>NC_079209.1:60673287-60999598 GCF_026745355.1 Beta vulgaris subsp. vulgaris
ATAATCTTTCTCTAGATACATCCTATCAACAAAACATGTACTACTTCTATTTCATATTATTTGCAACAATTAGACACTTTCTACTCATATTATGTCAAATCGTTGCATATAATATAAAAGGGAGGTAGTAATATTTTTTATCTAATTCAATACTATATTAACATCTTCAAAGACTTACGCGAAGGATGCACCATGCTCTACAGATTACATGCTCTTGGATACATGTACTTATTTGCGATCATGTTAACCTACTGAATTCAGGAAGATTGCTATTATTTTGTCGAGACAATAATATATTACATGAAATCCTCTAGGATAGAGGATACAATGTATATAGAGTTTATAAAAGTAGGTGTCAATTTCTATCATAAATTAAAGGGGGTCAGATGTCAATGTGTCATACAAAAATCCAGAATTCACCTAAATGAACGGAGTAGAAGAAGGGAAAGAAGATGATTATCTATAGATATCAATCATAAAGTGCAGTGAATCGGATGTAAAAACCTAAAAGAGAGAAGATGAAAAGTCTTGGTTTCTATGGGAGCTTAATTTGGCATCCAACGTAATTTTAGTGTTATCAAAAATCAAAATCTTTCTATTGATATTAAAAAGTATTTGGAAAAGATAATTAAGACCCAATTTTTTGTATTGATATTTATGCAATACCTTTTTTCAGCTTTCGTGATACAATTTTTTAAAAAAGTATGGATACCAATGTGTTTGATGGATATTTACGAAGCGGTTGTTTGACAATTGACTGTTACTTGGCTAGTTTGGCCAGCTGTTTCAATCGGCTACTTGATTAATGATTACTTATAGAAGTATTTGGAGAGTTTTATCGATCAGTGTTGTTGTTTAGTACAAAAAAGAATGCCAAAAAAAAAATGTACTAAAACTAACATTTGGCTTTTGGTTCAAAAGCTAGGTTTTTAGCTATTGGGAAAGTCACCTACCAAATACTCTCTTTGTATTCTTTAATCTTTCTCACTTGAATCTTGACACTATTTACAATTATATAGAATCTTCTAAATTCTTCTTAACATATAAGAAAAATAATATAATGTGAATGCTTGTTTCATTTGTATTAAAACAGAATGGTTTCATGTTCTTTCATCGATTGGTTATTTTTCTTCGTTCGTCTCTCTTTTTCCAATTTCGGTCTCGATTAGTTCACAAGATTGAATGGCCAATTCTCATCCAGACCTTAGAATAGCAATGTTGAAGTTTTGGTTCACACAATTCAATTCTTTTTGTACATTTAATTTTAGGTCTTCGACTCCTTATGGTCTATGATTTTGATCGAAATAAAAAATACATTTAGGAAATTTAAATTCTTTCTTTGGCCCAATTATCATTTAGACCTTGTTTTTCGGGTCTCATATAAATTGCTCGATGCCTATTTTGTTAGTTATTTGTTTGTAAGAATCCTAGCCAGGCGAAGATCCAATGGATGGTAGGCAGAGTGGAAGCAGAACCAGAATAGGCAGTAATTCCAAAGACGGTTGATCGAGCGGAAAGGAAATCCCCTTTAGATTAAGTGGGATGACAGTTTCTCATTCCGAATCAGTAAAATCATAATTCCGGATCAAGGATTAGAGGCTAGTCTTCAGCTCAAATTCAAATAATGGCCTTTTTGTTCTTTTTTTCGACATGCTGCTCCTCCTAGAAGGATCGAGAAAACAAATTATCCAATGACAATTCAATTTGTCTTAAATTCATTTTTTGTTTTTGCTTAGTTTTAATTTTAACAAAAACCAACAAGCCACTAACTAAGCATGACAATTTTATTAAAATAGCACGTTTGGCATGGGTCTTAACCTTGTTCAAAGATATTTTTGCTAGTATTGACTTCGATATGGATGTTCAAGTAAAATTTGTGCATTCCGAAAAATTGAGAGATGAATACTTTATTACTAATATTCAATTGTTATGGTGAGTAAATATTTATCGAAGTTAGTTCCTGAATAGTGACCTAATATCAAATGATATAATTATTTTAAAACCAAGAAAGTATACCATTAGATCTGATAGAGCCAGATGGAGCAAGCATTTTAAGACTAGTTATCACGAGGGACAGGAAAAGATTTCATTTGCGAAAATAGAAAAGAATTAAAACAAGACAGTCCTCTAAATACTCCCTCTGTTTCATTTTAATCTACACACTTACACTTTTCACGCATGCCAATGTAGAACTTTGAGGACATATATTTTTTGTTTTGTATTTGTAAAAATTATAAAAAGTACATATTAATAAAATACATACTAAAACGAATCTAACAAGATCCCACATGACTATGTTTTTATTCACGTATAAATCACAAACGAGGGTCAAAGTGCAATTTCTGAATAGTGTAAAATGTCAAAGTGTGTAGATTAATATGAAACGGAGGAAGTATTAGATATGGGAGATTTTATATTAGGCCTCCACGTGTAAGACAAAGCTATCAAAAAAAGATCCCTAAGTTGATCAATAGCTTCACTTGTTCACACGTGGGGTCACTATTTCTTCCACGCGGCAAAATCTCCATTTCGACCTCGATTCTTGTATCTCTCTTGACTTTCCTCTTATACCCTCACTCCCTCACCATACCCTTTGTAATTTTATGCTCATTTATCTGGTAATATAGGTCGTTTCTTTTTTTTCATAATTTATAATAAATATTGATTTTTAATATTTTTAATTTTTTTTATTAAAAAATATAAAAAGTTCTTATGAAACTATACATTGATGCTATTTTTTTTTTTTTTTGAATAGATGCTATTTTAATAACATCTCGTATGAATATAGTACTTTTTTATATATATACAAATGAAAATATTTAGTTTAAAACTTTAAAATTTGATCTCAAGAGAGAAACAAGCACTATATTATGGGATAAAGGGAGTACTACATAACACATTTCTCTTTGATGCTCAGTTCTTTTGGATATTATTTTCAGTTTCTTTTAGTTACTGATCTAGTTTCTCTCTGCTCGATCAATTTAGTTTTCAATTTATTTCATTTCAGTTCAGTTTCTCTCAATTCAGAATAACATAACCTAATTTTTATTTTTAACCGCTACATTCTATTTGTGTAAGATCAAGGATGGATAAAGAAGATCCCTACTCCTACACATCACATTTGACAAAATTTGTACCTAAAATCTTAAGGATCGATATAAGATTCGAAATCGCGTCAAATGACCATATATTTTTTTTGGGGGGGGGGAATATGGTCATCTGACGCGACTTCTAACCTTATACTACATTCGGTTTTTATTACGTCACTCATATTTTTTTTTGAAATGTTCCTTATTAATTTGCCTATTTTTTTTTGTTTTTATTTTTGAAATGGGACTACACCATCACACATATATTCAACTTTAACATAAAACAATAATTTTTCTTTCCTTTTATGTCTCATAATATTGTTTTTCCTAAAACTTTATGCAAAAGAAATAGGTAAACTAATAAAAATCGAAGTAAGTATAATAGTTGGATATCCATGTGAATTGTGATGACTGATGACATCAACTACTTCATATATACAAAGTTAACACATACTCCTTTTAGTTTAAAGTTAAACTCTATATATATTCATCAAGCAACTATTTTATTCTTCATAATATTCGTGTCATCCTCTTGCATTATCCTTTTATGCATGGAGTATAAACTTAACAAAACTAAGAGACACACCCATGAAGTTTCATCATTGAATTATATTAATTAAATTAGTCCCACAGCTTTTATCCATACATCCACGATTCTCAAGATCACAATATGTTATTTGATGTCATAGTACTCTTAATCTATAAATGCACCATGATGTGTCTCAACTTGTTCTGTTCCTCAAAAAATACTCAACACTTATATAGTATAAACAAATAAAAAGGTTTACAACAGCTCACAATCTTGCACATGGAAGTTCAACATATACTCATTTAGTTACATGCAAGTTTCGACTATTATAAGCAATAATAACATAGATTATAAGAGAATCTATGGTCCATAAACTAGTATTAAGATATATATTCTTAGGCTACGTGCATGGTTTAGCACCTCTAATTGTAGATGTGGTTACTAATTAGGTAAGATTTTGAGTTCTTAATGTTGTATACCATGTTCTCTCTTTGTTTAATTATTGATGCTTATTGTTAGTTTACTGGATTTTATCCATGTTGACCGTCACAAACCACAGGATATATGGGGGAAGGATGAGTAATGATTCTTGTTAATAGTATAATGAAAGAAGTTTGTAGAAAGTATTTGTGAATGCATGTGCAATACAAGTATAGAACAATGAACAAACATATTATGGGTGTTACTATGAGCGCCAATTTTCAAGGATAAGTTGTACGAACACCAACTTCTACCATGCTACTAGCTTGCAGAGTACACTAGTTCAGAGGCTGGCTATAAGATTAAACAGTCTAGAAGACAACAAGCTTGAAGGTCCACTGCTGTCACAAGTATGATCCCTAACTTAATTTTGGGATGAGGATTCAAACTTAGGACATTGCCTTGAAATTCGAGGTTGTACTCCAGTGAGCTACCACCTCTCCCTCTAGTACTCCGGTGTTTAATTAGTAGGTCTCTTTGAATTTATAAGTGGCGGTTTCAAGAGATATTAAAAGTCTAAATTATAGACTTCTAGTGTAAGAAAAATAGTTTTTTTATTGACAAAGGCATATAAACATAGTTTACAACGAATAATATTAGTCATTTCACAAAATTTTATTTAACGATCTTGTTTGCGATCAATGAAGACTAGTAGACACCAAAATTGTACTTCCTCCACTTCATTTTAAATGCAGCAATGAAATATTTTATATCTCACACTCACAAAAAATACCCATTTGTTGCATTTAAAAAGATATGGAGGAAGTGTTAGTGATTGTTTTTGAGTTTGTCGTTGTGCAGTTGGAAAAAAAATTCTATAATAAGTAACTGAAACAAACGATCTTAAAATTTTGTAATTAACACCATTATTGTGATTGCCTGTGAAATGTCCAAATTCTAAAACCAATTAATTACAAAAAAAAAAGTCGAACAAATTTTATTCAATAAAAATAATTCAACATCAAAAATAAGTTTGCTAGTTGCTACGTTGATGTTAAAAATGTGTTCCTTCATGAAAACCTAAAAAAGATGGTATATATGCGTTCCTAATTTGTACAATTGTACTGATCTCTTTACTCATCAAGGACTTTCATGTGTGCTATTATTTGATCTTTACTCCTAAGTCCTATAATCCTATCTATAATCTATGCGTTAGCCTTTCTCCTACTAGCCTACTATGATATGTAAATAATCTTCGTATCATTTTTGCTAACATCATCTAAACATATTGCATTAATGCTAGATAGTTTAATTTACTTATTGCCTTGTACTAGATCAATTCTCTTGTATATATTGGAATGTACAATGTTTTAGCCACGGCGCATTTTCCTATTGATGTGTTTATTTGTAGGTAAACTATCCACTACGCAGAATCGCTATCTTTTCCTAAATTGACACATTAAATTAAAGTTAGAGATGATCATGAGTAGGGTTGGGCCGTGCCTAAAAATTGCCCATTAATCGGTCGGGCCAAAATTTTGTATCCAAAGCGCGCTAATTCAGGCCAAAATGAGCGGGTTTTTCGGGCCAAAATAAAAAAAAAATCATTTTTGACTTGCCCAAAGCAAAAAAAATCGAACCTAGACGCGGGCCAAAAACTTTTGTCCAAAATCTACCCAAAAAGCAGACCGGACCCACGAACCGGGCCAAAATGATCTGCTCAAAGTATGATAGGCTTCAACATTGAAATTCCTACCGACATCAATTTCAAAAATTTAAGATGACTAGATGAAGCCAAAAGAGTTTGTTCAAACGAGAATTCATCATAATAGGTAGTACTAGTACTAGTACTAAATACTAGAACAAGTTATGGCCCTTGACAGTTAGCAGGGATGAATATGAATTTGGTTTGCTCAAAAAAGTTGTGATTGATCATAATTTACATAGCATTATTGTGATGAATTCATGATTCTTTTTGGTTATGCATGTTATCGTCACAAGGACAAGATTGACGGAACCATATTAACAACAATTAGTTTTAGGCAAAAGTTAACGGATGCTCCTAAAAAAACACTAATTTTTGAAGCCGTGTAAGAATATTATTTACCTCAAAAGCCAAGTTTACTATACTATTTATTCTTTAATTAAGCATATAATCATGATGTTGTCACTAACCAATATAAGTTGTTTTGGAACATCATTTAACTAATCAGCTTTTGTTTAGTTAATTTGCTTAACCTCTAGGGAAGAATAAAGGAGAGGAACTGCAGAGCAGACATTTTGACGAGTTAACTAGGGATTAAGGCCGTTTAATATGTTGCCCCCATTATGGGAAGACCATGCCCCTTGAAATAATTAAAGTATAATATTTCCACCAAGTGTAAGATTTGTCCTTGATCTATGATAATCTTGATGTAAGCCCATGCAAGTAGGGATGAGGAAATTAGGGAATCCCTCTTTGCATGGAGTGAGACTCGATCCTAGCCAGGATCTTTGGGATTGGAGGTACAGTGATGCCAATACCACTAGGATATCACCTGCTTTGGTTTCTTTTTCAGTGTAACATTTTGACTTTTGCACTATTCAAATACTCATATATTTACAAAATGTTGTATTTTATTTCGATTAACATGTTCATTGGTATCAGCCTTTTTTTAACTTTTAAATTTACATAATTAGAGCCTTAGAGATATTAATGGTCTTATATTTGCAAATGTGAGATTCAAACTGTTGCACTTACTTAGAACTAAAGGAAGAAAAATTTACACTACTCAAATAGTATTATGAGTAAATATTTATCTTTTTTTTGGGGGGGGGAGAATATCGGATCTTGATATGATTAGATGTAGTTCAGATATGATTTAATAGCTAGCTGATATGATATAAGATTTCAACTATGAAGTTGTTGAGAGAATTGGGAGAATTGGGAGATTTCAACTATGATATGATTAGATGTAGTTCAGATATGATTTAATAGCTAGCTGATATGATATGATTTACATAAATGCCATGATATTGGCCCTATATCGGATATGGGCATATCATTACTCGGGGGGTGGGGGGGGAGCTGAGGCGGGGTAATAGGTGTTTATGTTGGTTCGAGCTAGATATAGTGGAATCGAAAATCCTGAAAGGCTTCTCGAAGCTTTTATATACGAAAGACGATGTTAGATTAATGTTTTATCTTAATGTATATTTACAAAATATAATTTTTTTTATTTTTTTATTGATAGAACATCAAAAAGTATTAATGAGAAAATAGTAAGTTGGCAAGCGAAAGATAACATGGTACGACCCAATTAAAACGCAGGAAATAATCTTTAATACTCTTCCAATAGCAATTGTCCACCATCAAATATTGTGATTATTATCCAGGACATATATCGTGCTAAAGGGCATAGAAAAATGCAAGCTACTTGTAACTTATTGATACTACTATGCGTAGTCATTAGTCAACAAAAGAAAAATTCTTGTTAGTGACTAGATTTTTGTTGGCTTAATGTTAGAAAAATTGTGTGCCATAATCAAATGAAGGTACAAAAATCAAATGCATGAGACGACAAAACTTTATTAGCTTAAACTTAACCATTCCTTTTAATTAGCTAAAATTAGGGGTGTGCACAAATCGGTCCAGATTGAAAGTTGGATCACATCGGAATCGGTCCGGTCTTCAGTCCACAAAAAATTTCGATTACGGGTTTTCGGTCTGGTCCAGTCCAAATCCGAAAATTCCAGTCCGGACCGTTTGGACCGGAATTTTAATTATTTTAGTAAAAAAAAGTTTATATGTTAAAAAAGGTAGAAAGTTAGAAATTGAAAAACATACTATTTTTTTCTTTTTGTGAAATACGGAATCATAGATTAATTGTTAAAGGCTAAAAGCCTTAATACAAACGCGTCCCATAAGTTCAAAATATAACTAGCGGGATTGGGAAAAAACATATTATTTATTACTTTAGGATTATTGTTATTATATTAATTTTTAATATATCTAATTTATAAATATATTTAAATAAAATTTAAAAGATTTTTTTTAGAGAAATATATATAGATTTCGGTTCAACCGGTCCAATTCCTATCCAGACCGGACCGTAATTTTTTCGATCCGATCCCATTCCAAGAAAAAGGCATATTTAAGCAGGTTTTGTTTCGGTCTGATCCTGGACCAGGTGCATACCCTAAGCCTAAAATACTTTAGGAGCAGGGTGAAGTAATTACGTGACCCGTACAAGGGTCCACCCATTGCATAGAATTTGTAGTGTCCCCAATATATGAACTACTACCTTACTTTTGTGTGGCTATAATTTAAAGCTTTGTCTTGAAGATTGTCCATATTTTTGGGGTTCTATGATCTTTTTGAGGTTTACTCATAACTCATAGTAAGTCATAAGCCACAAGATTCAAGAGGGCCCTTGGTACTTCTACTTGATTTTGTGTTTGAACTTTCGAGTACATCTTATAGTTTGTAGAAACATGAAAAATGTACTAGTGGGAGAAATGGGATACAAGTAAAAAAAAAATAGTAAATAATGTTAAATAATTAAAAGTTAATTTCTAAACTCATAAGAATTTAATATAAGAAATTTCAATTGAAATAGATTGAACAAAGAATCTTTTTTAGCAATATAGAGTGGACTAAAGAGTACTCTACAAATAAAGATTGAAATATGTATCATGAATATTAACAAATTTAGACATAGTGATGTCGAAGTTGAAATTATGAGCATTATTAAAAGCATTGAAAAGAAAATTTGAAAAATAGCATTTCTATGTAACTTGTGAGTATGACTTTTATCATTATTATAAAGTTTTTTTCATTCACTCTCCGTCTTTACTAAAAAGTTCTTTTTCTTTCATATAAGTAAATTTAAATGCTCATATTAAAAAAAAGTTATTTATATTTTCGAATTTCAAACTTTATATATATTACTAAAGATAATTTTATTACCTTACTATATTTTCTTACTTTGTTCTATTCTTGTTTGAGGGTCCATCACGATGTGAGTTGAAGATGTTATCTTGAATGTTCCAAGTGAGGATGCTTAATTATATACTCCAATTAAGTTCATAATGGACTTGCATGTAACCCTTTCTATATAATTAGGACTGGTAAAGTTTCAAGTCAGTTATATTAGTAATATATAAAGTATATGTGAATGGTGTAAAAGTCAACACGTCTAAGCATACAAAAGAAAGTATATCTAGGATGAAATAAAGTTTTCATCGAAATTTATACCAGTAGATTGGAATCAATTTTTGAGTAGCAATTTACCCTGAACTATTTAATGTATGTGTTTTGAATTTGAGCTCAAATTATAGAAAAAGTGACTTTTGTCTAAAATAGGGAAAATAAATAGAATATTTTTTTGGTTCTATTACAAGGAGTTTCCCACCGTCTACGACAAGTAGACTAATCTCCTGCGCGAGTTTGCATGGGTACCTCAAAAGGCAGTATCCCTCCCAATTGAAAATTTTCATACCCAAGATTTGAACCCGAGACCTTCGTTAAGAAGCGAGAACCCTTAATTACTCACGCCAACCCAATTATCAAACTCTTGAATAGTGTAAAAGTCAACACGTCTAAGCATACAAAGAAAGTATATCTAGAGATGGAATAAAGCCGTCGTCGAAATTTATACTAGTACATCAAATTATGTATGTGTTTTGAATTTGAGCTCAAATTATGGAAAAATGACTTTTGTCTAATATAGGGAAAATAAATAGAATATTTTTTTGATCCTACAACGAGGAGTTTTCCACCGTTTATGGCGAGTGGATTAATCTCCTGCGGGAGTTTGCATGGATAACTCAAAAGACAACGTGGGATTTTTTTTCCATACCCAAGGCTCAAATTCGAGACCTTCGTTAAGAAGCGAGAGATCCTTAACCACCACTCACATCCTCAGTTATCAAACTAGATCGATCTTTATCCAATATTCGTCACATTAGGTGATCAATTACCTTTTTGCAACAACTTCATAATCTAATCTTCTTAAATCATTGATATAAATCATGGGCCTACCATGAAATTTTTCTTTTTCATCAAAACCTTAATACAATTCACATTTTAAATTACACCTTACCCATAATGGAATTATGATATGCCTTAGTAAGGTCGCAAAGCCTTGCACATGGCTTCATGCAAAAACCTTCTCTCACCATCTCCCACGCGTCTAGTGATTCATCTAAACTTAGTGACTTTACAACTATAAAAATAATAGTAAGTTAGTCAATTATTGTGTGCATCTCTAATTATTGAGATTTTACTAAAACTGTAAAGGATAATGTTTTTCTCGAAGAATTTTGGATAGGTTTCCTTATTTAGGTGGTAGTTGACATGTAAAATTTAGAGTTGTAATATCTGTAAAGTCAAATCCAAATCTATCTACAAGAACGAATTTTTCTTTATAAAAAAATTCAAAAAAAAGAAAGAAGTCTTAAGATTTTAAGTTTGTAGTTTGATCTCATGTGCGAAGGGATTATTTTATCGTCCATCATCTTGTTAATAATGTCATTTCGTACAATATAACATTAGGAAGGTTATTACCTTGCGGGTGTTCTTCTTATGTACTTTGGATTCTCTTTCCATTGATTAATAAATTGTAATATTGTTTTCCCTTAAAAAAAAATATTCCAAGTACGTACACTGGACGGTTGGAGTATAATAGACTCGTTATATTTTAATTGACCTTTTTATGGGGTTAAAAAGATGGGAGTTATGAAACATGAAAACCTTTTAATTAGGGTTGCGGATGAGTAATAGAAACATTTCCACAATATTTTTTTGATCCATATGAGCCACGAAGGTGGTACAAAGTACAAAGAAGGCGAGGGGGGATTCGAACCTGTGACCTATCGTTCACAGTACCTCAATCTTTACCACTAGGCCAAGACATCCTTGGTAACATTTCCACAATATGATACTATATAATTCATAGATGATATTATATGTAGTATTAGTTTATGTTCATAGAAATTTCCTCGATTATTTATATTATCTACACACTTTATACTTTATCATTATTAACATACATCTTTACTACTTTGATTATATTTCTTCAACACAAGTTTTTTTAAGTAGCTTTCAGTGTTTTGATTTGGTCAAAACACTAATTAGGAAAAATAGTAGTGTTTGGTAAGGTAGTGCGTGGTACGAGTAGCTTTTAGTGGTATAAGTAGTGTTTTAGTAGTGTTTGTCAAAAACTACAATTTGTAGCTTTTTTGGTAGCGTTTAGTGGTGTATAAATTATATATCAAAGTTTTGTTTGAGTTTTTAACTAGTTATTTGTAAACAATTACTTTGGAAGCTTCTTTTATCGAACATTAATATCTTATACCGCTATTAAAATGAGATACTAGTAAACTAGAAAACAAAAGGAATCTCATCATACACTAGAAACATAGGAGCAACTATAAAACAAAACGTTTGATTAGTAATTTGTTTACTATGTGCATTTGTAGGTATGTTAGAAGATCGTACACTATGTAAGTATGTAACTCATATTGTTACACATTGTGCGATTGAAATATATTCTGAAATTGTTTTAATACCGGACTCCTTTCCCCAAAACTTTAATAAACTCTAGTGTAACTTGATTTATTATAATATTAGTATTCAGGTTTGGGCGATTACTCGAGTTTTCTCTGTACTACAATTTAATACTAGTTAAAAAGATCATTTCATACTCATTTAATTAAAAAATAATCTCATTTATTATATGTATTCAAAAGTTTTCCATTCACATGTTGCCCTTAAATCTTGATTTAAAAAAGCAATAATGATATATTGGAGGTTGTGGGTTTGAATCTTCACGTCAACAATTCTTCTTTTTTCACTACTATATGAGAAAGACGTAGATCGAATGTTATTAAATAAGAAATAATAAAACATGATGTATAAATATTTTTAGGAATGCCTTTTAATATATCAATATAGATTTTTTTCTAAAAAACCTCCCAAAAAAATTAAAGGAAAAACATGAAGAAACACCCAAGGCAAGAAAAACTATAAAAAGCATAGCAAAAAAAGAAAAACAAATCATCATCATAAAGATAAAAGGAAACCCTTACGTATATGACGTTCCACCGCCTTTGGAATTCAATACAAGGGATTACTATTTACTTGACCTTTCTTTATTAATTTGCCATATATTTTTTTAGGATGTCTATTAATTTTCTTATTTTTTTTTTTATATTTTTAAAATGGGATTAGTAACTTTTTTTCACTCAAACATTCAACTTTAATATAAAATAATAGTTTTTCTTTTTCTATGACCCACAAAATTATTTCTGTGAACACTACGTGTAAAAGAAATGAGTAAACTACGGGTCTGTTCTCTCCAGTTTATTTTTAGTTCAGTTCAATTCAATTCAATTCAACTCTGTTCAATTCAACTTTGGACAATACTTTTACTCTCACAGAGTCACATATCACTATTCAGTTCACTTCAATTCAGTTCAGATCACTTCAATTCAGTTGTTTTATATCAAAAGAACCGGCCTAATAAAAATCGGAGGGAGTATTTTTCACTAACTACTCTCAAAGTCACCAATTATTCTCACACAAACAAATCAAAATAATCCACATGTCCCAATAATATTCCACCTCAAAAATAAACCCACCAATCCCAATAAACCTTCCTTCTCTCATAAGTAACAGCTGCTAACTCTAGAACTTTCCCCATTTCTCCACTTTTTAACCGCTCATGGTAAAAATAAAAACCTAACCATACTTAAAACTTTTAACTTAACCATAGTTAAACTAACCCTTTATATACCTCTCTTCATCTAGCCGTCTTTTGTTATCATTTCCTCGGACAAACTCCAAAATTATACACTCTCTACATTCTTTACCTTCTTCCTCTTACATCAACAACAACAACAACAAAAAATTATGATGATCGGAGAAACTCACCGTCATCATCAGATTCATGTTCCACCATGGCAACAAGAATCTCTTAATCCTAATCCGAGTATTCAGTTTAGTACTTCTTCAACATCGTCATCTGTTTCGTCATCTATGTTATCATCAAGTAGTTGTACTGTTAATAGTAATAATAATCACCTACCAAACTCACCAACCTATTACGACGCCGTATTGGCGTCGCTCCGGAGATATTTGATTCATGATTCTGGTGAGAAAGAATCGTCTACTAATAATTCCGGTGAGTTGTTGGATTTTCATGTGGAAGATTATGATGATGATTTCTTCATGTATGATTTTAAGGTACGTAAGTGTACAAGAGCCCGGGCGCACGATTGGACAGAGTGTCCATTCGCGCACCCGGGTGAGAAAGCGAAAAGGAGGGACCCACATAAGTATGATTATTCGGGTACAGCATGTTCTGAGTTTAGGAAAGGTGGGTGTAAGAAGGGTGATTCTTGTGAGTTTGCTCATGGTGTGTTTGAGTGTTGGTTGCACCCGGCCCGGTTCCGTACACAGGCTTGTAAGGACGGACCCGGGTGTAAACGCCGGGTCTGTTTCTTTGCACATAGTCCTGATCAGTTACGGAACGGGCCGGGGGTCGGTAGTCCGAGAGGTAGTGGACAGACTGGACACTACCTCTCGGGTACTGAGGATGGATCAGCGGTTGCAGTAGGTGTAGCTGGTATTTCTGTCATGAGCTCTCCTACTAGTACGAATACTGTAGGAGAGCTTGTGGCGTCCCTCAGGAACCTGCAGCTTAACAAAGTTAAGTCTATGCCGACTGCTGGCTCTGGTTCCTGGGGGCATGTTGGTGGTGGCTCGCCAGTTTTTGGGTCCCCCAGAGGGGTTGTGGGGACCACGGCGATGAGCCGGGCTGGGTTCTTTAGCTTGCCGACAACCCCGACCCGGCCTAGGGTCGGGTACTGGGATAGCAAGGAGTTCATTGACGAAGAAGAGGAGCCTATGATGGAAAGGGTTGAATCAGGTAGGGAACTAAGGGCAAGAATGTTTGAGAAATTGAGTAAAGAAAACCCTCTTGACGGGTCGGGTAGCCCGCTTTCGATTTCTACTCGTGGGCCGGGTCCTGATTTTGGGTGGGTATCCGATCTGATTGAGTAACAATACATATTCCACCCTTCAGGTCGCATTCCAATCAATTATAAAATGACACATTATCTCGCTGATTTTTAATTGGTTAGTTATTTCTTATAAACTTATTTACTTCAAAAAAACCCTACAAAATTTGAATATTACTACTAGAAGCAACTAATAATAGTGTTTATTATTATTCTATGGTAAAAAATTCTGCTGACTGAGAAAAAACCAGAAAGAAAATATTGGAAGACAATTGTTTTTTAGAACTTTGAAGATATTATTACTATTAAAAGGGAGGAGAATATTGTAAATAAACTTTCCCAAATATGTGGGTGTGTTAAGGTATCAAAAGTATCCAACTTTATCTCTATTCAAATATTATTTTTCTACTTGGGGGACAAGTTGGAAGGTCCTAGATTGGGAAGGCAAAAAAAAGGAAGATCATAGTTGATTTTGTATAGCTGAAGCTATAAAAATTCACTACTTTTTGTAGCAAGATGCTGAAGAATGGAAAAGAAAAAGTGGGTTTATCATCATATGACTTCAAACAACATTCTCAATTTTTTTTATTAAGCATGTATGATTGTGAAGAAGCTGAATTTTTATTGTTGAATATTATGAAGTTAAGTATGATTATGACAAATTAATTAAGTAAGCTTTTTTTAGTTTGCTTTCTACTTTAGGGATGTAAATATGTTATTTATAATATGTTGATGTATAATTAAAATGGTTTGTTACTTTTATTGAATGGTTTTGGATTATTTGACATGATGTGATTTGTTTTGTTAAGTTTGGTTTGCATAGAATGGATGTTTTTGGAGTAGTACTAGCTATAGTGCTTGGTAGTATTATTGGTAGTGTTTTGTCCATTAGTTTATGAAAGAAGGTGGTATTACAATAGTCAAGTTTATGTACGAATTTCTTGAGTTTTGACGATTCGTTAGATAAACGATAATAGTACTAAAATTTAATGTATTACTCCATCCGTTTTCTAAAGATCTTCTCTCTTTCCGTTTAAGAATGTTTCCAAAAGATCTTTCCTCTTTTGCTTTATTCCTTATTTGGCAAAACAAATTTTTCTATTTACCCTCTCATGTCACTATCATATGGTCCACCATTACATTATTAATTTAATTTTACTCCCTTTCTCTCTTCTATTTTAATCTCTTTTTATTTGTTTATTTATCTTAATCTCTTTCTCTCTTCTACTTTACTCACACCATGCCCCACACAACTTGATTTTCCTTGGTATCTGTAGGAACAGTAAGGTGTTGTTTGGTTGGAAGCTATTTCCCTTGGAAATACAAATTCCTAGGAAATATATTATGGGTGTTGTGTTTGGTTGGAGGGAAATGGTAGAAGCATAGGAAATACAAATTCCAAGGAAAATAGAATTTCACATGAAACATGGGAAATCACTCACCAATCCCCTTCTTGGTGAGTAATTTCCTAGGAAATGCAATTTCCTATGGTGTCAACCAAACAATTTTGTCTAATTCCTAGGAAATTAACAAGGGAAAGAATTTCCCATGAAATGTAAATTCCCATGGGAAATTAGTTTCCATGTGAACCAAACGAGGCCTAAGTGGGAAGATCTTTAGGAAACGGAGGGAGTATGTGAAAATAAAAACTCGTATTTATGTTCATGATCATAAGATTAATTATATATAATTATATATATATATATGTTTTTCTTCATAACTTTATTAGGTGAAATTGAGTAAAAAAATGAAATTTTTTCAAATTGTATTACCATGCTAACTAATACGTTTGGGTAAATTTCGCAAAGTTCCTCGACAACAATCACAATGAGTTCATAACTTGGCAAATTACTATTGATGTTCTATTTAATTTTGTTCTTGTTTTAGTTGTGTAGATGTAACTAGTGTAAAAAAAAGAAGTTAATATGTAATTACATATTTTAGAGTATAAGCAGAATTTCGATATGGACGTTAGATGATGGCAAGTGATAAAATTTCAGTTCAGTTCAGTTCAGACCAGTTCAGTTCAGTTCAGCTCTTGCCAGTACTTTTACTCTCACATATCACTATTCATTTCAGTTCAGTTCAATTCAATTCAGTTCAGTTCAATTTAGTTCAGATCAGTTCAGTTCAATTCAGTTCAGTTCAGTTCAGCTGTTTTATGCCGAAGAGAACAGGCCCTAAAATATACAAATCATTGTTGTAGTAACGCACTATCATATTTAGACGTGTGATTTACTTCAGATAATTTTTGTCTAATATCGCAATCTTATAAAGAGAATAAAAGTAATATGTGAGGGTGGATGAACTTTATTAAATATGGCAATGTCAAACTTTTTGACATGAAATTAGAGGCAGGGAAAATATTGGCAAAAATAATGGAAGTCTTATACAATTTCCTTAATAAAGCTTTTCATTTGTAGTTTAAAAAAAACTGAAGTATAAGACTCGTATTTACAGCTAGTTAATGGCGATTATCTTCAAAAGTTTAATTTAAACAACAAAATTTTGATTCATTTCATGTTCTCATTGTTCCTTTCCTTATACTTTTACTACTAATTCAAATGTTTTCTTTTGTCTAATTTTTAAACTAAAAATAGATATATTTTAATTTGAGGGTGTTATTCCATCATCGTGATTGTATGGGCCGAGAATCATCGTCCTGGCATGAAATTACTATTGAATTAACGCCATATACTAAATGAGATTCGGAAAGGCAATAGTTCTACACTATTTGCGTAAACTTTGCAACTTTTAGGAGGTTCTCTTTGGATTTATATTGTCATGTTTAATCACGTCTTTCAGATGTACTAAGCCTTCTTACTTTCATGGTGTGCTCGTGAAATACTCATTTTTCTTGCCTAATGATAAAAGTGATCTTTATTAGTGTCATAATCGTTGCCAATGCAAGTTAATGAACTATGATTGACTCGATGCGATAATTATATGGCTCTCCCTCTACTTACGACTACATTTTCTCTAAAATTTGCATGATATCATAGACAATTTATATTTTTATAAGTATATATTAAAATAAATCTAGTGAAATTTTATATGTTTATGTTTTAGTTATAACATACGTCCAAATCGATCAATAACATCCGAATCGAATAAATCGGCCCATACCGATTTACTAACGGGGTGTTCTAATATGTTACAAAATTTCGGCTTAGCCAAGGATCTAACAAGAGGCCGAGGATAGTTGGAACTGTGGTATCGGTTTTTTTAAATAATATTCTCTATTAAAAATGAATTTTCTAAAATTTGAAGTTTTAATTATATATTTAAAGGTTGGTCGAAAAAACTTCGCGCAATATATATAAAACCAGGTATTAGTAGTACTATAATCTAATTTTTGGCTTTGGTACAATAAATTTTGTAATTTATTAACATATATAAAATGCATTAATGGTCAAAGACCAAAGTGTTATTTAAGAGTATAATAAATTGATATTTGAGGAAGGTTAAACTTGCACACAAGCCTTTCTTTGAAGAATTTGACCTTAATTAGTCCATCCTAAAATCAATTAGCAATATGTGGATAAGTAATCTACAAAAATTATAAGTTAGAAGTTAAATAAACTCATATTTTAGTTTCACTAAGATCCGCTCTCATTACATATGAATTCATCCTTTAGTCAAATAATATGTTCTCTCTGTTGGACTTCATGATCTAATTAAATAAATAATAAAGTTAGTTCTCTAGCTTAAATCTGATAAATTCTAGCTAATATGTAAAAATTAGTTAGATAGCATATAATATAGCCTTAGTTAACATGAGATGATATATATTTTAGTATGTTATGTAAAGTGATTTTCATTATATTTTTTAAGATTAATATAAACTCAAATTAAACTAATTATACTAATAAGTATTCAAAAGCTTTAGTCGAAAAATATAACAGTCGTCTCTCTTGGAAATTCTTAGATTATCAATTACTATTCGACTAATTAAGTACTTTATAATGTTAATAACCGTTTTTTTACAACATTTTAAAATTGATTTTCCAACTATATATTGGCTAAACATTTGATCTAATGGCATTAAATTTATGCTCTTTTTCACATAAAATATAATTAATGAACATTTTTAATTTAAACTTATATGAGTTTCATAAACCTTGGATTTCACTTGTACAAACTTAATTTTTCATTGCAAATCTTTGAATTTTCGACCTTGAGGTTGCAAAATACATGAGAATCATATCATAGCATTGCTCCTCTACCTCTACTACCACCTTAAATGACCTTAGTGAGGCATGAAACATATCTTGTCTTCTACCTAAATATACTTCCTCCGTTTAGAAAAATTTACACCATTTGCATAATGTTTACTACTCACATTTTACACTTTGATTATCTTTGATGATTTATATTTTAGAAAAAACATGATCTTGTTAGATTCATCTCAATGTATATATTTTTAATATTAACTTTTATACTTTTTACTCATTGATAAAAATTGAAAATATTAACGTCTGAAACCATGCATCGTCAAGCGTGAAAACATGAAATGATGCGACTAATTCTAAACGGATGAAGTGAATCTCTAATGACATGCATTATGTGATTGTTTATCCAATTTACTGAATTGCGCAAAATTCACTCAATCACATGTTTTCACCCTTTTCTTGCGATTGCTAGATTTTATTGTGGCCCGATTAGTAATCACACCATGTGCACATCTAAGTGTTACAATTTGGTTTGTTTCCTCAAGTGGCAACTGTCTCAAGTTTCACCAGCTACCACCCCAACAATGCTATTTAAGATCCATGACCATGACTCACCAATCTCACCTTAAAATATTTATTTTTGTGTGGTCCATTCTCGTGAGTACGTAGAAAATATGTTCTAATAATAAATATCCATATGAAGAAAATGTATTTAAATATTAAGAGTGATAAATTTGATCAAATACTTTTGTGAGCAAATATTTGGTTCACTTTTGAAATTGACTTGTTCATTCTTTATGGTCCAATATTGCTTAGAATAAATTCGCCGTAGAGGAATGGTTTTTTCCAATTGACCCCTTTAACAAGCTATGGTGACTGACATAGAAAAAGTTTTGGTAGACTAATGATTTGACTATGGGATGGGCATAGGGTCAGGTCCAGCATATACTTGCCTCGATTGGATCCGATCCATTATTAAAGGCTCGGGTCTAGAACTTTGAGATTTGAGTATGTATGTTATAATTCGGATCTGGGTTTGAGTTTATAGTAACAGGTTAAGTGACTTGCTAGGCACCTAGGCCCACGCAAAGGCAGGTCATACAATAGTTTGAGAGTCTTGAGACTGCTACTAAATTACTGATATTTTTTTTTTGATTGCGAGAAAATTTGCATTAATTGAAAACTGAAGTACAACCTAATGCTAATAATACAACCAAACAGAAACAACTATCACTAACAAGAACTACATGATGAACTCAAACATACTTTTTAAAGAAAACACTAACTACTATGTGTCCAGTTCGAATGAAGTTTGTCTTGAGCGATAGCCGGTGAGGTTAGATATGAAGATATCTATTGAGCTACAAAACCCGATGATTTTCATAGAGAGATTGTCGTACATCAGCTAGTGATCCCAATGTCTACTAGATGCGAAATCTCAAGGTCCTTGATGATCCTCTTGGGATTTTCCTGATTCGACTAACAAGGAAATCACGTTCTTTAGTGACTTCTGACTCTGCTGCGAGGGTATCCGAAGTTCAATCACACTAAATTGAAACTCAAAAGACGTGGAGGTCTTGACGTGCCCCAAGACAACCGTCAATAGTTGAACCCCACAACGTTAATTAACCGTTAGATTAAGTCCAATCTAGTCCTTGAGTTCCAACTTCCAATTTACCCATACTTCTGATGATTATAGTAGAATCCATAGCAGCCACTTATTTGTGCGGATCAGAATTTGCATGGACCATAAATTTGTGGTACACTGTCAATTACTTACATGATATATAAATTTGTGGCCTTGTGTCACTCAGTCTCATTCATAGAGAGTAGAGACATTACACATGCATTAAGCTAATAATGGTAGGTAAACGGTAGCGTCTGCTAGTTTATATAAGTTAAAAATTCATGTCTAATTTACTTTGTGGATTTAAGATAACTTTGTTTCTTTCTTATATGCTTTCATTTTGAGATCAAACAATTGATCATTAAAATTAAAGAACTAAGATGACTAAAAACACCCTCCCTCTCCCTTAGTTATTGTAAGGATTTATATCTTTGCGGAATATATCTTATGCCCGGATGAAGGTTCTATCTAATATTATGTACTACCTATATATATATATATATATGTACTTGGACATGGACCAGGCATGTTCACGGGCTGGGCCCGTGGGTTTTAGGCACCGTCTGGTCGGTCCGAGCCCATGAAAGGCGGGCCATGTTGTGCCGGACTTGAAATTTTCAAATTTTGTCCACAGGCCTGCGGGCCGGGCTTGTGCCTCCCCCGGACCTGACCTGTGTTTTATTGTTTTTTTTATTTTTTGCAAATTTTAGATTAAAAAACAAAGAAAAGTGACATTCGGTCCGTGGGTCGGCCCACAAGCCATATAGGTGGGCTCGTGCGAGGATGGATCGGAAATAAAATTTCTTAACCTGATAAGCCCACATCTCATGTAGCGGACAATGGTCCGCGGGCCTTGAGCGGGCTCATACCAGGCTGCATCGACCCGCGTGCTGACCCTGCCCTTGCCCATGCCATCCCCACCTCTCTATATATATGATATCCTTTTTCAACAAAAAAGAAAGACTTAAAATAAACCAACCAAAAAAACGAAGGTAACAATCTTGTGCAGAATTTGAATTTTGACGTCGGTGAGTGGTGACTCAACAAAAGAAGGAGATATTTTGTGGAGACTAGAGTAATTTTGTTTATGTCGGTAGTGCCTTTTATGGACTATTCCTATACAATGGCTGAACAGCATGAACATAATTGGTAAAAAGGAAATTGGGGCCTAAAGTTTGAACATTTAATTTTACATCTTACCATTATGCTAACTTTGGAACTATTCGTCGTCCTAAAATTACTTAAAAACCACCACAATTATCATGTAAATATACCATTATACTCTTAATTGTTTTTAAAACTCTTTCTTTTCACCACCACCTAAAATCACTAATCACCAATCGCTACCTCCAACCCACCGACAACAACAATATCTTCCGACGACGTAATTTTTTAACAATTCCCCTTATAATGACCTTCTTTAATGAAAAAAAAAGCATACTCCAACATGTTTGGGACGACCTAAATATGAGAGAAAAAATGATCAAATTAGTCACTTGCCTAACAATCAAAACATATTACTCTTATTACTAAAATTGATAAGGTTTATAAGTACTAATATATCTAGGATCTTGACCTAGGGAAAGATAAAATACCACAAATCCAGCACTATGCTGCGGTATTTCCCGGCAAATGGAGGTTATTGTCAAACACCTTTCAATAAAAAAAAAGAAGGTTATTGTCAAACTACATAATCTAAAGTCTAAACCGTGAAAATACACATCAAGTGATAAAATAAAGCAAATCCAAATGTTGAAGCATCTTGGTGGGAGTTCAACTAATTTTGGTTTTATTCAATCCACATATAATTCAGGTTCTTTTCATCAAAGATATACTATCATAAGAATACGATATGCAACAAATCAATATAGGTGTGTGCATCATTTCGAAAATGACACAATAGACTAACAAACCCATTTAAATTACTTGAGCGATATGCTTGTTTTTATTTAGATGCAACATTTAATTTTAATTTAGATGCAACAAGCAAGGGCTGAAATGAGTAGAGATCGAAACAGATAAAAAAAAAAAAAGGGACCTCGTGTGTTAGAAGAGTGAAAAAAGAATATATTGTCACATGGATCGAAACGATTTAGAATAGAGAATTGTCGAAAATGAGAAACGGAAAAAACCAAGGAAGTATATGAAAAGCACGGTTTAATCTTATTGGATTTATTTTAATGTGAATATTCTAAATATATACTTTTTTTATAGGTCTTAATTATACACATTAGAAATGTTATTGGTTAGAAAAGTGTGTTGATTGAGAAAAAATTATTAAAAAGCAAATGTTGCATCTAAATAACATACAATATAAGAAATATATATGGTAGCATCTGTTTTTTTAGTGAGAAAAGTCCTATCATTTACCTTTGTTTTTCTTTATTTTGGTTGAAATATCATCCACCTTTGTGTGTTACGTAAAGAATGCGTCTTTTGGTGACAATGAAACAATCTATGATCTAACGCAGACAGAATTGGGGTGTAGAGTACGTATAGTTCCGCTATTATGCGTATTCAATTAATTATGTTTTACATTGAATTAGGTCTCGGGAGTATTTTTAGTTTTACTATAGTATTATAAAAGTAAGAAACGCGTTGGGTTGTATGAAAAATCAAACATTTCATTTAAAACAGAACGGGGGAAGTATGAGCTTTACATGTAAGGCTCTTCTCTCCCAAATTATTGATCCATATGCTTTTTGTTTCAAAAGTCAAACTCAAAGTTTATCAGCTTCGATATATCATATGTTTTCATTAACATAATTTTTTTTTAAAAAAAATTATCATGTGAATCATGTTATAATTCTTCCAATGTCTATTTCAAAATATCTAAACTTTTTAGAATTTTTTTATACATGATTAAAATATGTAGATTCCATGAAAAAAGCGCAAATGATCCAATTTATTGGTACAAAAGGAGTATGTTCTTGTAAAGCAAATTTAGTATCACTTTTGTAAACTCTGTATAAATGTGATTCAATTTCTGTTTCTCCTAATTTTAGAAGAAACAAAGCTATGATTAGGTAATATATATTCAGGTTAAGATTAGGTTAAGATTGAGGTGCTGTGAACGATAGGTTACAGGTTCGAATCCCCTATTCCCTTCTTTGTACTTTGTACTGCCTTCGTGACTCATATAATTAAATAAAAAATATAATACAGTACAATTATCAAACAAACCTTAAATGATCACTATCACACTATGCTATGCTACTTTTAAATAGAGCTATTCCTATTGTTAGAAAAGATTGATGTTAGTAAAAAGCTAGCTTACTACTTATAGTGGAGATGGAAAACCAAAGGAAAAGGACAAATCTTGAAATTGACTTGTTAGGAAAAGACTATAACTTTGGAAGGTCATATTCAATAAAAAACAGTGACATAAATGCCAAAAAAAAAAGATGAAAGTAGAATATGATGCTTAATTTTACCCTAAAGAAAATATCATTTTATGTGTCCTTTTGATTCCTAGAGTTTTGGACGCATATATACAATCATGAATCATGTATATGTGTCTGATTTATGGGTGACGAATCAATTAATTCGAACATGCTTGGCCTTCAATTACTTGACTTATACGACATTGGGATGTATCAAGTTTTGTACTATAATTGGAATATTATTTGAACATGTCTACTATATAGCATACGTCGTTGTAACTTGTACCATGCTTGAACAGATGTACGGCTAGTTGTTCAAGGAGGTTAGTTGTCTCATAATGGTGTTAGTGGTGGCTCGGGGAGTGTTAGGTGGTGAAAGCCAAACTAGGCCGGGTGACGGGGTGAAGATGGTGTTGGCTCGAGCGGGAGATTAGTGGTGGCTAGGTCCGAAAAGGCCAAAAGCGAGTTTCCTCAACTCCATTAGGTTACCTTATATACTATGATACCAACTAACTGGATTTAGGACTGTTTTAAACATATTGGGGCCTTGTGATAATGTAACTTTCATTTCCTAATTTTTTATAAGAAAGTAGGTATATCACGATTTTGTCGTTAGGATTATCCGTCATAAAAATGCATTATTTGGTAAGTTTTTGAAAGTTATAGAACAATACTTCCTAAGAAATTTTTGTACACGCTGATATAGGCATTTTCTTTGTTATTTCTATCACAACCACGAACCAGCTAATACTCCCTCCGCCCCAAAATATAGTTCTTCATTCTATTTTTTTTCACGGAAATTAAGGTAAGTAAAATCTAAGAGGGATAGTAAAGATTTTTGTTTAATTAAATAAATGTTGTATGGGAAAAGATCGATTATTTTATGAGAGAGAATGAAGAATAATTGGTGAAAAGACATTAATTGTAATACTTGAGTTGAATAAAAAAGTTAAAAAAACTAATTTCAAGAAGCAAATTACAGAAAAACGTGGAATTAGATATAGAAACAAGACTATATATTTTGGGATACCCAAAATGAAAATAGGAACTATATTTTAGGACGGAGGAAGTAGTAATTCTCTTTGCTTTCAATTTTTTTTTACAAGAATGTTAGCAGCAGTACTAATCGGTTCTCTTTGCTTATTCTTTCTTTTAAAATTAAGGTTCATATATACATATTAACCTCCTATATTGCATATTTAAAGCTCTCCAACATATTAAAGCTTATTTTCTAAAATAGGATAAAGTACATATCGGATCATCAACAATATTTTCCCAATACGTATTTAGGACATTAGTAAGAAAATTGTAAAGCGGTATTTAACATCTGAGTTATTTTAGGTGAAAAATTAAATGGACCATGCGAATGTAATTAGAAGATGTCAAGTGTATGAATGTAACAAAGAAGTTTACAAATGGAAGTTTTCTTGTCCAAATATCCATCGACCCAAACATAATTAAGTCGATTTATTTGCTATTTGTCGGCCCAACTGATATGAGTTACATGGGCTTGGGCCTTGGGCCTTTGGCCTATATACTTCATTTCTGAAGGTGGTTTCACCGTCCGAGACTTTGAGTACCTTTGTAAGTTTGTAACTTCGTTTTCCCCCACGCTCATTTCTCATATCAACCACTTGATGAGCCAAAGGAGAACTTCTCGAATTTGACTTGATCAAAACTCGTCTTTATTAATAACTAGGCTCAATTTAAGCTCGTATCGAATTGGCTCAATGAAGCTCGGGTCAGGCGAACTATCATGAGTCAATTCGAGAGCTTATAAATAATTTCAAAATTTTCTTTAATAAAACTTTTAGTATTATAAAGTAAGGGCCTGTTCTCTTCGGTATAAAACAGCTGGACTGAACTGAACTGATCTGAACTGAATTGAACTAAACTGATCTGAACTAACCTGAACTGATCTGAACTGAACTAAACTGATCTGAACTGAACTGAACTGAAATGAATAGTAATATGTGAGAGTAAAAGTATTGTCAAGAGCTGAAATGAACTGAACTGAAAATAAGCTGGGGAGAACAGGCCCTAAGTGTACGATGGAGAATACATTAATAATAGACATATCGTAGAGAGCCACTAGACTGTCGAGAAATCCAAAACTTATTATTTGATTTAGTCACATTGTCTTTACACCACATAAGTTAAGTGCTTTATTTATAATAACTAATCTAAGATATTAAAATTTTTATGCTTCATTCGTTTAAAAACAAGTGCAACAATTTAATTTCGATATTGACAAGGCATAATGAAATCTTCAGGGATGTCCCTCCTTCCCCATAGGGCATTTAAGTGATTTCACCCGTAGACTCCAATTCGCTCACCGGATAGTGAGACCCTCGTGTTTGGTTAATCCTAGTGCACACCAGATAATTCAAGACATATTTCAACAATTGTTCAAGAAGAATGGATAAGAAGGTAATATAAATATATGCAACTTATACCATCCATATCTACTAATTAACTAATTGAGGTAGTTATGTAATTTAGAAGCTTCCGTTTCTACATGAAATAGCAATGATGACTTACGAAGGATTTAGTATTTATCTTGCTTTAAAAGCTCCTTTACCTGTTCTTTCAGCTTGTAAGAGAATAGAAGTAATTAGTTAGAAAGACCAGCTCAAAGCCGCCATTTTTGTATTTTTCTTCGTTGGGACTTTGGGACTCTATGCACTCTCAGTTTCTAGAGCACTTAATATGATTCACTTTAATTTCGTGGGGCATATCATAATTGATGCATTCAATTGTAAGACGTGCCGTAATTAAAAAAATTTAAAGCTATCTAGCTATATTTATTAGCTACTAATTTATTACTCGCTCCGTTCCAAAATATAATTCTCATTTTCATTAGGTGTCCTAAAATTAGGGCTGACAATCAGGTCGAGTTAGGTCAATTTCAGGTTGACCTGATTTAGTGATGGCCATTAGTGAGGGCTGGGCGGGCCGGACCGTGGGCCGTAGTGGGTTGGGCTAAGATTTCACGGCCCAGGACCAGACCGTGAAATTCATGGGTTGGGCGGGCTGGTCCGCGGGCTGAAAAATCTTGGCCCACACCGGTCTGTTACCGGTTTTCACGATTCGTGGGTCTGATGGGCTGGACCGGGCTGACGGGCCGGCATGAGAATTTTTTTTTCAAACTTATTTAATCATTGAAATTATTCATTATTCTTACATAAAATCTTTAAAATGAATTAAAAATATATACAAATATTAATATTAATGAATAATTTCATTATTTTTAAATTTGATTGAATTATAATATATGCAATTTGATTAAAATATATAAAATTTGATTAAAATATACATAATTTGGTTTAATATTTACTTGGATTGGGCTGATTTGGTTCATGGGTTGGGTTGGACTGGTTTCATGGTCCGGGCTGGGCGGTTTTAGTAGTGGGCTTTAGTGGGCTGGGCTCAAGAAATCTAGCCCACGGCCCACCCACCAATTTCACGGTTCGAGTTGGGCTGGACCGGACTTTTTCTGGCCCGGCCCACACGACCCACGAGGTGGGCTGGGCTGGATTGGCCCGCACCGTTGGCCATCTCTAACCTGATTTATATCTAAGGTCACTTACCCCTAACCCAAACCCGACCTGATTTTAATTTTAGGTCGAAAATCATAACATAAACCCGATCTTAACGATTTCGAGTTGACCCGAAACCAACCCAAAATGACCTGAAATGAACTTCAACTATACACACTAAGTTCTGAAAATATGGGTTGATGACCCCGAAACGAAATTTAATTGATCCAAGAAATGGGTTTGGCTCAATACAAATAAGAATAACAAAAGACAGGTTGTATAAGTTATGAAAGTCTGGTTAACAGGTTGACTCGGCCTGAAAATAATCTAACTTCTAAATCGGGTTATTTTTAGATTCAAAAAATCAACCCGAACCTAACCCGGTATTTTTTCAGATGGGTTGGATCGACTTACTTTTTTTTTATTTCAGGTCGAAAATATCAACCCAAATCCAGAATTTTCAGGTCTGTTTCAGGTCGGATTGTCGGATTGGTCAACTTTTGCCAACCCTACCCAAAATATAGTTCTCGTTTCTAAATTTAGTTTCACATTTTCCGTAATTTGTCTAGAAAAACCGTGTACCCATCATTTATTTGCTTCTTGAATTTTGGTTTTTCATTTGTTTATTCAACCAAAATGTTACAACTCTTTCACCAATTATTCTCCATTCTCTCTCCTAACATCATCTTTTCCCACACAACATCTATTTAAACAAACAAACAATCTTTAATACCCTTATTCTTAGATTCTGTTTACCTTAATTCCTGTAAAAAAAATAGAAATAAGAACTATATTTTGAGACAACGGAATATTAAACTTGTTTATGAAACTTGTTTACTAAATTTAGGACTACATTCACACTAGGCTTACGTTATGGCTTTTACTAGCATTTTTTGCACGCGATGCGTGCTTGGATTTTTTTCAAAACAGAAACTCGATCTTTTTCGACGTATGAAAAGTCAAAATTTGAACATTAGACATACAAAGTATATTTATTTTTATTTACAAAATTTAATTGGTTTAGTCTCTGTCACTTAAGTCTCTCAACAGTCTTTTTTTTTTTTTTTTTTTTTTTACTTTTCAAGGTCAAAATTTTATGAACAAAAAAGAAATTTTATTGAATTTATCTATGATTTCTAATATTATAATGTTTTAGTTGATTTTTGAATTAAGTACATTACATATATTGTGAAGAAAGTGGACACTTGGATTTCAAGTCAAATTTTTGTGAGTATGTATTGATGTTGTAGTGTATTGGTTGTAGTTCGTAAGTTAATATTTTGGTTTTTGTAAAGTTTCATCATTTGAGTGATTTGTATAATGTAGATTATGCAATTCTATGATTTTAGTTGACTTGTGAGTGATTCTTATAATTTTATTTCCAGTATTTTTATTTTAATCTCCCTTTGGTTTGTAAGTGAATTTGTAATTTAGAAAGGAAAAGGTATAAAATAGTCTCTTCATTCGGGGACACCATAGCTCCCCCTTCCCCTATATAATAGAAATATGTTGTACTTTAATTCTTGAATAATATTTTACATAAACATTTTTACCTTAATAATTAATCGCTATAATCTAATAGAAAGATATAGGTCGAAATAGATGTAAAAGTTTCATTATATATAGGAAACACTATGAAAAAGTAAATAATTTTTTTCCGTTACTTTTTGCAAATTAATTTAGTTTTTTTTTTTTCTGAAAATGGATTTTTGCGAAAAATTGTGAGTGAGTGTTTTGTAAAGTTTCTTCTTTTAAGGGATTTGTGAGTGAGTGTTGTAAATTAATTTTCGGCAGTTTTCTTTGAGTGTCGATTTTAATTTTGAGATTCCTTTTGTAATTTAGAAAGGAAATGGGGGTAAAATAGTCAGTTCAAAAGAGGACACCATAACTTCCCTCTTCCCTTATATAATAGAGATCTATAGGAAATGTACTAACAACTATTACATATTCTCTCCTATATGTATCATAAGTGTCTCTAATAAGAATCATAAGTATTTAGTTAATTTTAGATTAACAAGTGGACAAACTTAGAAGAATGAGGCCAGAGATAAGACAATTGGTAGGACATAATCTCAACCTCGCTCGATGAATTAAATGGATATGCAAAATCAAAATGGCCCTATCATAAATAATAACCATTCGATAAGTTATATTTAACGATGATAGGACTCTATTTAAGATAAATATTAGGAATATGTTTGTTATTTTTAATAGGATTCTAGACTCAAAATGTATAAAATATAAATATATGTGATTGATAAATGAAAAGGAGGACGAGAGATTAACCTATTTTGACAGATGCCAAGCTAAAATTAATTTATTATTTCACTAAAAAATTCTTGTGCTAGATGAAAAAAAGATATATATTTTGGTTTAATGATCGAAAACTCTTCAAATATTATAATTTTTCAAGGTATAGACCGGCATATATAAAATGCAATTTAGTTGAGTAACTTCCACAAGTCGAAAAGACTCAATAAACAATAATAATAACTTGTTTACTAGCTAGGTGATAATAAATATAAATACTTTTCTTTTAAACCATTTGACAAATAATTTAGTCAGACAATTTGACAAATAATTTAGTCAAAATCATTATATGAACTTGTTGGAACTATTACTTCTTGAACGTATCTTTCACTTATCCGAACTTATTTTCCATAAAACTTATCTTTTGAAAATGAATAGTCCCCTCCTCCCTTTTTGTCCTACAACGAAGAGTTTCCCACCGCTTTCGGCGAGTGGATTAATCTCCTGCTGGAGTTTACATAGGTTCCTCAAAAAGACAGTATTCCTTTCAGCTGTGATTTTTTCATACCAAAAGCTCGAACCCGAGACCTTGATTAAAGGCGAGAGGCCTTAACCACTTACGCCAACCCCAATTGGTAAAATGATCAGAATAGTCTCCTTAGCAAAGCATACTTACCATATATATTGCCATTCTTGCAGAATTACAAACAAACCCAACAAAATTATCGTCACTATTTACTGTAGTCTTTCCAATAGGCCAAAGTTGTATTACACCATACGTGCATGCTTTTTTGACTTGAGCAAAAACAGATGTTACTATCAACAATAACTTAGTTTGAATAGGTTTGTTTCATGTTACGTAATCAGCCTTGACTTGGCTCAAGTCTTATTTCACACTTGACAAAGAAGTGTTCCAATTATATATCTAATACAAAAAACCAACCACAGTCCAAAGAAGAATAAATAAAAACAAGAAAAGGTCAAGACTTAGTCAATTGTTATTTCTAAATCTAGGTCTTTTATTATATATATATGTTGTGTATATATATAGTGTATCTTACTTCAAACATTTTTTAAGACCCACAAATTATATATATTGAAAGAAGAGTGTAATTATATTGGACAAACTAATACTAGTGTAGATCAATGGGAAGATCACCATGTTGTGACAAAAGTAAGGTTAAGAAAGGGCCATGGTCTAATGAAGAAGATGCATTACTCATCAACTTTTTTGAGAAATATGGCAATGGAGGCAATTGGATTTCACTACCTAAAAGAGCTGGTTAGTTTTAACAACACAACTTTTACTTATTTCACTCCGTAGTTGCATGAATCCTTGTTACGTGGAACGCATAACGTTCCAGAACGTGGTACAGAAATAGGAATGCGAAATGCAACCTCTAGAGTAAACTAGATGGACTCCTAGATCACGTACCACGTTCCCGATATCAATGGCATGAATCTTAATTGATGATATTCATCTAATTGATCATGCAACTTATTCACATATGATCATATATATGTTTACATGAATACATTTATCTAATAATGTCTTTTGAAACAGGCTTGAATCGATGTGGAAAGAGTTGTCGTTTAAGATGGTTGAATTATCTTAAACCGGGTATTAAGCATGGTGATTTTACAGAGAAGGAAGATTATGTGATATATACTCTTTATAATTCCATAGGTAGCAGGTATGTCAACAAAATTACCAAACAATTACTTTAATGCTAAGTTTTTGTGATTTTGGGTCCTATTACTTCTCTTTAACTAACTTTTACAAATTATTATAATTGATTAAAAATGATATTTGCTTATCAAAACTATTTGTTTATCAATATTTTGAACTTCGTATCGTAGTTAATAATTTTTTTTTAACGAGATGAACTGATTATAGTTGATTTTAACATGAGCAGTAGGTGATAGTCTAGTGGGTATTGGTATCACCTCCGATCTCAGAGGTTATGGGGTTGAATCTCACCCCTTGCAAGGAGAGATCCCCAATTTCCCCCTGCTTCCTTGCAAGGAATTTCATCTTACCTTAAAAAAATGGTTTTAATGTATAAAAATTGATTTTTTTATAAGATTTTTTTAAGTTAAAGAGAAAATTAATTAATGAGCTAAATTTTTTGTTAAAAAGGGATATATTGCATGGTTTAATAATTATTAATTAAATTTTATAAACATGCGTATAGGTGGTCAATTATTGCCTCACATCTACAAGGAAGAACAGACAATGATGTGAAGAACTATTGGAACACCAAGCTTAAGAGGAAAATATTATCAGGCAAATTCAAGAATGATATTGACATTAGTAATAATACTAAAACTTATAAATCTAGTACATCATCTGATTATTACACAAACACAAAATGTAGTACACTAATCTTGCAAACTTTAGGTAATGAAAACATTATGAGCTCACAATTAGATAATTATCATTTTGTGCATGATCAATGTCAAGGTGATAGTAGCAATGACATGAAAGAAGGTATAGTAAAAAATACTCAAAGTTACAGTAGCAGTAGTACAGTGACTCATGGAATATCAAGCTATTCAGGATCATCATCGGATTCATTGGATTGTTATCGATATAGCTTTGATTCAACTGTGTTTCGTGGCGAAGAAGATGAGTTTTGGATGGACTTGTTGTCTGATTCATTTGATGATGTTGTAGGTGGTTCTCAGCTTGAGGAGAAAATCAATGAAATCGCTTCTCTCTTAGATGATTCATTTTCTAGTTAAGTAACATAGATGAAAATTGTTGTAGCACTAGATTTTAACTATAAAAAGATTCATTATTAAGTAAAAACCATAGGATGTGGGATTTAAATATATAGGTGTAGCCTGTAGGCTACGAATTTGGTAGTCAGTGCGTTTTAAGTGTAACATATTACACCATAATTTATTGGGTAAAAAAACCTTATGGAGATGATAGCAAGCGTCAATTTAATGATGTTGTTGCATTTGATTGATTGCAATTTGTTTTACTGATATTGATGTTGGTACTACACATAGTATACAAAATTACAAATTGTAGAGAATTGAAATCAAAACAATGTATGGATATAACATGAATCATGTTTTACTAGTAGACGGATAATAACATTATTGGTCCATGTAGTACGAAAAAACAACGACTAGTCAATGTTAGGTTATATCATGTGTTTGTGGATAACAAATTGACGATTGTGGAATCCACTTGCCAAAAGCTAACCGACTTGCTATTTTTGGCCCGAAAAGCGGGTATGGGGCAAAAAAATTGGCCCCGCCCGATCCGATTAACAAACAATTTTTTAAAGGAGCGGATGCTCCGGCTCGTTAATTGATCACCTCAACGACTTGTTATCCGACACATTACAAAATTGGTCAAATTTTACTTAAAGTGTTGAAAGGCTATGAAATTTTATACTCCTTATATATGTCCTAGAATGCTCTTTTCAATTTCCTATTTCATTTGTCTCGTAATACGCTTTACATTTCTATTTTTGGATAAGATCACTATTATTTTAATCTTTCAACCTTTTAACCATTAACTCGCACTCTCCTCCCAATAAAATAATATCACTCCTACTACCTACTAACTCTAAACATTTTCCATGTTTTCCCCTTACAAGGCCAATAGTATTAAATGATTCATTTTCAAATATAAATAAATGAGAACGTATTGTGTCGGACTCGTCCGACCATAATCTTGGTCGGACGACTTTCAGGTGGTTCCAATTTTTTTCAGGTAGTCTTCATTTTTTTTCAGGTAGTCTTCATTTTTTTTCAGGTAGTCTTCATTTTGTTTTCAGTTAGTCTTCTTTGTTTTTCAGTTGGTTTTTGTGCTTCAGTTAGACTTACTTGGGTTTCAGTTGGTCTTTATTCTTTTTCAGGTAGTCTTCATTTTTTTTCAGGTAGTCTTCATTTTGTTTCAGTTAGTCTTTTTTTTCAGTTAGTCTTCTTTTCTTTCAGTTGGTTTTTGTGCTTCAGTTAGACTTACTTGGATTTCAGTTGGTCTTTATTCTTTTTCAGGTAGTCTTCATTTTTCTTCAGGTAGTCTTCATTTTATTTCAGTTAGTCCAACTGAAAGAAAACAAAGTCCAACTGAAAGAAAACAAAGTCCAACTGAAAGAACACAAAGTCCAACTGAAAGAACACAAAGTCCAACTGAAAGAAAACAAAGTCCAACTGAAAGAAACAAAAGTCCAACTGAAAGAAAACAAAGTCCAACTGAAAGAAAACAAAGTCCAACTGAAAAGAAAACTAACCTCTGCTTTCTCTCACTTTCTCCTTCTTCATCATTTATAAATACTCTTCCGCACAGGCCCCGTTAGCTCATTATCATTAGCTTCTACAATTGCATCTTCTTTTATCAGAAACCTGGGATCAGAATTTTTGTGTTTCCCTCTCCATGGCTTCACCTTCGTTGTCGTTTGTTGTTGTTTAGCACTTGCACTTAGATGAACTGGTATGAAATTATTTAACTACTTTCAAGGCTTGCAAATGTTTCCTATTTAATTTGTTCACGTGAACAAGTAACCACAACAGGCTAATATTTGAGTTTGTAGACTACTGGTATGGATCCACTTACTAGAAGACATGTCTGGGACATTATAGAAAGTTCAAAAAGAGCGCGAGCCATTGTTCTAACAACACATTCGATGGAAGAAGCTGATGTTCTAAGTGATTTGTAGTGTCGCATTGAGAACTGAGGTGGTGGCGGTGGAGATGGATGAGGCTTTGTAATGTGGTGGTGGTGGTTGTGGTGGTGTGGTGGGTTTTATGTGGAATGGTGGAGAATCCTTCGACCGCCGTCGTTGCTGTATATTATAGTACTGGGCTCAGCCCGTCTGACGAGAATATTGGATCAGACGGTCTGACCCAATACTTTCACTAAATAAATTACCATGTAATATATTGAATTTAGCTAAGATTATCATACTATCATGTTTTTCTTATATCATCATTATATATAGTTAACTAGCTTTCCACCCGTGTAAAAATGCACGGGAGGTTTTATGTAGAAATGGTTTGGAGCTGTATATAACGTACGACAACATTATTTTGTATATTAAGTAGTTGTTTTTATTTGAAATATATTGAATCCGTGATTATTTAGAATCCATGTATTTAAGATTAAAAGAATATAAAATGTAAAATTATATTTAATATACATAAAAATCCTTTGTTATAACATTTTAAACTTTAAAAATATTGTGATCGTGATATATACATTTATAATTACGTAAATGAAACAAAAAAACACATTAAACGTGGGGGAATACTTTGTTTATAAATTTAAGATTTTAGGATGTTTCTCCTAAAATCATGATTTGAATAGTAGCTGATTGATTTCAAGTTTTCATAATCATATTGTGTATTAAAAATAAATTTTAAAACCGGCTTATGACCCGTATGTTTAGTGATTGATGTAGCTAATATCATGATAAAACATGTGACCAACCAACTTTTTTTTTTTTTTTGCTAAGCAAAGGTTTGCTTTCTCTTAGTTGGTTTTAGGTTGTAACTGTTTGCTCTAATTAATATAATTACTTGCTTAGTAAAAAAAAACTTTCTTAAAACAAAATAAGTTGAATGAAGAAGCTTTTGTTCTGCCTATCTTTTATACAGAGGCTCATATAAAAACACAATACGCAGCACTACTGTCACTCGATCATGCAACAACTTTCACTCCTTTGTTATAACATTTTAAACTTTAAAAATATTGTGATCGTGATATATACATTTATAATTACGTAAATGAAACAAAAAAACACATTAAATTGTGGGGAATACTTTGTTTATAAATTTAAGATTTTAGGATGTTTCTCCTAAAATCATGATTTGAATAGTAGCTGATTGATTTCAAGTTTTCATAATCATATTGTGTATTAAAAATAAATTTTAAAACCGGCTCATGACCCGTATGTTTAGTGATTGATGTAGCTAATGTCATGATAAAACATGTGACCAACCAACTTTTTTTTTTTTTTTGCTAAGCAAAGGTTTGCTTTCTCTTAGTTGGTTTTAGGTTGTAACTGTTTGCTCTAATTAATATAATTACTTGCTTAGTAAAAAAAACTTTCTTAAAACAAAATAAGTTGAATGAAGAAGCTTTTGTTCTGCCTATCGTTTTATACAGAGGCTCATATAAAAATACAATACGCAGCACTACTGTCACTCGATCATGCAACAACTTTCACTCCTTGCTTTCTGCAGTCCCGCTCAACTCCTCTCTCTTATTAAACTATCTTATTACAAATTTTTATTTTTTTATGATATGATTATCCAAATTGTATTAAAAAACAATCTCAAAGTTTTATATAGCATGATTTTCATCAAAATGAAGGGGTTATCTCTAAATTTCTAAGTGAAAAAGTTAATTTAAATAGACAATCACTCAAGAAAATTATACAAATATGGCATATTTTTGTCTTGATTTGCCTTTTATTTCTTAATCACCATATGACCTGTGTTCTTTTCCATATTCTTTTCGATTTTTAGAATTGTATTGTAGAACAATTTCAAACTTCTATATTTACATTCCAACATACTCGTGAAAGAGGTGTATCTCGTAATTTTAGGTTGAAATATTTATTATGGCCTTGTGATTAAAAAATTTAGAATCTTGTAATGAGAATAGTTTAAAACTGGCTTACGACCCTTATGCTGCAATATTATGACTTGTGAATTATCTATAATTAGTAGTATGATTGTTCTTATTTTATTAGAACGGGCCTTATAAAAAATATTCTAAGTTTTAATTAGAGAGAAAAGAAAATTAGAGGAAAACTTCAGCCTACGTGGCAAGACATGAAGCTTCCTCTGCTCTCTTCATCCTAATTTTTCCGGTCACCTCTTTGCTTTTGCCACGTGTCATCTTCATTTGAACCTATTGCTTTGCTTTACCACTGGTAATTTTAATGTAAGGACAATAATATTACTTTAGGAAAGATATGATGATATTACTTTAGGAAAGAATATCACTTCGGCCATCATTCAAGCAAATCGGTTTTATATAATATTACTTTATTTAATTAGAATATTTACTTTAGGAAAGAATATGATGATGAAGCAATAATCTATGCAAGCAAATCGGTTTTTTCAAGCAAATCAATTTATACACTATGTAGACCATGATGAGGCAATAATCCCATTATTTTATTCAAGCAAATCGGTTTTTTTTAATATTATTCTAAAAAAAACACAATCGATTATGGGTCCTATATAATACCGATATCAATTCTTTAACGGTCACTACAATACAATACATAAATCATCTCATTACTTAATAAGATTAAATTTTTTTTTGTTATAATAAGATTTTATAAATATAAAATTCTGAAAAATAAAGTAAAATTATAATAAATCAGATTTTTTTTTGTGAAACATGTTTTTATTTATTAAATCAGATTTTTATCTTTTAAAAAATAAAATTTTCAAAATCAGAATTTTTTTTTGTAAATCAGTTTTTCGTCCAAAAAAGAAAATTAGAGAGAAAAGAACATTCCGAAATTATAACTTGAGTTGGTTTTGGGAAAGGATTAGATTTATTACAGTTAGTGAGTGAGAAATATATTGAAAAAATCAAGATTGTAAGTTTTAACAGTTAGTGAAAATTAATTTAATATATTAGTAGTATAACTGTCATTTAGGAATTTATAATTGAGATTGAAATATGGATGAATGAACATTTTTATTTTCTGGACAATCAGTTTATATTAGGGTGTGATTACATGAACATCTTATATAATAACTTTTTTACCTTTATTTTCCCGCAACTATAATAACAATTCTTGGTGGGTGAATTTTTAAATAAAAAACTTTTAATTATATTTGACCGCCAGCTATAATTTAGGCAGTTGTTTAAAACTTCTCACACTAATATCATTGTTTGATTTCAAGGTAGTTTTTTTTGGAAGGAAATTATCACGCCATGTGATATCAGATTTTTTGGATGTGAACACGTTATATAATAGAGTGTCGAATTTGGCGATGACACGTGGCAGATGTAGTAGTAGCATGACACGTAGGCGAAGTGAACATTGAATAATGCTGGCTTGACACGTAAGCAAAATGAACCTTGTTTTATATATATATATATAGATTCCTTGTTTCTTTTAATCATAATTTGGACATATTGAAAAACGTACATCTAATAAAAAGTATATGCATTTGAGTGCATAATGTGCATCATACTCTATTTGGAAATATTACATTCCAATAAAATAACTGAAAATAATAATCAAATACTCATATTCTTTCACTTGATACCAATTTCAACTTCCAAGAAACCATTAAAAGCATCTCGAGTAACAATATACACGATCGGTTCCAAATGGAATCAATCAAATAAACACTGAGGCAACGTTTGTTTACGGGTCTAATTAGTGAGCCATTTTGTTCATTCTCTTTACCTCTTCGTTGCCCCCAAATTCCTTTACATTGATTTCTCACGCCCTGAAAGGTTTCACTTTACCTCTAAATTCCTCTACACCTTGACCAACTTTAACCAACCTTGTCCACCCAACTCCATCACACCACCACTTGACCCGACCACCACCACCACCACCTATCGACGGCACAAAGCCATTGCATCCACCACCTGAAGCCACCACAATCACCATCGTTATCCTTGGGACACAAACAATAGAGCAACATGTTTGGTAGAAAAATTTCTTCCTAATATAAGTCCAAAAAACCGAAAATAAACATTAACATTGCCTAATACAAAATAGACCAAATAAAAAAAATTCAAAAATACACAATAGGAAACAAATTATTTTATTAAAGATAATATTCTTTTTAACTAATCTAAATTTATTAGACCTTATTTTGCCCACATTTATCAAATCTTATATTTGAACTATACTGCGGGAAATTTATAAGTCCTGAACTTAACTCTCTACTAAGGATTAGAAATAAGATGAATAGTACTGCGAAAAATTCTATTTTGTTCATAGAATTTAACTTTGAAAAAAAAAAAAAAAAAAAGATTGGTGAGAGACTTAATGACAAAAACTAAACCAATCAATTTTTGCAACTAAAAACAATTATACTTCGTATGTCTAATGTTCAAAATTTGACTCTTATGGCGAAGAAAAAATCAAGTTTCTGTTTTGAAAAAAATTCAAACACGCATCGCGTGAAAAAAAATTATAGTTTATAAATAACACAATCCAATGATTTAACCACTAATGAGTAATGATACTTCTATTAGCATAATAATACAAGTGGGTTGTTGTCAAGAGTCAAAAAGTACGAAAGTTACCCTACAATTTACACAAAATGGCAGTATATTCATTCTCAGAAATTTCTGAATCTCAAGAAAATAGGAGAGAGAAAACAATGGATGCATTACCAAAAGCAACACTAGAATTAGCTCAAAAACACAGGTTTAAATCCCTGAAAAGAGTGAACTTAGATTTGGGTAAAAATCTTGATGAAACACCATTTGGTGCTGATTTTGGGCGTCTGGAAAATGGGTTGACTTACTATGTTCGTTGCAATCCTAAACCACAAATGCGTGCTGCTCTTGCTCTTGCTGTTAAAGTTGGGTATGTTTTGTAACTTTTAATTTTTTATGTAATTTTATGTATTGAAAATGACTTAAAAATTCATTTCTAATTATGATTAATTATTTGTTAGTGATGAATTGATGATGATGATGAAGTATTAATTGCTTGCAAGAATTTATTTTAATACGATTCTTGACTCTTCTTGAGTAGGATAGTGTATTGTTTGTTTGATTTGATGTAATATTTCCCATTAAAATAGGCCAATAGGGGTATTTTGGACTTTTTAGTTGTAAGGGTACGAATTGAGGAGAAAATTTTGGAACTCTTAGGGGTATTTTGGGAATTTTAGGGGAAATTTTAGGGGTATTTTGGAATTTTTGGGAGTATTATGCATTGAGATTTGGGCCTATATTACGTTACATGGAAGTATTTAGGAAATTTTGTTCTAAAATTACCCTTTTGTATGCCAGATTAGATTTTGTGTGAAACCATTATAAAAGAAAACTTGGCGTGAAATCACCTTTTATGAATTAGTTTTTCCCATTAAATTAGGGGTATTTTGGACTTTTTATGATATGCTAAATTGCTAATACTACTCATTGAGCCTCTATTAGATCTTGCACGCGATGCGTGCTTGAACTGAGTCAAAATTTGAACATTACACATACGAAGTATAATTGCTTTTAGTTGCAAAATTTGATTGGTTTAGTTTCCGTCGATCACTTAAGTCTCTCATCATTTTTTTTTTTTACTTTTCAAAGTTAAATTCTATGAACAAAATATAAATTTTATTGAATTTATTTATGATTTCTAATATTATAATTTCTTAGTTGATTTTTGAATTAAGTACAGTGCTTCATAAATTGTAAAGAAAGTGGATACTTTGATTTCAAGTCAATTTTTTCATAGGTTGTAGTTTGTAAGTGAATTTTTAAGTTTTTTAATGTTTTCTTATTTCAGTGAATTGCATAACGTAAATTATGCAATTTTATGATTTTAGTTGACTTGTGAGTGATTGTTATAATTATATTTTTGGTATTTTTGTTTGAAGTCCCCTTTGATTTGTAAGTGAATTTGTAATTTAGAATGGGAGGGGGTAACATAGTCTCTTCATTCGGGGACACCATAGCTCCTCCCTTCCCTTATATAATAGAGATATTTAGGAAAATTTGTTCTATAATCACCTTTTGTATGGTAGTTTAGATTTTGTGTGAAACCAATGTAAAAGAAAACTTGGCATGAAATCACCTTTTATAACTAGTTTTTCCCATTAAATTAGGGGTATTTTGGACTTTTTTATGGTATGCTAGTACTATGGATTGAGCCTAGATTACATAACATGGAAGTATCTAGGAAATTTTGTTCTAAAATAACCTTTTGTATGCCAGATTAGATTTTGTGTGAAACCAATGTAAAAGAAAACTTGGCGTGAAATCACCTTTTATAAACTAGTTTTTCCCATTAAATTAGGGGTATTTTGGACTTTTTTATGGTATGCTAGTACTATGGATTGAGCCTAGATTACATTACATGGAAGTATCTAGGAAATTTTGTTCTAAAATAACCTTTTGTATGCCAGATTAGATTTTGTGTGAAACTAATTTCAAAGAAAACTTGGTGCGAAATCACCTTTTATAAATTAGTTTTCCCTTTAAATTAGGGGTATTTTGGACTTTTTATGGTATGCTAGTACTATGTATGTGGGGATTGAGCCTATATACATTACATGGAAGTATTAGGAAATTTTGTTCTATAATCACCTTTTGTATGCTAGATTAGATTTTGTGAAACCAATGTAAAAGAAAACTTGGTGCGAAAACACCTTTTATAAATTAGTTTTTCCCATTAAATTAGGGGTATTTTGGACTTTTATGGTATGCTAGTACTACGTGTTGAGCCTATATTACATTACATGGAAGTATTTAGGAAATTTGGTACAAAATCTGGTATATAAAAGGTAATTTTTGACAAATTTAATTATTATTTAATACAACCTACAATTATAATTGTACATGCTATCTCTGTAATTTTATCATTTCTTATTGTTTTCGCGAAGAAATTAAGAAGTACGGGTTAATGTTAATGGTGGGTCATTAGAATCACATTAGACAAGTGCTATGAGGGGAAAAAACTTAGAAGTAGAGTGGGATGAACTAGAATTACATTATGAAAAGTAAGTAAGAAGTACAAAAGAAATAGAAGTAGTATTCATAATCATTAGTTTTCCTTAAAGTTAGACATGAAGGAGTAACTTGTTGAAGACACACACAAGTTACTCCTTCATGTCACAGAAAAAAAACTTTGTGTGTGTTCAGCCATTTGGCCGGAATTAAGAAAGAAACATTTACGCATTCTTGATAATTAATAATATAAACAAGATGAATTCCTTGCATTGCAGAAGTCCAAATTGGGTTTAATGACCCTCGTTAATCTTTTTGCACTAATTTGATAGACCAGGTCTACGTGATGATAAAAAGTTCAAATTCCTTTTATTAGACAAGGAAGTTACTTAATTTTGTTGCTCTTTTATCTCATATTTGCCTTTTTTTCCTTGTCATCATTGAGCCTCATATTTGTGTTGTGCTCATGTGAGTTGTCCCATTGGAGGAGCAGAGAGGTATCGACTATCTTAGAAGTTTGAGGAGTTATTCCTTCTAAAACTTTTGGGATGGCATCTCACTTGGGTTTGTAAGGTGTCTAAGTCTCTCCTGCGCCAGAGATGGTTCAAGCTCATTTTCAATCTTTACTCAAAGTTGAACTTTCTTATATTAAATTTTGTCTAGCCGATGATTTACATAGTGTGCATCCTTGGCAGTTCTATATTTGAAGCAAGCCACGAACGAGGAATTGCCCATATAGTTGAACATCTTGCTTTCAGTGCCACCAAGAAGTACACAAACCATGATATTGTAAAATTCTTAGAAAGTATAGGGGCAGAGTTTGGTGCTTGTGGAAATGCTTATACAAGTTTTGATGAAACTGTTTACGAACTGTTTGTTCCTATTGACAAACCTGGGCTATTGTCTGAGGCGATTTCCATTTTATCAGAATTCAGTTATGAGGTTTCTGTTCATTTCTCCCGTCTGTTCTATACTTTGTTAGATTGTGATACCTGTCTTATGTAAGTAGCTTGCTGTGTCCACCTCTTTTACTTGCAGATTCGGATTTCTCCAGAGGACTTGGACAAAGAAAGAGGTGCTGTCCTGGAAGAATATAGACGAGGAAGGGATGCTAATGGTCGTTTGTCTGAAGCAACTTTTGCTTCAGTGATGGACGGCTCAAATGTAAGATCATAAACCAGCTGATTTACTTCATTTGTGGGCTGAGATTCTTCTATGCACATGCGTAGTTCCTTTTAAAACTCTCCCCCTAGGTTGGATCATAAATCAAAATTAGCATCGATCTTGTACAATCAATGCTTTAAAAGACTCTATAAAATGATTGACACATGGATGAGTCATGATTGCAGCTATTAAGGGTGGTTTACTGCAGTCTGCAGCTGATTGCTGGGTTTTGGCCTTTTGGGGAAGAAGATCAGGAATAATGAAGTCACCTGAAGTGATATGCATAGGACTACCTGGATGATATTGGGAAATCTGGTTAGGCGCTTTTAGCATTGCAACTTCAGCCTACAGCAATGATACGATGACAGATTCAGAACCTGTAATGAATTAAAGGATATTGAGCCTTTTTGCTTATGAAAAGGATCATCCAATATGTGCGTGTACTTGACTAGGCTAGAAACTTCTAAAATCAGAAATTTGGTACCTGACGGGGAAGGGGTGAGGAGTGTTTGAGGACACTCAGTATTTTTTATGGCTAGCTCCTACATGCCTTGCTTGGTTATATTTGTCTTAAGTCGCTGGCGATGTGGAAATGTGAGTCATATGTCCCTCCTAGAGTTACCTTGTTCCCCATACTTCTGTTTTCTTCTTTTATGCATCATATCTCTTACAATGACAACAAACTTTATCTTTACTTCCAAAACTTTTGCTAGATAGTTGGTGAACGTAAGTGGGGTTTTGATGGCCAGCTGAACAATTATATAGTTACAGAAACCTAATCTCTCTTGCTAAGTTCACCTTATAACTTGATGCTATTAACGAACTGCTCTGTGTCTGTTGTACTTCGCTTCTCTTTTCCTCAGTAACTAAGGAATAAAAGCATTTAAAACATTTGTTTGATTGGACACAGTATGCAAAACGTTTGCCAATTGGTTTGGAGCTTGTGATTCGGTCAGCTCCTGCTGAAGTCGCAAAGCAATTTTACAAGAAGTGGTACTGTTTACAGAACATGGCAGTGATAGCAGTTGGAGACTTTCCTGATACAAAGGTTTCCATCTTTTTAATTTTACTATGATTATTGACTAAATTTGTATTCTGGCTATTTGGTTTCTTGAAGAGGTTTTCTTATCTGTTTGCATCTCTCAGAGTGTTGTCGAGTTGATAATTCAGCACTTTGGCCAGATAATTTCACCATCCCCTCCAGTTACCCCAGAACATGTGGTTCCATTTCATCATAAACCACGGTTTTCATGTTTAGTTGAACCAGAAGCATCAGGGGTTAGTGCTCTGAATTCACAGTTTCATAATTTATTTGAATTGCCTATTAACATTTATTTTATGAGTTGCCTGGGACAGCATATAATTATGCTTCAGCCATTTTGTTCAGTTGTATGCTACCAGGTTTTTCATGTCCAAATAAACAAGCATGTGAGGCTGCTAGTTCCATGGAAATCTATTGTCTTAATGTGATCTTGGTTGGTTGCAGAGTTCAGTTGAGATAAACTGGAAGATGCACAATGACGAGCCTAAGACTATTGGAGATTATAAGGACTGGCTTATTGGAGTTGTGTTCCGTTCGGCTTTGAATCGTAGATTCACTAAAATATCTCGGAGAAAGGATGCACCCTTTTTTGGATGCTCTATTGCAGAACTGGAGTTAGTTCGTCCAGTCAAAGCTGTCCAAATATCTTCATCTTGTAAAGACAAAAGTATACTTGAAGCCTTGGAATCGATGCTTTCTGAGGTATGTACCTAATGTTTTGTCTGTGTTGTCTTGGCCACTGATAACGAAATGACTAACTGGAGCATATCCTCCCAGCTTGCAAGGGCTAGATTACACGAGTTCTCTGAGCGTGAAATATCAATCGCTTGTGCCAATATCTTGTCAGAAATGGAATCTGCTTATTTGGAGCGTGAGAAAATGCAATCAAGCACCTGGCGTTATCAGTATCTGCAGGTTAGTGCAGTTCTTCTTTTGTGTTCCCCCCCTTCATGTGTTCATTTCACCTTTTACCACTCTATTTCTCTGCTTATTTTCTGGCTAAACCCTTACAAAATTTCTGAGTGTTATTCAGCATTTTCTTCGCAATGAAGCTGTTCTTGGGCTTGAGTTTGAGGCTAAGCTTTACAAAACCATTTTGCCTCGTAAGTTTAGATCATGCTTAAGTTTTCTTTCTCATGTTATTTTCTATATGACAAATTCTCAATTGCAATCTCTATAATCCAAGCAGAGTTATCAGCTTCTGAGGTGTCAAGGTATTCTGAGAAGTTAAAAATGTCGGAAAGTTCTGTAGTAATAATAACTGAACCTCGAGCCACAGTAACAGAGAAAGATCTTCAGAACCTGGTATCAGTGACAGATTCTCTTGAGGAGGAAGAAAAAATCTCTGCTTGGAAGGATGACTTCATTCCGGAAGAAGTTGTCCAGGTGAAGCCAAATCCTGGGTAAATTTCTCTCTAAACCATGCTCCAGTAGAAGCTCACATCAAACTTTTTTTTAACTGTAATGTCTTCTTTTTTATCTGGGTTAGAGAGTTACAAGACACAAATTGGAAGTTTTGTGTGAAAAGGAGCTTAATAACCTCGTATACAACTAGAGGCTGAAATATATTATTCCCTGTGTCCCTTAATGTTTTATCCATTCTCTTTTGGTTACCTTTTTAAGAATTGTATTGAGTGGGTAGATAGTTTTGTATTTTTGTCTGGGGTAGGAGAAAAAGTATAGAGAGATCATAGGGACCATGTGACCAGTATAGGAAATGGGGCAATCTTTTCGGGACAACCAAAAAGGAAAGTGAGACAATCTTTTAGCTTTTTAGGGACGGAGGGAGTACTCATGTAACAATTGCTTAATGATGATTCTTATTATGCTTTATTGTTTGTTCTTATTATGCTTTGTGTGTTGGTTTCTGCATATTATACTTCTTTTTCTTTGCACAATTTGTTAGAACCTGCTGTGTTTAGTCCTTACACGCTTGAACTACTAGCCCGCTGGGGTCATTGAACTATAATGTGCCCTTAATCCCATTATGTGATTGTGTACAAAAAAAGAAGTACTTATTGTCTTTCTGTGCAACTGTTGCACCAGAACACTCTTTTCATACCAAATCAAAGTTTTGCAACTTTATGCACCTTGAGTCCTTGACCAGTACTTTATCTTCTGTTTCTTCAGGGAAGTTGTGCGAAAATCTGATTATCAAGATATTGGAGTTACAGAGATAGCTCTATCGAATGGCATGAAAGTTTGCTACAAATGTACGGATTTCCAGAATGACCAGGTATTAATTATTTGTCCTACAGTAGTGGTGTAAAACTCAAGACTCTTTCTCTTGCATATCATGCATTTCGACATGTTCTACGCAATTTAGCCACTAGAACGCTGAGGTGAATATGACCACCATCTGGACATGATAGATAATAGATTACATGTTTGAGCATTATCCTATTTTCTCCAGGCCTTACCATTTTTATATCTATACTAATATATTAAAAGACGTGCGTAAACGAGGAACGGTGCCACGTGGCGCTCTCCCTAGTGAGTTTTAGTTCATGTAATCCATGTACAATAAAAAAATTAGAAATTGCATGGTATAGGTTTTGATCCCATGACCTCATGGTTCATGTACTAAAGTTTTAACCACTAGACCAAGTTGTATTTAGTGTTATCATATCAAAGTACAATATTAATAAATGGAAATTTTTCTTACCTCGGGGCATAGCCCGAGCCTTATAACTAGTTCTTAATATACAAACCTGCAAATCTATGTGGACCATTGAATCTGAGGCAATTACACCGCTGAAAAAAAATCATTGTTATCATGTCATATTCCTTCAGATATTGGACTTGTAAATTTCATATATAAAAGATTTGCAATCGGAGAATCTGTTTTGGAGTTCGAAAATATTGTCCTTGGGTTCTTTCTCGTTGGTACTCATTGTTTGGGTTGAGCTGGGTCCAACCTTGATCTGTGAAAGATGTTCTTGTTGCCTGGAAAAGAAAGGAGAAAAAAGGTTGGTTTGCTGAGGTTTTTAAGATGGTTCCGTTGGTAACTTGGGGGTGCGCTTGGAAGGAGAGAAATCAACGGATTTTTGAGGGTTTAGCTGTCCCTCGTAAAGCATTTGAGTTCCTTCATGCTTAAGATTTTTGTAGAGTTGGAGTCAAGTATTAGTATATGAGCAGCGCCTGACTTTCCTTGATTGTAGATAAATTGCTCCACGATAGTTGGAGGCTTTGAGCCTTTTGTCATTAGCCCTCCTTTTGTAAATGGGCAACACCCTTTTGGTATCTTTATAATCTTATTCTTTATTACATATCTAAATAAATGGAAAAGATTGTAAAGCCTGTATTATTTATTTCTAAGAATGAAAGGGAGAAAAGGCAGAAGAATTCCAGTCAATTGTTATAGGCATTTTGGAAAAACCACGTTATGTGCTTAGGCTTTTAGTAAGTGAGGGAAATCTTTGATTGCTTCAATTGCTTGGCTCTCGATGTGGTTGGCCTTTTGGTTGAAGGAATTATCATCTCAAAGTGGTCAATAATTGTTCAGAGAAGTTTATTTATGTGGGTAGAGGCGTAGAGCACTTCAAAACTGACTTTAACCGATTATGTATGAGTAGCAAGCATTGTGGAGGTTTAGAATGGTTCACCAGTGCACAGACTCCTCACTGGTTTCCGTTGTATCTCCTTCAGTACTTTGTAGGCAAAGGACCTTGTTATAACAAAGCAAGAGTTGATCTGGGTGCACCTGTTGAATGGATGCGGCAATGAATTGTTGCTAGCCCATTTTTACAGTGCTGATTAGAGGTGCGTGTTCATGTGCATGCTTGTGATTAATTTACAGAGGGAGAAGACTGAAGTTTGTTAAGGATCAACAATAACAATAATGCCAAAGCATTAATCCCAAAAGACGTAGTCGTCTGCATGAATCAAGAAATTGTCTCTTGTGGTCTTCCCAGAGTTACCTAATTCGCTATCTAATTCGCCTTTTGAATTCTCCAATTCTCCCAAAATGAGCCAAAAATGAACCAAAACCGACCATAATTCGCTTTTCTCAATTCGCGATTCACGGGGGAATTAGGTAACACTGGGTCTTCCACAAAAGTCCTCTTCCTCTCGTTCTTGTAATCTAGTATATGTTCTTGCAGACCCAATTTTGGAGACTATGAGTTCTAAGCGATTTATCTTTTACCGTTCAGCAGATCAGAATCACTTAACAGTTGTAAAATGAGGAGCTTGTGTTGAGAGTGGTATCTCAAATATCTTTTTTCCCCTAAAGTTTCATCATTGTGTTGCATTTTATCTGTTAATTATAGTGATTTAACTCTTATTCTTATTCATTATTGTATTTAAAATATTAGTCACTTTATACAGTGAGAGGCATCCTGATGAAATTATCCATGCAAACTGATAATTTTTACCACCATAAGTTTCCTCTTGGCTCTAAAAGGGACTCGTTTGACAGGTTATCTTTAGAGGATACTCTTACGGAGGTTATTCAGAACTTTCTGAAAGTGAGTATCTTTCTTGCATGTTAAGCTCAAGTATTGCGGGAGAAATCGGCCAGTTTGGTTATAAACCAACCGTGCTAGAGGACATGTTGGCTGGCAAGAGAGCTGGTGTCTACACACAACTTGGGGCATATACTAGAAATTTCATCGGTGATTGTTCACCTTCAGATTTAGAAACTGCATTGCAGGTTTGTTTCAGTTTTTTTTTTGTGTGATTTACTTTGCTGGTGTCATTTTACGATTTTGTGAATATTACTACAATACTAGAGAAATTGACTCGACTCCATGATACTATAGAAATTGACTTGATTCTGTCGAGAACTCAAGATCTAACGTAGGGAAAAGATCATAATGTTATGAATCGTTATCTAGGGGGTAAGGGTATCTTAGGGAGTCTCTTCATTAGTTAGCTTGAGGAATAAGTTAGATAGTTAGTTAGGGAAAGTAGTCTATATATAGTGGTAATGAGAAAGAAGAAAGCATGTTGAAAATTGTGGACAGAGATTAGTGGTTTTAGCTTGGGAGAGTGCCATTCCTCTCGAAAGATTGGCGAGGCTGTAATTGGTGATTAATCATCTAGATTAGCATTAATTCACTCATATCTTACTGGTTTTCTTCTTAAACCTGGTTCTTCTTCCCTTAATCTCTCAACTCATCCTATAATGTCACTATTTTGGTCACTAAGCTATGTTAATTCATAGCACATAATCAGATACTCAAGGTTCTTTCCATGATTAATTCTTCGAAAGACAATATATTTATGCAGAATGAATCTTTTCAAGGATAAAAAAAAAATATGGGTTCGGATCTCAAAAAATGTATTCAATTGCTCATCTTCTGGACTTGTTAAACTTCTATGTGCCAATTGTCAAACTTCGTCACAAAGTTGCTTCAAACAGAGATGCACAACTTTCTAGTCTTAGCACCCCAAACAGTGATGATCACTGCTCATTTCCTGATATGAGTTGTAAAATAAAGATGGGAACTCCTATTGATGTATTATATGTTTCTTGAATCTGTGGTGAGTTATAGAGTTTATCCTTCTAATTATATTAACAGTTGGAACCACGAATAAATTTATGCCACACTTCTAAGTATTGTAAAAATATGAGAATCTCTTTAAGTTGGAGTTGTGTGACCCCTTCAATAAATATACCAGTAAAGCAGTGATACAAAAGTGTGAACAGAATATTAAAGTTGATATCAAAGATGATTACGATATATTCTCATAGTATTTCCAAGAATATTTCCTAAAAAGACCATCTTTTCCAGTGTATCCCTGTCTTTTGTGTAGTCTTTTGCATCAGATAACTCAACTTTACTACCTGATTTTGATGTTACTAAGATAGATAGATCGAGGAGGAAGAGATAGAATTTACAAGGGTCACTTCCAGTTGCAACATTATGTATGGTTCGATTATCCAAAGAGATTAAAAGCCAAGGGGGATTTGCTCCAATGTTTGTCAAGATCTGTCCACTCTTTCCTGGAATTTTCGGGATTGAATTGTGATAAACGAATTGCTACCAGTGCTTGTGCATACCAATTTGGCAACCCCATGAGGTTTCCATTCCCATTTCAGCCAAGATGAATTCATAGATAAAATGGTCACTATTATCTGGCACATACCAAGGTTGAAATTGGAATGGTTGTCAGTCCTAGCCCATTGAATCCTTGTGCTATGGCCTATGGGTTTTTGATATGTGAACGCATGAGTATCCCAAACTTCACTTGTGTTTGTCTCACTTAGCATTTTAAAGTACCAACCCCCTTGAAGAAAGGAAAGCTCGTCTGATTGACTAGGTAGTATTGAAGTGAAAAAAAGGGCAGTCGCCTAATCTTTCAGAACATCCGACATCCCTTGTTTTGCAGCCAGCTGAGTGATCTAGCTCAATTATGTGAACAACCACCTTTTCCCCGAGTCATCAGGTATTGTTTAAAACCAGAATGGCGGGTGGTAAGCAATGGCAACTGGCCCTCGGGATCTCATAGTCGACTCTGATTTTATGTGGTGTTTACAAAGGTGATCTGGAAGCCTTAGAGTGTAGGATTTTGGCTAGTTGCCCCATGGGGTTTATGTGGCCCTTTGCTTGGCATGGGATGCACATAGCATACACGTTTTTGCCCATGAGCTCCTGATATCGAACCCATTGTGCTTCTTTTGGCCTCAAAATTTTAATGCGATGGAGTTAGCACCGATCATATCTCACTTCTATAGAAATTAAGAGGGGACGTGGTTCCTGCACTGCTGTTGCCTAACTAAGAGGGGAAGTGGTTGTCACAAGAAAGCCATGAGAGGGTTATTGGCAAACTTAGGTAAACAGGCATTAGATCTGTTAAAACTAATAAGGTCTTGTTCTTGGCTCCTTGTTGGTCAAAAGCTGCTGCCGGACATTGGAGGGGTATCTTGTCATCTTACTGTGTGTCCACATTTTTCTTAATAGAAATTAATCTTTTGTCAAAATCTCTTCGACGAGATTAAATTTTTTTTTTTTGAAGATGACAGTTTTTATGTTCTGTTCATGGATGTGTGACTTTTTTTTTTGGGTGGTGGTGGGAGTATAATTAGCAGGAATCTTATGTATGCTGGTTTTGTATTGTTACCCTTTATGGCATTGGGTAACACTCTTTGGGCTGTATTTCATTACAGAGTTCGTCAAGTGATTATCAGCCAAATAAAGGGTCCGTGTAATGTATAATGCAGTTATAACCATCCATAACTAACTAATTGCTTATTTGCTTCAATCAAAAAGAAGTCATGAGGAAAGTTTTTCACTTTAAGATCTTCAAGCAAATCCCAGTTCTCTCAAGTGTATCATAGAAAATTTTGCAATGTGCATGTAATTTATAATATTCTCTTTCTGCTTTCTTTGCTTCTTGCTAAACTCAATCACATCACAGTGGAAGTGTAACTGATTCAGGTTCTTTTTCTTTCGTTTCCCCCCTTTGTCCCTTTCTGGAAATTTTTACCTCCTAGTAGCTTGTCTATCAACTGTTTGTGACCTGTGTGAAACCTGAAGAAGAAGATACCAGAAGAGTGATACAGATAGTAGAAGAAATGATTCGCGCTGATGAGAGGGATCCTTACAATGTCTTCACAAATCGAGTGACAAGAATCAAATATGGAAATTCTTACTTCTATAAGGTTAGTATGAGTGATGTCCACTTACATTTTTTTCTCCTCTTCTTCTGTTGGGTGGGAAGTTAAGGAGTGGGAGTGACTAGGGGGGAGGAAAATCTAATGTTTGATATAAGGGTTCTTAATTCTCTGCCCCTTTTGTAGCCAGCACAACTTAATGATCTGCCGAAAGTTGATCCAGAGAAGGCTTGTGAATATTTTGACCGTAGCTTTAAAGATCCTTCTACATTTACAGTTGCGATCGTTGGCAATCTTGATCCAACTATAATACATCCATTAATACTGGAGTATTTGGTAAGGCTTTTTTTGGCTTGCTGCAGAATGTAAAAATGACCTTCAGAGCTTGTTGTCTCATAAGTTATAATGTAGGGTGGAATACCAAAGTCTTCAGTACCTGATCTACATTTCAACTTGGAAGATCTCAGTGGTTTACCAAGCAACCCTCCAGTAAACATAGTAAGGTGATAATCCACGGCAATAGTTTAAAATCAACCAACAAATTAGAGAATCTCTTGTTCTATTTTAAAATCTTTGTTCTGATAAACTTGCACTATTCACGAACTCAATGGCCGGGATGCTGATTTTGGTTGTAGAGAAATTGTTAGAAGTCCCATGGTGGAAGCTCAGTGTTCAGTCCATATATCTATGAATATAAAGCTCTGCAGTGAGACCATGGTATGTAAGACCTATTTCATCGACGAATTTGGTATTGATATGATGGTCATAACTCAAAGTCTTGTTATCAAATACCTTACTGTGAAGATGATTTTCTTTTCTTTCTTTCTTTTGTGGTAAAATTGTTGTCAAGATGGAGGAATTGTGGTTTACTAAATTTTTGAGCCAGCTTCTACAGACCAAACTGACTCAGGCTCTTCGGTTCAAACATGGAGAGGTAAATTACGTTGCTTATTTTATGTGCATGGTGCACATTATTGTAAACCAAGGCATTTTTTGCTATTTAATCAGTAATACCAGTGTTCTTAAAATGTAACCATTCTTTACAATGCAGTAGAATCATTAAAGAAAGTAAAACCACACACAGCTTATTTTATTCCACATTGAATCTATGACTATTAGCAACTACTACATATAAATCAAAAAAAGTTCCTCTATTCTGGATTTAAAGTAAGCGTATTATAAAGTCTCAGACTTCATGAGTAAAAAGAAATAATATTTTCAAACTACATGAGTGATAACATGACATTATGGTCAATCAAAAAAATGGGATGCAAATATATGAAATGATGTTGTTCCTAGTCCTTTTTCACATGGTTTAATTAAGGTAATAACCAACTTCCTGTGTTTGGCTTCATGAAGTCTAAATTCGTTGTCCAAAATAAATCTAAATAAATAGTCTCTTCTGAAATGCAGATTTATACAGTAAGTGTTGATTCAAACTTCGGATACAGCAAGCCATCTAAAACTGCTGACCTGGAAGGTGAGATAACTATTGATTTTTCGTGTGATCCGAATGTTGCTGCTACGCTGGTGAGTGTACCTTACTTTATCTATTAAAAAGGCCACTGCCTACTTTACTATGTTTTCATGACAGTGCAAGTTGTTTTTGACAGGTTGATGTCTCTTTAGATGAGACACTGCGTCTTCAAGAGCACGGACCTTCAGAAGAAGATGTTTCAGCTGTGCTTGAGATTGAACAGAGAGACTACGAGAATGAACTACAGGTTCTTTTGCTAATGAGAAAATTACAGTAACAGCAAGAATGCTATAACAGACTTACATTGAACACTATAGTCCATATAAGAGAATAACAATTCTTATCAACCCAATTCCTACCTCATCCATTCTTTTAGCCCTCCCAGAGTTGCTCTCTAATATTCTTCACGAGGATGATTTGGCAAGGATCTGGCATGGACTTCAATTTTGATTTCCATAGATAACTTATCTGTGTTTCCTGCATTATGCTTCTTATATATCTTATGCAGCTGTAAAGAGTAATAAACCTTATCATCTATCTTACCTTGCTCCAAACAAATTGTAGCACCTCAACCCCTCAGAGACTATGAGTTGTTATCAAATATGCATCTAAAACCGACAATTGGCCCATAAACCAACACATGTGCTTCAAGAGCACGCTAACTATAGAGTAGTTTAGCATACAAGGTAACTAAAAGGAAGGTGCACTTTGTTAGTATAGGTAGTATATAAAGTCCATGAATGTTCTGCATTCTAGATCAAAATCACCTCCAATAGTACGTGGTGTATGCCACTGCCTCTTAAGGCAGGGTAGGAGGTCCTTTATGTAGACAGCTCTACTTCTTCCATTAGACCTGTGTTCTGAAATGAAAGATGTTGTGATACTTCACCGCACCTTATGCATACATAAGAGGATTTCTTTATTAAGTGGTTCTCAGGCTGTGGCCTTTCTGAATAGTTGTTCATACTTGCTTTCTTTCAGGAGAACACGCATTGGCTTTTTCAGATTTTGCAGAGTTACCGGTCAAGGTTGTATTCTGGTAACCTGGGATCTACATTTCAGGTTGTTACTTGTTTTTGAGCTGGACACTCTCCCATTAGTTTCTTTTTTCCTGCTGCATTGTACTTTGTCTCTACAATCTACAGCCTTATCTTCCGGTTGAAGTGAAAACCACAGCTTTTATCATTTATAGACCGTAGGTCTTTAGCAAAAAAACCTGTGATCAAGTTGTCGCTACAAAATTTGGAGCGAAACTTGGAATAGGTTGCAAATTTCTGTTTCTTGTTATTGGTATGATTGATGTGTTTTCGTATGTTAATTTGCAGGAATTAGAGAAAGCTAGAAGCAGAGCTCGACAAACTCTCTCACCATTAACAGTAAAATGGGCACTACAGAAAATTTTACCTTACCCTTGCAAACAGCATTATATCTCTGTAACCTTAATACCAGAAACAAATCGTTTCCGTTTACTGAAACACCAATTGAAAACCCAACTTAAGGAAAAGTATTATGGTAGATATATGAAGGTACTTGCACTTTCTTTCTTTGCCCATTTCTTTTTTCCACATTGCAAACCAAGTTGCTTTCTTTTTAGAACTCTGCTTTTGGCTTTCCTTCTGACGATGGTTCGTTCATATTGTGCAGACTGTGGACAAGGTGTGGAAGGTTTTTGCCAGGAAAGACATTTCTCACTAAAGGTACAGATGATATAGTATATATTTTTCCCACGCAAGAAATTCCTGGTTCATAATTGTTGCATATTGTATCGTTAATGTTACCAGTGTATATGAAGAAATGAAAAATCCATCGTTTACTAGTTATATTAAGATTGTGATATCTTTGTCTCAATATACATCATTTATGATTCAATTACAATTGAAAAGAGGATGCTATGAAGAAAAATGTTCCTTAAGGATTATAAATCTGGCAGTTCTTTTCACGTCGTGCTTCATACTACTAGTATATCTTTGTTTTTCTCCAGGAGCTGAAATTCTTCCATTCATCCACAAGTTGTTTCTCCTGCATCTACCTGCTTGTACAGAAGCAATTTAACATTCAACTTTGATATGTCTAACACATGAGCATTCCGAGTCATCCCATTTATATGGCGAATTCATATTCATCGAGTATAATAAACAGTTAGGTGCTAGTTACTCTTATTAGGGATTTGGTTGTACATATCAACAGTTCAAAGCCCATGTTGGTTGGGTTGAGAGGTGGTGTAAGTAACAGTGTAACAATAAATGTTGTTGGGTGTACTATGGTGTATAATTGTACAATCTTCGTCACCATTTGTTAATGAAAGTTGTCAGATAGTAACTGGTTTCTTACTCATTTCTGTCACCTTGATTATACATCTCATGTAGGTTCAAAATTTATTTATGAAATAGTTTATATTACCTCCGTTTTCTATTATTTGCAACGATTAGATATTTTTCCTCTCTACTTTATGTCAAATCGTTGCATATAATAAAAAACGGAGGTAGTAGTTGAGTATGAGTGACATTTGGTCAAAGACTTGTTGAGTCGTTCCTGACATGAGCACCAAGTTCAACTTCTTTGATCATGGACTTTGCTCAACTTCTTTTTCGTTCTAATGTAGTGTACTTAATATAATTAGGCATTTCCCCATCCCACCGTATTCTTGTCCGGAGTTATTATCTTCGGATTATAATAGGCTTTTTGCCATGACAATTTGATTTGTATGTTACTGATGTTCACCCAAAAAGAATGTAGTGTACTTGCAAAAATTATCCATCAGCAACATTGCGAACAATTGTGCATACAACTTTCAATTATGCGTTGTGTAATTATGATCATTACACAATCTGTTATGAAATCGTCTTCTAATAGTATTTTTCATGTTTAAATAAGTGTTACATTGAGTAAATTGACACTATTTATTAATTAATTTTGACTCTATTTTTTCGCTATTATATGAAGAAAAACATCCTCAGGTGGGATCTTATTAGATTTTTTTCAATATATACTTTCAAAATATATGCGCAATTAGAAATATTAATGATTAAAGAAGTGGATTGAGTTACGTGAAAAAGTGAATGTAACACTTATGAGGAATGGAGAAAGTGTATTGTAAGGTAGGGATAACATTTTACCTTAGATGAGTCACTGTTATTTATGATTAATTCGACACTTTAAAGGAGATGGTCTATATCTAAGAGTGACTCATTTAACTCTAAAATTATTATTACATCAAATAGTGGGGGTAGTCTTACAATAAGTTTTTTTAAGACATTCTTACATACTCCCTCCGTCCCATTTTATAGTTCTCGTTTCACTTTGGGCACGAAAAATTGAGGAAATAATTATTATTATGTACTTGCATTGGGAGTTATGTTTTCTGTTATTGTAATAAACAAATAAAAAGAATTAGAACATTAAATGGGTGAGTAACAATAATTATTATGTACTTGTATTGGGAGTTGGATTAAGTTCGAATCTTCTCAATTCAAGTTAAGGTCCTAATTAGATTATAGGTCAACTTCAAATCGTCATTTTTGAGACTTGAATTGGGTCATTTAAGTCGGATAAGTTTTGCCAAGTCAAGAACTCAAGATCAATGTGTTATGTGTGTTGCATTTTTATATTATCGTCGGGCCGTGTGACGGGCTGCCTTGTCCAGCCAACTGCGTAGCTCTATCCCAAAACTTAAATTCAATTTTTTTTAAAAAGGAGATCTAAAACGAACCACAAACTCACAACCCTCACCCTCGCCACGAGCCCGAGCCCGAGCCCGAGCCCGAGCCCGAGCCCAGCCGACCGAGACTTAGATTCATGAATTGGAACAAGTAACAACCCATAAACTCCCAAGTCCTAAGTAAGCAACATTTTAATTTTCTGATAACCAGAAATGAAGAGACTAAAAAACCTGCTACCAAATTTCTCTCGTACTTCCAACACTTTGCAACAACTCCCAACTCATTCTTCTCCTAACACAGATGTCAAATTCCACTTTTTTCACCAAATTACTGCAAATCTTCATGAACCCATCTCTAAAGAACCTATCTTTAACAACCCATCTCCTCCAAAATCTCTGGATTTCCTTACTGTTTGTGAAACCCTATCATCTTACAACAATGATTATAATCGTGCACTTGAATTTTTCAACTGGGTAGAAACAAATTGTGGGTTCAAACATAATACAGAAACTTACAATTCCATGATAGATATTCTGGGTAAGTTTTTTGAGTTTGATAAATGCTGGGAATTTATTCAAATTATGAGGAGAAATTCATTTTCAATGCCTAATTATACTACTTTTCGTATAATGTTTAAGCGTTATATATCTGCTCATTATATTCATGAAGCAATTCATATGTATGATAAGCTAGAGGAGTTTGATTTGAAAGATGAGACATCATTTTGTAATTTGATTGATGCACTTTGTGAGTATAAACATGTGATAGAAGCAGAAGATTTGTGGGTTAACAGGCTAAATTATGTTAGGTTTGTGAGTGAGACAAAAATATATAATATGATGCTTCGTGGGTATGCGAAGATGGGGTGGTGGGGTAAATGTAGGGAGTTTTGGGAAGAGATGAGTAAGAAAGGGGTTCAGAAAGATTTAGTTTCGTATTCGATATATATGGATGTACAATGCAAGTGTGGGAAGCCATGGAAAGCTTTGAAATTGTACAAGGAGATGAGGAACAAGAGAATGAAGTTGGATGTTGTGGCGTATAATACGGTTATTCATGCCATTGGTCTTAAAGAGGGTGTTGATTTCTCTATTCGTTTGCTAAGAGAAATGAAGGATTTAGGGTGTGAGCCAAATGTGGTTACGTATAACACGGTCATAAAGCTTCTGTGTGAGGATGGGAGGATGAAGGAGGCTTATGGCATGCTTCATCAGATGCGTAAGATGGGTTGTGAACCGGATGTGATTACTTACCACAGCTTTTTCCGTTGTCTTGTTAAGCCAAAGGAGATGCTTAGGTTGTTTGAGAGGATGTTAGAAAGCGGGGTTTCTCCGAGGATGGATACTTATGTGATGCTTATGAGAAAATTCGGGAGATGGGGATTCCTTCGGCCTGTATTTATTGTTTGGGATAAGATGAAAGAACTTGGTTGTAGTCCCAATGAGGCTGCTTACAACGCGTTGATTGATGCTTTGTTGCAAAAGGGTATGGTGGATATGGCAAGGAAGTATGATGAAGAGATGCTTGCCAAAGGGCTTTCACCTAAGCCAAGGGAGGAGCTAAGGAAAGAAGAAGCAGATGACAGATCTGGTGATGTAGAGCTGTGATGCTTCAATTTGTCAAAGGAGTTTTGTATTTTTTTTTAACCCCTGGACTCAGTCTGAACATTTTGGGTCTTCTGCTCCGAAACTTGGTGCTGATGAGTGATGAGTATATTGGATTTCGCGAATATGGTTCTTCTGTTGAATAATGTGGCTGACTGATGTATTCTGAATCTGTGTTGGCTGAGAGGCTTGCACGCATTTCTGAATAGTTTTATTCCCTTGAGAAGGCATCTTAGTATTCTGAAAAGTAATGTTATAGTGGGATCTTAATCTTGAAGCATTTTATATGAATTTTAAGGAGAAGCCAATTCTTGGTAAGCCTTTATTATAAACTCTAATTTGGAAATCCATACGGTTCTGTTGCCATTAATATCTTAGAAGTTATGCATTGTAATGAACTCAAATACACCAGGTTACACATCACTGACTCACTGCTATCGAAAAAGTTCTGAACTTTCCTCACAATTAACACTATAGTTTATGGGGCATAAGCCTGTAGATGTTATCTTGACTTGAAACTGGAAAATGTCTTCAGTCTATAAATGTTGCAGTGTGAAGATATTCTTGATGCTGCTAACTTTTGTCTTCACTTATAGCTTGTCTTATGGCTTTTTTTGGGTCCAGCATTTAATTTTGTTCTATATACCAAGTCTATTTTGTGATTTTGTCTTACTAAACGATGTTGTTATTGGTATTTACAAAAGATGTCACCCTAGCCCAAAAGTCTTATAAATTTGATTATGAACTCGTATCAACACATTTTATTTTCCATTCAGACTTGAAGGTTGTATCAGCCTATCAGGTAGGTTTGGCATAATACCGTTTTCATAGTGATGGGGATAGTCTTATATGGCTGTATTTATTGGTCAAGCTTGTCTATGGGTCCGCAGTCCGCTGGCATTTACTTCATGAGAAGCTGCTAAAAGGTAAAAATCATTGTGTCACTTTAATTTTTGTTTCTTGATTTTGAGAATTTCTGACAATGTTTACCTAGTTTTATGTGGCTATGTAACTCATTTTATTATTCTCTAGGAGTTCGGAGTCAGCCACTAAAGTATCTCTTATATGAGTGCAAGAGTGGAAGGGATCTTGGAAAGATGGAAGGATGATTGATGTTGCTTGTGAATGTGATGTCAATATTCGCTTTTCGCTCCAGGTGTATATCTTTCTATCTTTTCTTATTGTCATGGATGTTTGTACTGACTACCACTGTATGATTTTGAACTCACTTGCTCTACTATTGCATCTGGAGCAGTCATGGAGTAGGAAATGGGCGATCCAAGGGGCTTGTTATCTTATAGCTACAGTGAGGAAATTGAGGTATGTTATCTGTGATTCTATCTGCAAGTGGCTATTACCATTCAAATATTAAAAGGCTTGAACTTCAATAATACACATTTTCCAATTGAGCTCATTCAGCGTGAGATTGGAAAGCTCTTTTAACTTGTGATTCTATCTGCAATCAGCTATCATTCAGTTATTGCTGGCTTTTTCTAGACAATGGAATGCCTAAGTAGCAATTGTCCTTCCTGAGATCCCATATGCTTCAAGTTACAGTCTTTCACCTACTGATGTCACCGAAACACACTAAACTTGCTGGTGTTTTCAACCCAAAGCTTCGAAAACCTTCATTTAAGCTCTTAAAAGATGTATCACGTTTGAAAACTTTTCTCCCACATATATCAACAAGTTTGCGGAAAAACTCTACTATGTTATGCACATTTGTGGATATCTTGTATGAATGCTAAAGTCAGGACTGCAATTTAAGCTTATATTTAAGGATAGTATACCAAGTACAAGAGCTATAGGGTTTAGAGGCGAATTGCCCATTTCCCATGCCTCAAGCCCGTCTAATTTTGAAAGATTCAGTTAGTTCCCATTGAAAACCTGGAAGAAACCATAACAACTAGTAATGCATTGCGCTATCCAATTTGTGATTCCGAGTGGGAAACTCACAAGTTCTGAGGTGCATTATGAATAGAGAAGTCTGTTTTACTTTGCTAGGGTTACGCTAATAGTTTGTGTATATTGCTTTGGTCAGGTCCCTGTCACCATAGGCCATATATGTACCCCTACGGCCCGTTTGGTAAGACTATATAAATGGTGGGAATGATAATGCATCATAGTGTAAATTTGTACTAGAAATCCAATGTCATTACCTATGGTAATGCTACTCCATCCCAAGATATCCATTTTTTTTCCCTAAAATCTCATTACTATCTTACCACTTGGAAAGGTGGTATTGGGTTGTAATGGAAATTTATAAAGGAAACCCATGTTTTGTGATAAAGTTTCATTCCCATGATCATTGACATGAGAACTTCTTTACAAATCTACACTAAATTTCATTATCATTACCACTAATTATGACCACTAACCAAACGGGTCGTTGATTATCTCAACTTCTTGACTTCTTTTACAGAGAATTCCTCTCTTTCGTGCCACTGGGTACCGCTCGTGTCCTTTGTCTGACGTCTAAATTGGATCCCATGCTCTTCATCAAATTAGTTGTCTTATCCAGGTTATTCATATATGACTGCTAATGAAACATACTTGCAGATCAATGGGATTAACTTATGGAACCCATTTCCAACCATTATGCAAAAGTTCCCACTAGAGAATCATTGGAAGCTTGAATCCGGGATTGCCTACGGAGGACCAACTTTGATTTACTGGAAATGATAGTCATCTGGAATATGTACTTGCTGTTAGAATAATCTAAAAATATAAGGGAAAATGTGAAGTTACTAGAAAGTTGTACAAATAAAAATCTAGTAAGTTGTAACATATTTTCTAGAAAGCTTATTTGATGTAGTTGATGTAGAAAAATCTAGAGACAAATTAAAAAAGAATGTAGATGAAGCATCTAGATTAGAACACTCTAGGTTAGCTACATCAAGATCAATAAATAGGCTTATATACCATGGCATTTGCAAGAAATAAGAAGAAAGCTTTCTCCATATATACTACTACTCTTCTCAATATTCTACACCTCACTCCACAACTAAATACAAACCAAGACTCTAAATATAATATCCACCACATTCTTCCACTCAAATTTCTAACATTACAAATGAAATTAACATTGGAAGAAAAGGAAAGAATGAAAAAAATGGGAGGATATTGGTGACAAGAGTACCAATCGTTGAAAAAAAAATGAAAAGAAAAAGAAGAAAAAGAAAAAGAAGTTCAAGAGAAAGATTTTAGAATTTGCTAATGACATGGGTATTAGCAGAGATGATTGGTGACATGAGCATCAATAAAAGAATGATATTGGATAAAGATATGTGAAAAAGAAAAATGAAAAAGTTCAGATTAGGGGGAGTGAGTTGGTAACATGGGTACCAACACAAAACAATAAAGATGAAGAAAATGTGATGAAGCTAAGAAATAAAGGTAGGATGGTTGGTAACAAGAGTACCAACCCAAAGACAAACAGAAAAATCAAGATCGGAGATTGTTGATGACAAGGGCATCAGCGGAAGAATAATTTGAAGTACAAGAATTTTCAAGATTAAGGGGGAGTGATGAAAGTTAATCTAGAAAATTCTAGATAGGTATGTAATGTAAGGAAAAATCTTATATGCATGTCTTAAATTTTCTAGAAAAATCTTGTAAAATATCTATGTAAAAAAATCTAAGTTTAGAATATTTGAGTGTGTGTTAGAAATATCAAGGTCTAGAAAAATCTAGAAACTAAGGTACAACAACTATAAATTTGTTGTATGTGTATGAGTTAAGAGGGAGCTCAAATGAGGGGAGCCAAACAAGTGAGCTCCACACAAGATATTAGGTAAATGAGAGACATGAGCTCTCACAAACACACTTGTACAATTAATTATAAATGAAAATTCAATTTTACGATACTATTCGGGTCCATCAAAACTTCTGTATGCGTCACATATTCTATCACTTGCTAACTTAGGAGCCTTGTTGTTGGTTGAGTGCGAAAGTGGACGCAAAAGCTTTTAAGGGGTGTTTGGTTTGTTAAGAGGCAAGGGAAATGGTTTGAGAAAGAGTTACATTGAAAACCTTAAACCAAATGCCTCTTAATTAATGAAAGAAATTGACAGAACTGTTTTGATTCAAATAAACATATAGGGATTTGTATTTAAGTTCCCTTTATATTATATTGTTTGTAATATTAATTCATTAGTTTATCTAGCTGAGTTTTTCTATGTAATTACATAAAAACATTTTGTAATTTATATATTTGAACTTGTTCATGAGCTTATCAAGCTCATTCTTTCTCTGTAATTACGTCGATATATCTTGTAAATTATATATTTGAACTTGTTCATGAGCTTATCAAGCTGAGTTTTTTTTTTTTTCTGTTGAATAACCTTTTTTTAGTCTTCAGTTGAGCTATTCAAGCTCAACTAGAAGCGCATACAAAGTATTTTGAGTGATTCACTAAGTTAAAAACAAAGTATAGTCGAGTTGAGTTAGACTAACCCAAATTTTCTATTACTCGCATAAATTAAGAATACGTTTTATCATCCCTTTGTGATACGACATTGCTTCGAAAACTTCTCTATTACTCATAATTATGCTTTTTTTTAGTAAGAGGCTTTGAACTCTTAAACTCCTCAATGTGCAAACAATCATCAAATCACCAAGTTATACCCCAAATAATATGAAGTATATCTTTTTCTTATCAAATAGCTCGACGAATTGCTCCGGCTGAACAATTAGTTGTATTACGAAACAATTTACTATATCAATATAATAAATGCATGTTGTTTTAATGTAACTTTCAACTCCTTTCCAGTAATACATTTGAAATCTATTTGCGCGTAAAGAGACCCACAACGGTAATTAATGTAGATGAGATTTGATTCTAGGTTTTAAGCGTCATCTCTTAAGACTTTAACCAACTAAACTAGTTGACATTTACAATTTATTTTACTTAATCATCTCTAACATTTAGGAAAATCTTCACAATATCATGGAAATCATCAAAACCTCTATTTTTTTTTCGGAAAATTCTAAAGTACCATGTAATTTGACGTAATTCTCAAATTACACTTCACATTTGGAGAATTTCTCAAATATCCCCGAAGTTCGTGCTCAAAATACCTTGCTATTAACGAAATCCTAACGCCATTAACTTTTTCTCTTTCGTCAATTTTATCTCTTTCCTCCCACCATCCTCCATCCGCAATTCCCCATGTGCAAAGGCCAAAGGTGTAAACAGATAACTCTGTGTACTACGCTTCATTATTCAATATTCATTATTCAATATTCAATATTCAATATTCTGATTTCTGATCATACTCATTCTATAAACCCACCATTTCCCCCAATTTCATACTCATTTTCTCTCTCCTCAAATCATCTTCATCAATGGCGCGTCAATTATCCAAAACCCTAACTTCAAATCTCCTCCCAATTTCTCTCTCATCTCGAGTTTTCTCCTCCAAAGCACGCCTAATTGAAGTCGACCTAGATTCTTCTTCTTCCGAATCAGGCGAAATTGAAGTATTAGGGTTAAAAAAACTTGAAGATGCTATCCATAGTATCTTTGTGCGTAGACTTGCACCTGATTGGCTCCCTTTCCGACCAGGTTCCTCGTACTGGGTCCCACCTAAACGACCTACTGACAACATTGTTGAACTTGTTGAGAAACTTACTAATCCTTTGACGGAAGAAGAGTCTCTTTCTCTCTCCTCTGCTCGTGGTTGGCCTTCTTCATCTTTCTTCCTTGGAGGTAATTTTGTTGTTGTTGTTAATTTGATTGATTATTTGTTCTACTTTTTTGATGATGTGAGTGATTTAATTGTGATGAGTAGATATGAAATGGGTTTCTTTGATTAGTTTTGTGGGTTTGAGAATGTTTGATTGAGGTTTATTGCTAGGGATTATGGAAGATGTGGAAGTAGAATGCTGATTCGGATCGAGTAAGAGATGTGAGAGAATTGGTTTTGAGAACAATTTTATGGTTTTTAGTAGAAAAATAGTCATCCTAGAGGAATAAAGTTACTATAAGTTGTTCTAGTTTTTTGATATTTTGAGTGATTTAATTGTGATGAATAGATTTGAAATGGGTTTCTTTGATTAGTTTTATGGGGTTGAGATTCTTTGATTGAGGTTTATTGCTAGGGATTATGTAAGGTGTGGAAGTAGAATGCTGATTCGGATCGAATAAGGGATGTAGAGAATTGGTTTTGTGAACAATTTTATGGTTTTTTGTAGAAAAATAGTCATCCTAGAGGAATAAAGTTACTATATTTAGTTCTAGTTTTTTGATATTTTGAGTGATTTAATTGTGATGAATAGATTTGAAATGGGTTTCTTTGATTAGTTTTGTGGGGTTGAGATTGTTTGATTGAGGTTTATTGCTAGGAATTATGGAAGATGTGGAAGTAGAATGCTGATTCGGATCGAATAAGAAATGTGAGAGAATTGGTTTTGAGAACAATTTTATGGTTTTTAGTAGAAAATAGTCGTCCTAGAGGAATAAAGTTACTATATTTCAATTAGGGTAGCTTTGTTGTTGCATTGATGCAATTGTTTTTGTATTATTCGATTTTCGAGTAATAATCACAGCGTGTAATGTTGGTTGTACGGCTGAAACTCGTATGTATATGATGGGATTAGTTTGAGTGATGTTAAGAGTGTGGAGATGCGGAATTGTGTAAAGGGTTGTGGTAAAATCGCGGTATGTACGTAATGTTGAGGGGTTGGCCAGTTGAGATAATGTGACAATATAGGTATTGGTCTGAGTGAAAGAAAATTTTGGGGAGATGTTTTGGCATTATATGATTAGAGATTTTCTAGCATTATCGGATTAGATTAGAGTTTGTATTTTTGTTTGGTTCTGTAGTTGAAGAGTCATGGGTTAAGGAATGTGTTTGGAGAAGTTGTCTACATTGAGAAAAGGTACTCATTGGTGGGAAGTTTCGTTGAAGATATGTGATTGAGTTGAAGATTACTCGGATTAAATGAAAACTTATAGTGAGGTTTCAGGTACTTAAAGACAGTTTCTTTATGCCCTGAGTTTGTACATGGATAAAGTTAACATCAGTTGTTTGAGAGTTTGTGTGTTTTAGTGGTACATTTCAGCAGTCCATCTCTTATGGGTCTTCTATTCCCAAATTATGACGCTATCCTCATAATCCAACGTCGTTCTAGTTTGGAATCTATTATGATCCATTGTTTTCCTCGTATATTATTGTCTTCCTACTGACAGTTCAAAAGCTTAGATTCAGCTAATGAGCCCCAGAATTGCTTGTCACTTTCCCAGTGGATGCTGTTTTCTGATGGAGATTAATGATGTTAAAGGTTGAGCATGTTGCATTTTGTGCAACTTTGTCTTCTGTGAGTTGACAATATCGTATGACTCAATGTCATATCCCCAACATAGGCATGTGTAACATTTGCCCTACTTGTGGAAATGTGGTAGGTAAACTATTGTCATTGCTACAATATAGTTGCGACCTTTCTTTTACAGAGAATATTAATATTTGAGACAAGTGCAACTTCTTACCAGTTTCTATTGGAGGTTTTGAGATTTACTTTGCATTTCCAGTTGATATAAATAGATGATTGGACTCTAAGTGAGGAGATTCAGTTGTATTGTTGTAACCTTTCTGCTAAAGTTGAGTTCCAAGTGTAGCCTAACTTTCAGATTTTATTTGCCTCGCCTGACTGATTTTGTGATCATTGACCGTAAAGGAGCTATTTTTCTTTTACTAAATACAAGCTCAATTGGACTAGGAAGTGCAGATTGAATCCTAGAGATTTGCCTTTTCCCTGACATCATTATATAGGATTATTTTTCCCATGTCCTGATAGCACTAGGACGACTTCTTTCCTTAGCCTTGAGGTTTGTTGTTCCTTCAGCACTCCACTGGATCATTATTAATCTTGGTGATGGAAATCATATCCTCCATCTTTATGCATTTTACTGGGTTTATAAAAAGTAGCTAGCTTTTCTATTTCTGTTATGTCCTGATTACAGTAAATGGCCCTCTGTTGAATTGGGAGAACAATTGTTTAAAAGTCATAAATTACGAACTCCAGAATTCCCTCCAAGATTAGGAAGTCAAATTTTAGTACCTTAGAGCATCTGAAGGGTAACATGGACATAGCACATAGCAGTATTATGGGTATGATACGACATATTGAGTACTGGATTAAAGAGGCTTGAGTTGTTTACTTGTCTTTCACGGACCTATATCCACTGAAAGACAGCAACCTCTAACATATGTACCGGAAAAAGAGGTATATCGTACTGGGAAGTAGTGCAGGGTTAGTGGAATTTTTTCGTACTAATTTGTAGTCGGGTTTTCCTCTTGCTGATTCGGGGCACATGTCAAGTTACTGGAATTGTTGAGTAAATATAAGATGTTTGTCACTGGACAATTTTTCTTTTCAGTCACTTGTGTTATCTCATAACAAACAATGTCTGCTTGCTTTTGCTGACAGGGTCAATCTCAGATCATGTCATCCCTGTTGAGGTAGAGGTGCAGGTGCATGTCCAAAGCAACTCAGGGAAACCATCATTAGCTGAGGATGAGGAATAATTATCTGTATCTATTGCCAGTTAACTCCGCCTCTTGTGGGCATCTAATGGTAAGTACTATCTGGTTTTTGTGTTTTCTCTTAAATTCATTTGGCACACCAACTCATTGCAGTGCCTTTTTTAAGTTTCAGCATATTGGTGCGTTTTGCTCTTCTTTAAGCTCGGTATTGTGATCATATATGATATGTTATTGGTTGATAAATATCTGCAGTCTGTTATATTTTCACCTTTTGCAACTAGGAATTATGTGTTTGTTGAAAGATTATGCCAGGGTTTTGCTTAATTGATGCATTGGGGTTCATAACATCATCAATAATACTATTCGAGTCTTTCTTTGAAGACCTGGTTCACTGGTTGTATCATGCACGTCCTTTTGCCCATATATATATATATATACGGTGAGGAGAAGAACCTTAATTAACCGGAACCTCTAGTAGGTAAAAGAGTCCAATTTTGCTAACCAGGTCCATGGGAGTTGGGAGGATGGGGGAGAGGATAAGAAAATATCTACCCCTAAGAGCCGTAGCTGGTAGAATTAAGATTTGTTACTTTAAAGTGAAATACCAATATTTTTGGTCCAATTACTACTTTTGGTCCAAATGCCTTTTAACTTCATGGCATGAATCATAACATCCCTATGTCATTGTAAATTGAAATGTCGTTATACTCTGTCTATGGAGATGATAGTGGAAGCTTGAAAGATCATCTTCTGCACTTATCGAAAGAACTTGTTACCAAAAACAACTACTATGTCAATTTTGACTCTAGCAAGAAAACTTTAATCTTGCACTGTATAGTGTACATTGCTGTATTAAATTGAAGGTTAGATTAGGGTTTCCAAAAGATTTGTTTTTCTTAGTTGATTGTATTCTCCTTTACTTAATGAACTTTTTGAAATTACAGGCTTGCTTGTGCAGGGCTGATCATGAAATCATGAAAAATTAGAGAGCGTTTATCCTTGGAAGGCAATCGAGTGTACTGGCACACTGGCATTTGTACATAATGTAACCTATAGTTTCCGCAGCACAACAGTTTCTGTCCACTATCTCTGTTGTCTATACATAATGATAAAAGTTAGGATAGTTGTGGAAACTCATCTTGGATCTGTTGCACAACGATCAACTCTTGTTTCTATTCTGATCTAATAATGCAGTTGGAGTATTTCTAAATCCCTGAGTCTTGTCTGTTACAGCTGCATCCATATTTATCTTATTATCTAGTCAATGCAAACGGTATAGATTATATGCCACCTTTCCCAATGTTACCTAATTCGCTATTTAATTCGCCTTTTGAATTTGTCAATTCGCCCAAAATAAGCCAAAAATGAACCAAAATCGACCATAATTTGCTTTTTTCAGTTCGCAATTCGCAGGGGAATTAGGGAACACTGACCCTTCCTTTTGGATTCTGCTGCCAGTGATATTGCCGTCTTGCATTGACAGTTTGACACATATACTCGAATGTATCTGAGCGTTACACCGGAAAACCTAGACCAAATTGTTTATTAAGGCAGAAGTTCTGGTGCCTTTTTGGCTTAGTTGGTTATTTGGTTTGACATTGATCCAAGTCCAAATTTAAACCATAATAATGTGGTTTAGATATATTCTTAACTCGGTTTGCCTCTATAAGTCCAAGTTGTATTAACTAACGTTACTCGGCAAAAGAATGTTACTAACAAAAAGAATGATGTTGTAATATACCCTTTTGGTCTAGATTTCAGAGGATGAAGATATATTAACAAAAAAAATGCAATGAATTAGAGACAAAAGGACGATCTTATCAAACTTACACACACAAAAGAATGCTACTCACAAAAGAATGAAGGAATCATCAATGAATAAACGGCATCTAGAAGGAAGATAAAAAAGAAGCGAAAAGAGGAAGATTGAAAATCATTCACTATTTCTAAAGTAAACCATGATTCCCACGTGGGGGTGTTGTGTTTTGAGGGAAAGCCGAAAATGGATCCCCAAACGGGTTAGATGCACCCATGCCCATTGGTTGCTGTTGCTGTTGAGGGTATTGAGTGGGGGGAGTGTTTTGGTAAGGAACCATTGTGCCCATCGTCATACTCTGGGATGATGGTAGTTGCTGGTGCGGATGATGTTGCTGCATCATCATATGTTGTTGCTGTTGCATCATCATCTGCTGCTGCTGTTGTTGAGACATAGCCATCTGAACATTGGTGGGTGGTGCGAAGTTGTTCGACATTAAAAATGGGTCATGTTGTTGTTCGTACGGGTTGTGTACTTGCATCGCGCCTGCTCCCATCCCGTATGGACCGTACCCTGCATTCTGCATCTGTAGCTGTCTCCTTGCATTCTCATCTTCATATAAGCTATTGAGTAATAGGTTGTCGAAGCCGCCCGCCTGAACTCTCCACGAGTGAAAATAATTAATAACCAACACATATAGCATAAATTATTAGGATAATATGTTTCAGAAATGGTTGCCTGTGAGTTTGCGCTAGTTATTACGTGGTGGTCATTGCATAAATCATATTTTTTTGGGGGGGGGGGGGGGGAGGGGAGTTAAATTCCTGAATTTTCCCACCATTCACCCACCAGACGAAGAAAGCATTAGCATGACACTGAAAACATAGCTACAGCTAGTTTCGTTACACTTAGAGTTTCCGTAGATATAGTGGACAACAACATTGTTTGTTTTTGGTCTTAGAGAGCCGGCCAAGGCAGTGACGTTAATGGGATTATAGCAACATTTTACTTGATTGCTCCTGTAAACTTGCGAAATAATGTACGAATAGAGAAAGTTTAGGTATTTAGACGACCATTACACTTTATTTGGATGGCAATCATGGAGGGACATGCAAGGAAAGGAAGGAGAGAAGGGGAGGAAAGGGAAGGAGGGGGAGGGAGGGAAAACCGGAAGGGTGGTATTCCATTATTTTCCAAATGTTTCCAACTTGAAGGATTCGATTTATTAAGAGAGAAGGAAAATGTATCTTCTAATTCTTTTCCCTTCTCTCATATTGTATCAAACAAGGAAAATGAATCCCTCCCTTTCTCTCTAAATTCCCATATCTAAACACACTCTTAGAGATCTAAGATCTTAAAATGTACCAAAACGTACACAATAGGTTTCAGATCACAACCAAAAAGTTTAGAAGACAAACCAATTTGGTATCTGGTGGTGGGATATAGTTTATGTTGCTGGGTGTAGTAACTAAGGCTAGCTCCCATCCTGATGTACCATTGAATTCTGTCAAGGCGTTGCTTGCCGAATATCGATTTTCACTCCCTATTTTGCAACCAAAATCAGAAAACAAGCATTAAGTATATGCTATTATGAACAGATAAAAAAAGGCTTGGACAGATAATCTTAGAAAAATGTGTTTGAAATTACCAGGTTGAATAATGGCAAGAGCTAAGGCATTGCTTTCTTCAAGTTCTGCAGCTTGTGGATTTATTTCTCGTAGTCCCTGCACAAAAGAGCCAGGACCAAAAGAAAGAGAGTCAGCATTATAGGAGAGAAAGTTGATAACATATATAGTATCTCGATTCTCGATCACTGAAAGTTGATTAATATGATACACTCGTACAAGAAGATCATCGTCTGTGGATATTAAAGGAGGAAGTTCAGGCTCAGGTTCTGGCTCTGGCTCTGGCTCTTCCTCTGGCTCTTCTGGATTCTCTTCCTCTTCTTCATCTTGATTTTGATCGTTTTCAGGTTCTTCACTTTTTTGAGGGGATTCATCCCGTTCTTGGTACTCCTGCACTTCAAATAAAGCTCGGTTTTAACTTTTTGAACTCAGAAACTTTTATCAGTAGTGTCATAGGCTCATAGCACAGCATGACTTCAATGTAAATGAAACTCTAAACATCAAGGTGGACTTGTATGTTAGCAATAGATTATGAAACTAGATATAGAGAATCATTGAAATTGAAAAATTTATAGGGTAAAAATTCTCACCAGTCTCTTTGAAACCGAACCACTTTGTGGTGCTTCCCGGACATATTCCTCCATAGTAGCCAGAAATGAAGGGGGAGGCTATCAAACACAAAATTCATACCAACCATCAAAATTTGGAACCAAAGAACATGAACTAAAACAAGAACACTAGTTTCTCTTTCCAATTGCAGAAACAACCTGTCGTAACGTTGGGAACTGAAAGTTCCTTGCTAAATCCAATCTTTTGGAGAAATCATAAAAGTCAGCTAGATACTCAGCCTGTGAAAGAGGAATAGAGGGGGGGAAATGTATCAAGGAGACTAAAAGTGAATGGAAATGAGCTTCTTTGAAATATTCTATCATACCTGCTGACCGGCTCTTTTATAGATGTTAAGTGCTTTTACAGCGTCATGCCTACTCATATCGAAGAACTACATTCATGTAGAAACAGCGTGTAGATTAAGTGATGAACCAAATTTCTTTAGAAGTAATTGACTATTAAGAAAAAGTGACATACAAGTTGCTGGATAGAAATTCTTACCATGTCTACTAGATTAATTATCCCGTCATTAATTGCGCAATAAATTTTGAAGCTCTCTTTCAGAACCTACATCACAAACATATAAGATTTACGACAACTAGAAAAGAGTTGAGCTATTCCCCTAACTGTTCCAAGGAGAACAAAAGGTTTACTGATTTTACTGCCGTTACTAACAACACACAAGGTACAATTAGTAAGGGTGGTAGTGTCAGTATACGCTGTGTTCTCCAGCAAACTCTTTCCTTTTAGAGTGTTTAAAAGCAAAGTTTCACTACCATTATGGCAGGCCACAGTTAAGAGTGCATTATTTCTGTCAATTCAGATGTTGTAATTGTATGCTGAATTTATTGAATTTATTCAGAAGCAGAGCAATATGCATACCAGAGCTAGAGCATACTGTATGAGATAATTCGTGCAAGCTACTCCTTCAGGCTGCCAAATAGTTAAAGTCAGAGCATTTCTTCAAAGCACAAACCCCATAACTACTCCCTCTGGCAAGAGCTAATTGTCCAACCCGTCGTAATTTAAGGGTATGACACAATTTCACTAAGAGACCCTTCATAATATTTTAACTATTCTCACACATTTTTCAATACTTAACTTTACGTTAGTAATGCTATATTCTGTGATATGTAGGAGCTTATTGCCGTTTGCTGAAAAAAAATCCTAAAATAGTACCATGGTGACAGAACTCAGAGTCTAATCAGGACCAATTTTTACCTGACAACCCATCAACCGGAACAGAAGCTGCTGGAGAGCAGGTAGTTGATCCAATAGCTCCTCAGCGGTCAAGAGTCGTGTTCTACTATGTACCTGATAAATAACTAAGCTAACTTTAGCAAAACTATGATTGTGTGATGATACCTCTACTTCAGTGTGTTAAGAAGGGTTAAATACAGAGGGACAATAAGATACTTTCAAGTCTTCTGACCTTACTTGCACCCGGTGAAGATCTTGTCAACCGCTCTGCCTCAATGTCATACTTCAGGACCCTAAAACACTCGAGTCGTTCTTCAAGGAAGAGTGCATACGTACGAACCCATGCTGAACAATCCCAAGCTGCAAGGAACAAAATGACCACAATTTACCTTCCAAGTAAAACGATCTAAACTATGTTTCTCGGACCCTTCATTTTACCTCGAGTACCTTCGGACATAGTATGGACACTTTGAACCTTAATTTTGGGCCAAAATAATAGAATTTTCGGACACATACTGATGTTCGATATAAGTACTAGAGTTCGAGTAACATAGATCTAAAGAGAGGAAGCTGAGAAGGGTAGGACAAAAAAGGTACCTAGAGGGCTTGAATCATCCTTAAAATTAGAAATTTGAAGGATGTGACCCCTATGTGAGTATGCCAATAGCTCCTCCCGAAAAGTAGGGTCTCCCTCTCTCAATGTCCTATGAATAACTATCAATACCTTTATTGCAACCTGTTAATTACAATTGTTTGTGTCAATATTAACAAAATCAACTCCTATCTAATTGTTCACACATAATGCAGAAATGTGTTTCAATCATGAGCTTACTGACAATACCGAAGTACAACACATAATGATCCAAGAAACTCCTATATATGATTATCAAGATATTGGCAAAATCCATTATGGTAAACCAAATCTGAATGCAGATTTTGTTCCTTGGATTATAACAAAAGAAGCATGAATTTTTTGAAGTTGAAATGAGGGGAAAACTTTACAATCCAATTTTTGGTCTTGGCCAACCTCCTTGCCAATGCATGAATACAATATGCAACGTCTGCTCGTGGTCGAACAACTGATGTTGCAGCAAATACTTCTGATTCACAACAAACCGAAAGAAAGAAATTAATCAAAATGAAACATAATGATAGACAAACTCAAACACAATATACATGAATCTTCCTTTTTTTTAACCTTTGCATATAATCAACCACCAATTACATGAAAAATTTGTAGGGAAGAAATTTAATTTCTCAAATCCTTTACTCATGTTTAACAAATCTTTTTCCACCTTTTACTCCATGACATGCACAAAAAGTATCCCCTACAACCATCATAAATCCTATATGTTTCAACCAAAAAACCCCTATTTTTCCAGGGTTGTATTGCCACGTGACGCAACTGTTGTATGGGAAATCTCATGTGACATGCATATAAACCCATGCTCAAATATTCCATTTGTTATATTGCCATGTGACGCAACTGTTGTATGGGAAATCTCATGTGACATGCATATAAACCCATGCTCAAATATTCCATTTGTAAAGCAATATGATCAACATCATTCAAATTACAAATTTATAGGGGAAATTCCATTGTTTGACCAGCTTCCATCATCAATTACATAATGCAGGTTAAAACAAGCTCAAATATTACATCTTTATAACAATGTGATCAACATACATTCATTTAAACAAATTTATGATCATAAATCTTGAAATTGCAAACAAAAATGAAATTTTACTTCTAACATGTCGTTCTTTTGGAGGAGCTTCAACATGATTAGTCGCCTTCACAACAGCAATATCCAAATCCTAAACAAAAACAACAAAAACACAAAAACCCACAAATTTCCTTATTTCATATTTCATGATCATAATATAAAAATCTGAAAAAAAAAAAAATCTTGGGCAAAAATGAAAATTTAATAACCTTAAATTCACTGTTGACTTTTGCAAGACCAACGGTGGTGGAATCCTTAAGAGCTCCATAGGCTTTTCTAAAGCTCTGAAATGTTCCCATAAAAATAGAAAAAAAAAAAAAAAAAAAACTTCTTATGCAAATGTAATAATTATATGATTATGAATATGGGATTTAAAGCAAAACCCATAAATTTTTATGGAGATTAAAGATGAAGATTTTGTTTTTGTTTCATATGGTGGCAGATAATGAAGGTGGGTGGTGTAACAATGTCAAAACAAAGAAGAAACAAACATTTTTCTCTTGTTTTTGTTTTTGTCTATTAATTCTCTCACATAATATGTCCAAATTCCAATAATATGTGCGCAACAAAAGGATGGATGAGTATGACTAGAAGTAGGGTTATTTTGGTAATTTTATATTTGTTGCAAGAAATTTGGGATTTGATTTTTTTTTGGATCTTTGCCTTTTTATTTTGTATTTGAGGTGATTTGACAAGATTAACCTTTTTTTTTTAAATATGATTTGTTTAATTATATTTTTGGAAGGAATTTGGTTTTAATTGAGAATTTATGGAGTTGGCAAAGTTCATGGCATGTTGTATTTGGAATCTTTTTGGTTATTTGGCCATCTTTGAGGTTGAACTTTTCAAAGAATAATAATAATTTCTATTTGGAGGTTTTTTATTCCTATAATTGTTTTGTGACTAATAATTATTAAGAAGCTTCATTTTCTTTTGATTTGACCTTTTTATTAATAAAATATAAATTGATCCCTCCTTAAACAAACCAAAAGAATTTTATTAGAATTATAATGGGAAGTCATGGCTACAAGTTAGCATGTACATATGCATTGTGCAATGTGAGGGATTTATAACATGTTAGTCTTTTCTTTGTGAAGAGTAAATTTGATTTCTCGAGGCAATTCAATTTTCTTGATTGAGTAGAAATTATTCCATCTTATCGTGTGTCAAGTTTTAAGATCATATAACTGTAGAAAGAAATGTTGGAAATTAATACAATTATTAAGTGAATAAATTTGTCGATTATGACTTGGCATATTCTTATTCATGAAACTCTCGAATATTTAATTGACGAAATTTCTTTTTTTGTTGGTTGACTAATATAGTTTGTCAATTAAAAGCTATATTTTTATGAAAAATTAGATGAATTCGTATATGTGGTTTGCCAACTAGATTTGGGGATATTGATGTGATATTATTATATTTTGTATTTGCTTGAATATTTCAATTACAAATGACTCAAAATTTCATGAATTTCATAAATTGTACATTTTTTTAGATGGGTTGATTATCTGACACTAAGGCTCCGTTTGGTAGGGTGTAAAACGTTTTCAGTGTAAAATGATTTTCATGGAAAACAATTTACAATGGAAAACACAATTCCAAAATTAGTTTTCCGTTGTTTGGTTCGATGTAAAAAAAATGATGAAAATGAAAGGAAAATGAAAGGGAAAGTAAGGAGGTAGTGAGAGGAGTGTACAAGAGAGATAAGGAAAATAGTTTTCCCTTCATTTTGAAAGGAAAATGGTTTTCCATCATTGGGAGAGTAATTTTACCCCAAGGGAAAATGGTTTTACACTCTTTTGCCAACCAAACAATGTAAAACTGAAAATAGAGGAAAACAGTTTTCCGGGAAAACATTTTACGCCCTACCAAACGGAGCCTAAGAATTGCAATCATACATCATAGAGGAAGACCGAATAACAAGTAAAAAGATAGGGTTTAGAAGAATCACCAAAGATTGGTGATATTAATAGAGAATAAGGGGGGAAAGACAAAGAAGGGAAAGGTATAAAAGTTAGCTAAAGACAAAGAGTGAAAGAAAAAAGAGTTCTAGTTTTATTTGATACTAAAATAGAAACTTTGTGCCCTTAAAAAAGTAAAAATTAGTGAAAAATAGACTTACTGATTTTGTTGGTTGGAAAGTAAGAATTAATTGAAGCAACATTTCAATACTTGTAAGTGAAAATATTAAATGATGTTTTCGATCTTTAACTCCATGTAATCCACGTATAATAAAAATAAAAATAACAAACGATAGTTAAAGTGAAATTTGTAAATAGCGTAAAATGTCAAAGTGTCACATTTAAAAACACGAAGGAGTTATAAGATTCAATCTTATGATTACAAACATATATACTAAAATCTTAAGCACTAAATCAGATTATACCTAATATTATCATTTTAAAATAAAATACTTCCTCTGCTTTTTTAGTAGCCCCGTTTCCTCTTAGCTTACTTACCTAAAATTACAAAAAGCTGATATTTGGAAAATATACATTGAGACGAATCTAACAAGATCTCACACGACTATATCGTTCCTTAAGTATGAATCACAAAAAATAGTCAAAGTTACATGTGTAAATAGTATCAAAAGCCAAAACAAATCTCTATTATATAAGGGAAGGGGGGAGCAATGGTGTCCTTTTTTGAAATGCCTATTTTACCCCCCTTTCCTATACTAAATTACAAATTCACTTACAAATCAAAGGGGGCTTCAAACAAAAATACCAAAAATATAATTATAACAATCACTCACAAGTCAACTAAAATCATAAAATTGCATAATTTACGTTATGCAAATTACTAAAATGAGGAAACTTTATAAAAACTTTAAGATTCACTTACAAACTACAACCTATAAAAAAATTGACTTGAAATCAAAGTGTCCACTTTCTTTACAATTTATGAAGTATTGTACTTAATTCAAAAATCAATTAAAAAATTATAATATTAGAAATCATAAATAAATTCAATAAAATTTCTATTTTGTTCATAGAATTTAACTTTGAAAAGTAAAAAAAACAAACAAAAAAGATGGTGAGAGACTTAAGTGACAGAAACTAAACCAATCAAATTTTGCAACTAAAAACAATCATACTTTGTATAGCTAATGTTCAAATTTTGACTCTTATGCTGAAGAAAATCGAGTTTCTGTTTCGAAAAAAATTCAAGCACGCATCGCGTGCAAAAAATTCTAGTCTCATCTAAAGAACGGAGAAATTATTAATAAATGAAAGATATATTTATTCTCAAGTAGACTGGTAAGTAATTTACACTCTCTTCGCTTACGTGTCATCCTTTTATAGGCAGTCATGACAAACTCCACCTTTTGATTTTCTGTTCTACCTTTCCACAATGTACATAATACTATCTCCGATCTTTATTAGACTTTGACAATCTCTTATCATTTGTATTTAAGGAAGAATATTGGATTTATCTATATCAAATTTATATATTTTTTTGCTTATTGAAAATTAAAGATATTAAAGTTAAATTATCGTATCGATAAATATATCCAAAAGAAATAGGGTAAACTAATAAAATCGAGGGGGAGTAATAAGTAACCAGTGATCGCCGGTAAAATTTAATATTTGTCACCGAGGAGAGAGAAAAATCGAAACAACAATGGCGGAAAATTCCGATAATCAGTCCTCCATAACCAATTCTTCAACTCCGCAACCATCCGAAGATGATATCAAGCTTCCCCAGGTCTTGTTTTCTTACTTCATCTTTCTCGCAAATCAATCTTTAATTTTCTGTCTTAAGATCCGTTTCTGTAGGGTTTCTGTTATATATTGTTGTTGATTTAATTGATCAAGTATGTAATTTGGCTGATTTTTGTTAATTTGATTGATCAAGTATGTAATTTGGTTGAAATTTTGTTAATTTGATTTTTGTATAGCTTTATGTTTGATGTTGATGCCACTTTTTTATGGTTCTGTGGTTTTTTTCCCAGTTAATTAAAAAGGGGAGAATTTTTATTTGAGTTTCGTGCATTGAGTTTGATACTAATGGTTTATCTTTTAATTGTTCGAATTTGAGGGATTTTTCGCTAAATGGTGGGTATTTTGAGTGTGGTAGTACGCAAATAGGATTTATTTTTTGGAGGGTTTTTGATTTTTTCTGAAGTTTTCTTAGTATGAGATGTTGCTGTAAGCTATGAATTGTTATGTATGGTGAATTTACTGTGTTTTAGGGTTTCGATTTCGATGTGTGTGATTTCACATAGATGAATAATGACTTGCAAAATTAGTTGTGCAATAGACCAATATGCTTTGTGAAGAAGAAATCAAACTTTTCGACGTGGAAATGCTCTTTTTGCCTCGGTCTTAGAGCATGTTTGGTTCAACAAATTTAGGGTCTAGAATTAATTACCAATTTCCTTTCTTCTTGTTTGGTTCAACCCCTCCTCAATCCATTATCATTACTTGGTGGTAATAGTTTCCCTATTTTGTTACCTTCTCTACCCCCTCAAATAACAAAATCCACCTGGTGGTAATGATTATCATTCCCTCATTTCGTGACTTGAACCATGTACCCAATTATTGTTACCATCCCTCTCCTCTTTTTTATTCCATTCCCTCTCCACTACATAGTTTGAACCAAACAAGCACTTGGAGAAATAACTCTAATCCTGATGGTTCTCCCTTAAACATGTACCTAATTTTTAATTGAAATGTGTTATACTATCTTGATACCGTGCTTTTGTTGTTACATTATCTCACTTTGTAGCTGGTGTGTTGTATCAGATACCAAGTTTTCCTCATTTGCAACCTATACAATGTGGTGGTGTAAATATGATACCAATCATGTACCCCGCATTACTTCCAGGATTTGGCTCTGCGCAGAATCCAGAGCAGATTAACCGTGGACCTGGCATTTATGCTGTACCAGTGCTTCCATTTATGGGAACTGTCACAGGGATTCCCGCTAATGCTCTTATTCCTCTTACATATAGCACACCAACGTAAGTATATTGGAAATGCTTCAAGGTTGGTAGGGTTTGATTTACTAATTTAATATTTGCAGCTTGTGCTAAAACACTTTTACATTTAATTAGATAAGTGTGCCTTGCTTGTATTACTCTTATTTCCATCATTATGTGATTTATTGGGTTGTGGGTTAGTGGAATATTCTCTTGAACAAGGAAGGAACGGGATAAGGGGCTAGAGAACCATTCTAATGTTATTGGCCGAATAATCTGGGGTAGAGGTTACAAATTGGAGCATTGATGTCGCCTTAAAACCTTTGAAACTTACAGTAGAAACTGCTTTTTGGTAAATGTCAAGGATGAATATGTAATTTGACCCTCCTTCATCTTTTGGATTTTGATTACAATTCACGTTAGGACTTCTACTTTTCGAAATGAGGAGCTGCAATAGAAACATGGACGCCAATAGCTGAGGTTGGGATAATCAGGGATGCCAGATCTGCTCCTCTTAGAGTGAATACCAAGCTATATTTTTTAAGCTGAATCCTGGATCATCATGAATTTTGAGAGGGATTGATAGTAAATTAGCCTAATGTTTACTTGTCAACTCACTTTTCTCCCCCCTAAACGTACATCACTGCAAGAGGCATACATTAGTTAGCCAAGCTAGACGCAAAAGTATTGTCTCAAAAAAAAAAAAGGCTAGATGCAGAAGTATGATTATCCTATCATTCTAGCTAATCAAGATCTGGTGTTCTGTATTCTTGAAGTTATGAGATTTTGTTTCTAAAATCTGTTGTTTTTTCAGTGTATTAACTATTAAGCATACCTGCAACCCTAGTAAGACACAATACAAAGATGTGTGATAGGTTTAATGCTGGATAACCACACTACTAAACTATGAGACACTGATCATATGTGCATGTGTGGCTTTGACCTATAGTTGAGTAGAAACTGAAAGGATAGAATGGTTTGTTTGATAAGATAATTAAGGGAGATGATACAAGATGGCCTAACTTGGTTGCCTATTGTTAACAGGAGAATAACCTCTGAGGCTGGAACTGCTAGTGGGGAGCAAAGCCAGGTGGGACAGCAACAGCAGCAACCTCAGCAGCTTGGAGCTCAAAGACAGATTGTTGTGAGGAGATTTCAGATTGCCTTCCAACTAGACTTGCTGCTCATATTAAAGTTGGCAGCTGTGATTTTTATATTTAACCAAGATGGTTCGAGACAAAGGCTTGCGCTGCTTGTGTTCTTCGCTTTTATTGTCTACTTGTAAGTACCAAGTAGACTTCATGACTTGAAATGTCTGCATGAGGAGATGTTAAAATAGTACTTCCTCCGTTCCATAATAAGTGAAATATAGGGATTTGACACAAAATTTTATAAACATCACTTTCAAAAGCCAAAAAGTCATAAAATACCCTTTCATTATCAATAGGAGGAGAGAGAAAAAGCAAACCACACAAGTTTGTGATGGGTACTCTTGTCATTTTGTCACTTTCTTTTTTTTCCATTTAAGGTGTGTTTCACTTATTTTAAAACGTTCTAAAACAGTAAGTGTTTCACTTATTATGGAACGGAGGAAGTACAATTATGGATCTTTATCTAATACTTCCTCCTCCTCTCATTACTTGCAACATCTGCTTTTTGAGGGACCATTATTCTCATGTGGATTTTGTTGGATTTGTCACGCCGTTTATTTTCAATGTATGGACTTTTCGTTCATCTTATTGATATGTAATTAAAGATATTAATGTTCAAAGTTATGCATAATAAACTGTAAAAACTCAAACGCTGCAACCAATAAAAAACAAATAAGTACTTCGTCTTTTCAACTTTTCCTTGTGTTTAAGTAGAAGTTCTTAGTCTTAAAATTATGTATTCACTAGGTTTCATGTATACATCACTCTACCAGAAATACTTGTACATATATGTAACTGAACTAGTTTTTGGGGTCTTGTCTCAAACTTTCCTTTGCAATTTCCGTGCTTTATTCACATAGGAACTGGAAAGCTTGCTGTACTAAAACCTTGTGTTTGTGTTTGTGTGTGTGTGTGTGTGTGTTAGTCCACAAAAATGGTTCCCTTCTCCGAGGATACCTGGTCGTCTTCCTTGCACTTCTCACATACGTTGTAACTTGAATTCTTCATGTATTTGAAAATAAATAGTTCGCAAATACTCAACCTTTCTGATGTGGTATTGCAGATACCAGACTGGTGCTTTAACTCCACTCATGCGCTGGGTTTCACAAGCAATGCACAGAGCAGCTGCTCCTCCCCGGCCACTGAGACCTGCTGCTATGGTTGAACCAATTGTCAGACAAGGGGATGATAATGCTGCTGTTGCTGCTGCTGGTGGTAATCTATTACTCGTATTCTTGTACATGCAACACATTTTGAGTGGTAATTGTTGAAGAAAAATGTTGATAATTATGTGTCACATAACCATTAGACAGGAATTATCAAGTTAAAATATGACGCTCTTTACCGCTAAGAGCACTGATGCTGAGTTAGTGTAGATATCCATTCTCAAGCATCATCTGTCATATACGAAATATGCAATCTTTTCTTTTGCCTTTTCTTTTCTCTATGGTCTCTTCATGGGGGAGGAGATGTATATGGGACTCAGTGGGGTGTATGCTATTACTAATGCGTAAATGATATAGAAAATGGTAGATATTGGATCAGATGGTATTCATTTTTGGAGCCTGGGATCAATATGCATAAGAATAATTGAGGTTAAGGTTTTAGCAAAATCTAAGGACATTATATGCTTGATAGTAGAGGTTTGGCATCCATTTAGCAGGGCAAAGATGGAAAGACTGATAAACAACTCTGCAAAATGAAATTAAAGGTGCTAGAAAGTTTATTAGTCATGTAGGTTGGTTGCAATTACCAGTGCCAGATGAAGAAAAAATGTTCTTTATTAGCCATGTTTTAGTAGCAACTAGCAAAGATGACTGAGATTTGGTAGATATGATATGTCTCTTTACCAAACTTGAAGTATAGGTTTATACCCTGGGGAAAGGGGGGAGGGGGAGGACACTCTGGAGGAGGAGATGGTACCATATTGTATGAACATTCCATCTTTGTGGACTTAACCGACCAAGAATGAAGCGTTGCAAGAAGCTTTTGTGACTTTTTGTTGATTGCTTGCCTGCTGAGGCCTTCTGTTAGAAATGGACAGTAGCGGACTGATAAATCAAATGTTTGAGTGTGCGTTAGAACTTAGAAGTAGTGCAAATATAACTGATTGGTGAGTGGGCATAAATCTCTTTCTTCATAAGCGGCGATTTTTTTTTTCTTCATTTACAGTCTTGACATTCCGTGTTGGTAACATGATTTCCGCAAACCTGCACATAAATCTGTCTTGAGTGTGGCAGATCTGTAGGGTCCAAAATTTCAGTATAGGACTAGGTTTTAGTCAACTTATATTGTGAAGACCATCATCGAGTCGAACTCAAGAATTAAGGTCCTCATCATGAATTCGGGCCAATCTATAAGGTACATAACAAGGGGAAATTAATCCCTGGCGCCTGGTAGCCAGTAATCAGTGGTAGGAAGTATATAGAATTTTTATGTGGTTTTGTGAAGAAGGTTTCACACTGATGCCTGTCGTAATATTTCTCCATAGCCAGACATGTGGATTTCTTCACAAATTTCCATTACTACTCAATACCACCTCTTAAGTGGTAATGGAGATATATGAAGGAGAAGAGGTACTTGTGGATGGACAAACATTGTCATAAACATGAGGATGAAACTTTCTTCACAAACTTATTTATAAATTCATCGCCATTGCCACCATCTATTTGCGCCCACCAACTGACCTTGAATGGCCTTTTAAGTGAATGATCTGCCTGTATGTTTATCAGAGCTCCATACAAATGGTTACTGGCCATCATATATGTACTTCATCAGCTGGTTACTTATAGTTCCAGTATACTATTTGACGGCAAAGTTTATGATGTATTCCTAATGTTTTGAGATAATAATTCATGTGACAGACGCTCAACCTGGAGCAGAAAACAACAATCCACCAGCAGATGGCGCAGAACGTATAGTTGAAAACGAAGCTGCACCAGAGGCAGGAGTTGAAGGCGGCAACCACTGGTGGGGTATAGTTAAAGAGATTCAGATGATAGTTTTTGGATTCATCACCTCCCTCCTCCCTGGATTTCACAACTTGGATCATGCTTAAGGGCGTATGGACTAACCAAATTACTCTACCTCTATATGAAATTAACTTTACATATATCTGGTTAAATCGTGTGAGATAAATTGTGATCTTTAGGAAAGAAGTGGAGATTAGCTTTATATACCTGTAACGTTTTTGCAGACTTCTATCTTTCTTCCTTCCTGTGAAGCAAGGTGTATAGAGCTATGCTTCTTTTTTTTTTTTTTTTTTTGTGTTTCTTCACTTTGATAGCGTTTTACTCGCTTTAGTTCAGGATGTACTTCCTCCGTTCTTTATCTATTGCAATAATGGGGTTGGGCACGGTTATTAAGGAAATAAAAAATAGCATGGTAAAGCAAGGGTAATATTGTGAACTAATTAATTGGTGGGTAATTAATGATGGTTTTAGTAAGGCGGTTAAATATAACGGCTAAACTAAAGTTATATGCAATTAAATTTTCAACATCCTCTCAACCAAACTCTAGTAGAGTAATCTAGTGGACTAAGGCTATTGCAGAGCTGCTCCATTAGCCTCCCTATAAACGGAGACCGATAATAACACTTTCAAACAACTTGCAATGTTTAGCATCTCACGCACAATCACATCCAAGTATGATCCATGACATTGGTTTTCATTTATCTTTCCATCACATAAAGACTGTCACTCTCTAAAGGAATCTTTTTTGCATTGCACTACAAGGCCATCTCCAGACAAAGCAGTCTAGCAATATGGCCTTTGCTTCCAATATGCTCAAATGTCACTTAAATTTAAGTTGTTGGCATGCTACTTGTCTGACAAAGCTCAAATGATCTTTGCATATTACTCCAATATCTACCCCCGGTCTCCAATACCTACCCCCGGTCTCCAATACCAAGCAGTCAAGCACGGTGTGCCTTTGAACGGACATGCGATGGCCTCATGAGCTATTTCGGCGTGAAGTTGAACTGGTGCAACGCAAGCTAAGGCATAATGAGCGAATGAAGGTGGTCCCAAGGAAATTTACCCCCCCCCCCTGTAAGGTCCATAACGTAAATCATTGTCGGGATTGGAAAGGGCATAAAACGCCATCCGGAAGCCCTACAGAAGAGAGCGAAGGTGGCGCTAAGCGAGCCATGGGAAGGCCAAAGTGGGCAATGAAGGAAGGTTCGAGCCACTCAGAGCCATTCTCATGTACCCCATGAACTCTAGGAAAGTACGGGATCAAAAAAGTCGCCAGGCCTGGAAAAGTTGAAAAATGGTCCGAAAAAGGGAAAGAGCGTAAATTACATAGTCCACAGATTTTGGCTTCCGTCGGGGCCGGGCACAAGATCTCATGGGATGCACCCAACGGATGTGGTAGTCCCTTAGACGGCACACTCGTGTCTCGGAAGGGGAATAAAACGCCATCTGGAGGCCCTACGGAGTAGAGAGGGAGGTGCCAAGTGACCAATAGGATAGCCAAAGTAGGCAATGAAGGAAGGTCTGAGGCAACTGGGGCCATCCTTAGGCACCCTTGGGAACCTAGGATCGTCTGCGACGAAAAAAGTCGTCGAGCGCGGAAAAGTCGAAAAATGATCCGAAAACAGGTAAAAGCGATGTGAAGGCCAAAGCGGGCAACGAAGGAAGGTCTGAGGAACTCAGGGTCATCCTTAGGAACGTCAGGAACCTTAGGAACGTCAGCCCTACGAAGTCCAAATATGGCCCGCAAAACAGGAAAAAAGCATGAATCATGTTGCATCCTATAGGAAGGTTTTCGGCGATAAATATGAACGAGCCCAAAGGAGCCATAAAAGGGAAATATTTAAAGTTATAAATCACACTTTTAGACGTCCATGGGACCCGTGCATTGAATGTCGTGGGATGGCTTGAGAGGATATGGGATACTATATTCAAAACTCCCACAACTTTTAACGGGCATAAGAACAACTTCTACGACTGTTTCGCTGCCATTCCATGGCTACACCACAAAATCATAAATGGGCGTTTGATGGTGGCGTTCAAGGGCAATTCAGATGGTGCGAAACACCCGAGATTTATTATAAGTCGTGCCGCACCCCATAGCAAGGTTTTCGGCGAAAAATATGATCGGGCCCGAAGGAGCAAAAAAAACGATCAAAATTGAAGGCTAAGTCGCGCTTTTAGACGTCCACGGGACCCGTGCACCGAATGTCGTGGGATGCCTCGAGTGGACGTGGGATGGTATATCAAGGACTCCCACGTCTTTGAACACGCATAAGAACACCTTTTACGACCATTCGGGGTCATTCCGTGGCTGCACGACAAAATAAAAAATGGGTCGTTTGGTGGCATTGTGCGGCAATTCAGATGGTACTAAGCAACCGGGATGCATTATAAGTCGTGCCGCAACCCGTAGGAGGATTTTCGGCGAAAAATAAGACCGGGTCAGAAGGAGCCCTTAAACAATCAAAATTGAAGGCTAAGTCACGCTTTTAGACGTCCACGAGATCCGTGATCCAAATGTCGTGGGATGTATCAAGGGAACATGGGATGGTAAATTAAGGACTCCCACGGCTTTAACGGGTATAATAACAGCTTTTACGATCGTTTCGGGGTCATTCCGTGGCTGCACGACAAAATAATAAATGGGTCATTTAGTGGCATTCTGGGGAAATTAAGATGGTACTAAGCACCCGGAATGCATTAAAAGTCGTGCCGCAACCCATAGCAAGGTTTTGGGTCCAAAATATTCCAGGGCCTGGAGGAGCCCTAAAACGGTCAAAACTGAATGCTATAAGTCACGCTTTTAGACGTCCCTTGAACCCGTGCACGGAATATTGTGGGATGCCTCGAGGGGACATGGGATGGTATATTAAGGACTCCCACTGCTTTGATCGAGAATAATAACAGCTTTTACGCCCATATCGGAGCCATTCCGTGGCTGCACCACAAAATCATAAATGGGTGGTTTGATGGCATTCTGCGACAATTCAGATAGTGCGAAGCAACTAGGATGCATTATAACTCGTGCCGCACCCCATAGAAAGATTTTCGAAGAAAAATAAGATCAAGGCCGGAGGAGCCCTACAACGGTCAAAATTGAAGCCTAAAGTTTAGCTTTCAGACGTCCACGGGACCCGTTACCCGAATGACGTGGGATTCATCGAGGGGACATTGGATGGTTTACTAACGATTCCCACGGCTTCGAACGAGCATAAGATCAGTATTTACGACCGTTTCGGGGTCATTCCGTGGTTGTACGACTAAATCATAAATGGGTCGTTTAGTGGTATTATGGGGCAATTTAGATGTTACGGAGCACCCGAGATGCATTATACGTCGTGCCGCAACCCATATGAATGTTTTGGGTGAAAAATATGATCGGGCTCGGAGGGACCCTGAAACTTTCAAAATTGAAGGCTATAACTCACGCTTTTAGACGTCCCCGGGACCCGTGCACCGGTTGTCGTGGGATGACTCGAGGAGATATGGGATGATATATTCAGGACACCCACAACTTTGAACGGGAATAAGAACAACTTTTACAACCGTTTCGGAATCATACCGTGGCTGCACCACAAAATCATAAATGGGTCGTTTGGTGGCATTCTGAGACAATTTAGATGTTACGAAGCACCCGGGATGCATTATACGTCGTGTCGCAACCCATATGAAGGTTTTGGATGAAAAATATGATCGGGCTCGGAACAACCCTAAAACGGTCAAAATTGAAGGCTACTCACGCTTTTAGACGTCCACGTGACTCGTGCACCGAATGTCGTGGGATGCCTCAAGGGGATATGCAATGGTATATTAAGGACTCCCACAGATTTGAACGGGAATAAGAACAGCTTTTACAACCGTTTTGGGGGTCATTCCGTGGCTGCATGACAAAATAATTAATGGGTCGTTTGGGGGCATTCTAGGCAATTCAAATGGTACGAAATACCCGGAATGCATTATATGTCATGCCGCACCCCATAGGAAAGTTTTGGGTGAAACTATGTCCGGGCCCGGAGAAGCTCTAAAACGGTTAAAATTGAAGGTTATAACTCACGTTTTTAGACGTTTACAGGACCCGTGCACCGAATATCGTGGGATGCCTCGAGGGGGCATGGGATGGTTTATTAAGGATTTCCACGGCTTTGAAATGGCACAAGAACAGCTTTTACCACCGTTTCAGGGTCATTCAGTGGTTGCACGACCAAATCATAAATGGGGGGTTTGATGGCATTCTGGGGCATTTCAGATAGTGTGAACAGGCCGGGATGCATTATAAGACGTGCCGCACACCATAGGCAGGTTTTGGGCGAAAACTATGATCGGGCCCGGAGGAGTCTAAAACGCTCAAAATTGAAGGCTACAAGCCTACAAGTCACGTTTTTCAACGTCCACGGGACTCGTTCCCGGAAAGTCCAGGGTTTCCTCGAGGGGACATGAGATGGTTTACTAAGGACTCACACGGCTTTGAACGGGCATAATAGCAGCTTTTACGACCGGTTCGGGGTCATTATGTGGTTGCACCACAAAATCATAAATGGGTCGTTTTATGGCATTCTGGGGCAATTTAGATGGTACGAAGCAGCGAGGATGCATTCTAAATCATGCCACAACCCATATGAAAGTTTTGGGTTAAAAATATGACCAGGCCCGCAGGAGTCCTAAAACGGTCAAATTGAAGGCTATAACTCACGCTTTTAGACGTCCTCCGGAGCAGTGCACGGGTTGTCGTAGGATGCCTCGAGAGGAGATGGGATGGTACATTAAGGACTCCCACAGCTTTGAACGTAAATAAGAACAACTTTTACGACCATTTCGGGGTCATTCCGTTACTGCACCACAAAATCATAAATGGGTCGTTTGGTGGCATTCTGGGGCAATTTGGATGTTACGAAGCACCCGGGATGCATTATACGTCGTGCCGCAACGCATATGAAGGTTTTGGGTGAAAAATATGATCGGGCCCGGAGGGACCCTAAAACAGTCAAAATTGAAGGTTATAACTCACACTTTTAGACGTCTACGGGACCCGTGCACCAAATATCGTGGGATGACTCGAGGGGATATGGGATGGTATATTAAGGACTCCCACAACTTTGAAAGGGATTAAGAACAGCTTCTACGACCGTTTCGGGATCATTCCGTGGCTGCACCACAAAATCATAAATGGGTCGTTTGGTGGCAGTCTGGGGCAATTTAGATGTTACGAAGCACCCGGGATGCACTATACGTCGTGCCGCAACCCAAATGAAGGTTTTGGAAGAAAAATATGATCGATCTCGGAGGGACTCTAAAACGGTCTAAATTGAAGGCTATAACTCACGCTTTTAGACGTCCATGGGAACCGTGCACCAAATGTCGTGGGATGCCTCGAGGGGACATGGAATGGTATATTAAGGACTACCAGAGCTTTGAACGGGAATAAGAACAACTTTTACGACCGTTTTGGGGGTCATTTCGTGGCTGCATGACAAAATAATTAATGGGTCGTTTGGTGGCATTCTAGGCAATTCAAATGGTACGAAACACCCGGAATGCATTATATGTCATGCCCACCCCATAGGTAAGTTTTGGGTGAAAATATGCCCGGGCCCGGAGAAGCCCTAAAACGGTCAAAATTGAAGGCTATAACTCACGTTTTTAGACGCTTACGGGAGCCGGGCACCGAATATCGTGGGATGCCTCGAGAGGGCATGGAATGGTTTATTAAGGATTTCCACGGCTTTGAAATGGCACAAGAACAGCTTTTACGACCGTTTCGGGGTCATTCCGTGGTTGCACGACCAAATCATAAATAGGTGGTTTGATGGCATTCTGGGGCAATTCAGATAGTGTGAACAGGCCGGGATGCATTATAAGACGTGCCGCACACCATAGGCAGGTTTTGGGCCAAAACTATGACCGGGCTCGGAGGAGTCTAAAACGGTCAAAATTGAAGGTTATAAGTCACGCTTTTCGACGTCCACGGGACTCGTTCACGAAAAGTCGAGGGTTGCCTTGAGGGGACATGGGATGGTTTACTAAGGACTCACACGGCTTTGAACGGGCATAATAGCAGCTTTTACGACCGGTTCGGGGCCATTAAGTGGTTGCACCACTAAATGGGTCGTTTTATGGCATTCTGGGGCAATTTAGATGGTACGAACCAGCCAGGATGCATTATAAATCATGCCGCAACCCATAGGAAAGTTTTAGGTTAAAAATATGACCGGGCCCAGAGGAGTCATAAAACGGTCAAACTGAAGGCTATAACTCACGCTTTTAGACGTCCTCGGGACCCGTGGACCGGTTGTCGTGGGATGGCTCGAGGGGAGATGGGATGGTATATTAAGGACTCCCACAGCTTTGAACGGGAATAAGAACAGCTTTTACGACCGTTTCAGGGTCATTCCGTTACTGTTCACAAAATCATAAATGGGTCGTTTGGTGGCATTCTGAGACAATTTAGATGTTACGAAGCACCCGGGATGCACTATACATCGTGCCGCAACCCAAATGAAGGTTTTGGAAGAAAAATATGATCGGGCCCGGAGGGACCCTAAAACGGTCTAAATTGAAGGCTATACGTCCACGGGAACCATACACCAAATGTCGTGGGATGCCTCGAGGGGACATGGAATGGTATATTAAGGACTCCCAGAGCTTTGAACGGGAATAAGAACAACTTTTACGACCGTTTTGGGGGTCATTCCGTGGCTGCATGACAAAATAATTAATGGGTTGTTTGGTAGCATTCTAGGCAATTCAAATGGTACGAAACACCCGGAATGCATTATATGTCATGCCGCACCCCATAGGAAAGTTTTGGGTGAAAATATGTCCGGGCCCGGAGAAGCTCTAAAACGGTCAAAATTGAAGGCTATAACTCACGTTTTTAGCCGTTTACAGGACCCGTGCACCGAATATCGTGGGATGCCTCGAGGGGGCATGGGATGGTTTATTAAGGATTTTCACGGCTTTGAAATGGCACAAGAACAGCTTTTACGACCGTTTCGGGGTCATTCCGTGGTTGCACGACCAAATGATAAATGGGTGGTTTGATGGCATTCTGGGGAATTTCAGATAGTGTGAACAGGCCGGGATGCATTATAAGACGTGCCGCACACCATAGGCAGGTTTTGGGCGAAAACTATGATCGGGCCCGGAGGAGACTAAAACGGTCAAAATTGAAGACTATAAGTCACGCTTTTCGACGTTCACGGGACTCGTTCTCGGAAAGTCCAGGGTTGCCTCGAGGGACATGGGATGGTTTATAAGGACTCACACAGCTTTGAATGGGAACAATAGCAGCTTTTACGACTGGTTCGGGGCTATTTTGTGGTTGCACCACAAAATCTTCAATGGGTGGTTTTACGGTATTCTGGGGTAACTTAGATGGTATGAACCAGCCAGGATGCATTATAAATCATGCCGCAACCCATAGGAAAGTTTTGGGTTAAAAATATGATCGGGCCTGGTGGAGTCCTAAAACGGTCAAAATTGAAGGCTATAAATCACGCTTTTTGACGTCATTAGGACCCGTGCAGCGGTTGTCGTGGGATGCCTCGAGGGGACATGGGATGGTATATTAAGGACTCCCACAGTTTTGAACGAGAATAATAACAGCTTTTACCACCGTTTTGGTGGTCATTTTGTGGGTGAATGACAAAATAATTAATGGGTCGTTTGGTGGCTTTCTAGGCAATTCAAATGGTACGAAGCACCCATAATGCATCATATGTCATGCCGCACCCCATAGTAAAAGTTTTGAGTGAAAATATGTCCGGCCCGGAGGAACCCTAAAACGATCAAAATTGAAGGCTTGAACTCACTTTTTAGACGTCCATGGGACTCGTGCACCGAATGTCGTGGGTTGCCTTGAAGGGCATAGGATCGTATATTAAGGTCTCTCATGGCTTTGAGCGGGCATAACAACAGCTTTTACGACCGGTTCGGGGCCATTTTGTGGCTGCACCACAAAATCATAAATGGGTGTTTTTATGGCATTTTGGGGTAATTCAGATAGTGTGAAGCAGCCAGGATGCATTATAAATCATGTCGCAACACGTAAGAATTTTTGGGTGAAAAATATGACCGGGCCTGGAGGAGCCCTAAAACAGTCAAAATTGAAAGCTATAACTCACGCTTTTAGACGTCCACGGGACTCGTGCATCGAATGTCGTGGGATGCCCCGAGGGACATGGGATGATTTATTAAGGACTCCCAAGGCTTTGAAGGGACATAAGAACATCTTTTACGACTGTTTCGGGTTCATTCCGTGGTTGTAAGACAAAATATTAAATGGGTCGTTTGGTGCAAAGCACGCGGGATGCATAATAAGTTGTGCCGCAACCCTTAGGAAGGCTTTTGGTGAAAATAATGATCGGGCCGGAGGTGCTCTAAAACGGTCAAAATTGAAGGTCGTTTTTAGACGTCCCCGTGACCCGTGCACCGAATATCGTGGGATGCCTCGAAAGGTCATTTGATGGTATATTAAGGACTCCCACGGCTTCGAACTGGCATAAGAAGAACTTTTAAGACCGCTTCGAGGTCATTCCGTGGTTGCACCACAAAATCATAAATGGGTGATTTGATGGCATTCTAGGGCAATTTAGATGGTGCAAAGCACCCATGATGCATTATAAGTCATTCCGCACCACAAAATCATAAATAGGAAGGTTTACGATAAAAAATATGACCGAGCCTAAAGGAGCCCTAAAACGGTCAAAATTGAAGGCTATAAGTCATGCTTTTAGACGACCACGGGACCCGTGCATCGATTATCGTCGGATGCCTCGAGGGGACATGGGATGGTATATTAAGGACTCCCACAGCTTTGAATCGTACTAACCTTCTTTACCCTCTTTTATCTTCCCTTGGCTCGTTTCGCACGTCCCTCGCAGGGGTTCGAGGGGCTTCTAGACGGCATCATTTCCCCTTCCAAGGCACGATTGTACCTTCCAAATGCCTCCCATGGCTCTGGGGGTAACTATTGAGCACCAATCCCTGTGATTTTCCGGAGTCTTTAACTATATAGTAAAGACTTTTAGCCGTTTTCTAGCGAATCTTTGAATTCTCAAGGCCCGGCGACTATTTTCTTCCCGGGCCTTCGGGTGCCTAAGGATGCCCTAGGTGCCTGTGCAGTTTTTTGATTCCCAATTTTGCATTCCCTTGGCTCGCTTGGCATCTCCCTTGCTAGGATTTGAAGGGCCTCGAGATAACATTGCATGCCCATTCGAAGCCACAAGTCTGCCTTCCAAGGGTCTCCCATGGCACTGATGCAGCCCATCGGAGTCGTGGACTTTTTTTCTAAGTCTCCGGCGCACCGACTTTTTTCGTCTTTAAACTTTGGAGGGGCCTCGGGGTGGCTAAGGATTCCTTAAGGTGCGTTGGACCTTCTTTCATTACCTCTTTTTTTTCTACCTTCGAGTCGCTTAGTACCGCCCTTGCTAGGCTATGAAGGCATCTAGGTGGAATTGCATGCTCTTTCCAAGACAGTATTGTGCCTTCCAAGGGACTCGCATGGCCCAAGAGTGCACCCCTTGGGCACCTGGTCCCCATCCTTGTGGGCGATTGGAGTTGTGGACTATAATTTACATTTTGCCTGTTTTCAGGCTATTTTCGACTTCTCTAGGCTAACGACTTTTTTTGTTTGAACTTTCCTAGGACCCTCAGGGTGCCTAAAGATTCTCTGGGTACCTCGAATTTTCCTTCGTTACTCACTTGTGCATTCCCTTAGCTCACTTGGCATCACCCTCGCTAGGTTCTGAAAGGCATTTGGACGGGCATTGGATGCCTCTTTTAAGGCACGAGTGTACCTTCCGATGGCCTCTATGGGAACTAATTGTTTTTTATTTTACATTATATAACGGCGTTCGATACATCAAAAAGAATATTCACCTTCATCCCAAATGCTATCGGCAATTTTAGGTCAGGAATTATCGATTCACCACAAGTTATGGGAAATTGTTTATTGAATTTGAACGCCTACTATGCCAACAAGAAACACTAGCCATAATTGCTGACATGAAGCCCCAACAAGGATTTTTTCTCGATTATTACAGAGCTTTTCTTTGCGTCCTCTTCTTTTGCATGCAGACCACAAAGCTCTGATAGCAAATTCTTTCTTCGTTATTAGTCCACGGTATTGACAAGTTAGTTACCTTCACCGGCAAAACAACGTTCAAAAATGTTCAGTCGACAAGTTTAGTGTGAAGTCCACAACAACTATGTATGTGTAGCTTCATCAAAATATGAGTAGAAGAAAACGTTTTCGCACAGATCTAACTTGAAACCCATGTAAATAACTGAAGTTCCATTCTGTCATTTCTTAGATCTCTCATAACATCTAGCAAGTACATGCTCTTAAACTGCAAAAATGCCAATAATGCAAACATACTTAAACAAAACTTGATGTTCCTAAGCCGATAGAAAAAGAAAGATAACCACATAAATTCCTAATCTTGCCAATGGAGTTTTTAATCTTCATCTTCCTCATCATCATCCTCGTCGTCATCTCCGGCAGCAGCATTTAGGGCATTCAATCGTTCGATCAAACTAGCCTTCCTCTCGTCATAGGTTAGCTTCTTTGCATTGTACCTATTTTCAAAAGAACGGAGATTAATCACTATATATACAACCAAAAAATTACAAATTACGTCTAAAAACTTTTAATTAATAACATACTACACATTCAACTTCAATAGAAAACAAATAAGAACAGATATTAAAACAGGCAAAAGACCACAAAATGAAACCAAAACTCCTGCACAGCTTACCTCTTGTGCTTCTGTGGTTGTGGTTTCTCGGACTTCTTAACACTAGGATCAGCGCGAATGGCAGCATGAACCTTCTTGTACAATGCCTCCAAACCGTCAGCCTCAATACCTCTTTTCACATATTCACTGAAATGAGTTTGATACTTCTCGGGCTCATCCTCCATAAGAGTCTTGAAGATTATACATATTAGAGTTAGCTCCACAATAAATGAAACTGTTTTCACAAGAAAAACCTAGACTTAACACATACCCTCATGTAACCAGCAACGTGTCCACCATAAATGTACTTGCGGTGGGTCTCGGCATCAAGCTGCTTCCCGTCTTTTGAAAAGCCAGCGAATCTCTTGTCACTATGAGGAATATCCAGGCCACCATCCAGAGCTCCCTGTAAAATAAAGAGCATCCTCTTAGCATTATTATGTAAAAGAAAAGACCAATCCCTATTATGCTGGCATGCATGTTTTTCAGGAAATCATATTTCGCTGAGCAGTAGCTACACCATCATAAACATTGTAAGAGCAGATTCTAATCAAACTAACACAAAGTTTCAAAGATCGAGAAGTAAATTGTAAGATAACCATACATATAAAATTAAAACAATAAAAGATCTTTGACTGCACAATCATCATCGTTACAGACGTAATTCAGATGGCATAGGAAAAATTCTAATACAACCCAAGAAATCAAAGTCATTTCTAGTACACAAATATACAGAAAAGAAAAATTACCTTCAGAGCACCAAAAACACGGTTTCCAGTAGTTGTCCTTATGAGGCCAACATCAAGAAGAGCACGGAAAGGTCTCCTTGTCTCAGCTGGTTCAACAGAGTAGTCCTCACCAGTTGCCTGATCAAACAAATCATTAGGGACTACAATGTTGTTAATATTCATACAAGGTATAAGATCTGTTAGCTACCTCAACATTGCCCTCATATTCCTCATCCATCTCAAGCATCTTCAAGACCCTTCTTGCAAGAAGAAGCCCAGTACAGTATGCTGCAAAACCAATTCATATACCCATCAACAAAAGTCAAACAACAAAGTAGATGCCTAAAGGCATTACATAAAAATGCTAAACCACAACACCGAGTACAAGTAGAATATTTACCAGCAGCATAGTTGGTAAGCCCTACTTCAAGTCCATAGCGAGGCAGCTCATGAGCATATGCTGAAGCAAGCACAATATCACCTGTGATGCTTGCTGATATAATTTGTGCAGTTACATCCTTATTAGTCTGTATATTGTATTAAGGCTGAACTGTGAAGATGAGAGTGCAAGATGTCCCCAAAACTCAAAGCAGAAGCATAGATTAATTTTTCAAAAGCACACACATACTAAGAACATATGCAAAAACTTTAATTTAAAATTGTTTGGCACCGTAGCAAAGGATACAAATCGCACAACAATGCGGTACTTAGGAGTGTTGTACTTGTTCTTATCTTGATTGATCAAACGATTCCTTGCACGGTAATCGGTCTTGCCCTCTGTATATATTAAAAACATGTCAAATATATATACATATATACCAAAAAAAAACTGGAAGTCCTAAAGAGCTCTACAAATAAAACTTATACTGAAACTTCAAGAAGGCTCACCTCTTCTTCTCTTGAACTTAACTTGGTAACGCTTGAAGTAAGCCCTCGATTTCTGTGCCTTCACGAAGGCCTGCAACATATAAGAAAAACATCAGTTATAATGCCACCACAAACCATATGACTACCTATGTTGCTCATACACGGATTGAGTGTCTACTTGGATACGGGTGTCTAAGTGTCCGACTCGGCTATTTTGTAGAAAAAAGACACGTTTTTAGTTTAAAATGAAGTATCCAAGTGAAGTGCCGTGTCAACACGACACCCGGTTTTTGAGGTAAATGAAGGTATCGGAGTAACATAGACAACTACCAACCAATTGAAACAGGAACACATGGTGAAAATAAAAACATCTAACAATGTACTTAATTCCTCAAAGTCTCTTTGAAGGCAGATCAAAACTGAACTACAATAAATTCATATATCAATGTACAAAACAGCAATTTTTTCATCAACATTTTACTCATTCCACTTAACTCTAAACAGTCTAGCCCCTACAGCTTAAAACCCTCAGAATAAATTACATAAACTCATCATCTCATACCCTACTAAATCACAAGCACCATCTGAATTCTATTTATACTTTATCCTGTGTCGGATCCCATCTTCTATTCGAATCGATTCCAATTGATTTACTCAATTCATTCAAAAAATATTTAGTTTTATCCCAAATCATACTCAGTGCGACACATTTGCAATCAATTCACAAAAAAAAATCCAAGCTTACCAATTTTTTAAATTAAAACAAGCACTTCAATTGCAACAACACTTTGTAATTTTCTCCATTTAATAATCTCCAGACAACAATTTCCATTTCTACCTCTAAGCTAATCTAAAAATTACAAGATCTCTAATGATCTCAAAATATGCAATTTCTTCTACTATAGATCATCATCAAAACCCAAAAATCAATCACTAAAACAACAAAAGATTGAACTTAAAAAAAAGAAAACCCTAACAAAATCAATCCATCATTTCAACAAAAAATACGCAAAAGTTCGATGGTTGAAAAACATAAGATGAAGACTAGAATAGTCAGAGGAGAGAGAGAGAGAGAAACTCACCATTGTTGGAAGCTGCGGAAGAGAGAGAAATGGAGGAGAGAGAAATGGAGGAGTGCGAAAGTGCAGCAGAAGTAGACTGCGAGTTTATGAGAAGATGAGAAGATTAAAAACCCTAGGGTTTCGCATTTGCGTAATTAGATCGACGGTTGAGATCAATTCTAGGGTTTTTAAGGGACTTATATTGGTTCGAATATGTTGCTAGGTTTATAGGTTAGGTTCGGTTGTTTAATTGTGGGATTGTATGTAGGTTGGGAATTTGGTATGGATCGAACTTAAGTTATCATGTTTGTTTTCTTTTTTTATAGAAAAATGAAAAAAATATAATAGGTTAGGTTTGGTTGTTTTATTGTGGGGTTTGTGTATAGGTTGGGAATTTGGTATGGACTGAACTTAATGTATCGTGTTTGTTTCCTTTTTTTTATAGAAAAATGAAAAAAAAAAGGTTAGGTTTGGTTGTTTATTTCTGAGGTTGTGTGTAGGTTGGAAACTTGGTATGGATCTAACTTAAGGTATCGTGTTTGTTTCTTTTTTTATAAAAAAAATGAAAAAAAAAATTAATTATAATACTTTATCATATTTTTATTTAAAATATTATTGAACAATAAATTTATAGTGTATTGATGGTTAAGCACTTATAAGTTCACATGGATATAAAGCATTTACATTAGAATTAGAATTAGAATTTTGAGGAAAGTGTCACATGATAAATACGCTTCCTTAGGAGCGCCTTGTGATATATTTGTATAGATACATAGAGAAATGTTTACTTTTCGTAAGGTGAAGTATGTTGCTATTGTCTAATTTTGCACCTCTTAATTTTTTCCACTAAATTAATGATAATTTCAATTAAGTTCAATTCAGCTTGTTTCTTTCATAGTTTAAGTTCAGTTTAGACAAATTAAGTTCATTTCAATCTAAAAGAACAAGGTTTAAATGGTGTATAATAGATATATACTGTGATTAGGAAAAACAATAGTTTTAATTATTATTATAACATCATCCCCCAATTATGATTATGATTATAATTAGAAAATTTTGTCACTTTATTAAATTTGTTTTAGTTGGTAAGATGAATGACACTATTGAACTGACACTATTGAACTGACACCTCACGTGGGTATGACCATTCAGGTTTGCAAGTCAGACTCTTTAGAGGGAGGGGGGATGGTAAGGGAAACCTCAAACCAAAGAGTCTTTAATGGGATTTGATCCCATAACCTTAAAGTCATGAGGCCAAATTTTTACCATTAGACCAAGCCTTGCTTGGTACTTTATTTGTTAGTACAACTTTTTATAGAAAATGAAGATAGTGCAAGTATTTGTTTTTTGGGGCCCAAAAGAAACTTTTACATTTAGGAAATTAAAGGAAATCTCAACTTGCCGAGGGTGAAAATCAATTCTAAGAACTCTGAAAATCGGAAAAAATGCTCTAACTACTGAATCATCCCTTATTCTGTGAAGATATTACAAGTAATATATTACCATAAAGTATTAATAAATAATATAAGTAAAGAAAGATGAAAAAAGAAACTATTACACTAATTTTGGGGTAATACATTATCTTAGGTAGATGGTGGATAACTAACCCCTCCAAATGTGAGTAATAATCTATCACAATTCACAACCTTCATCCACCTTTGCTCTTTCTATTTTCTTTTGTAATACCCTACTTACTAAATTCAATTTTTTTTCTTGTAAGAATGTAATATTACTTCTTAGGTTTCTTTTAATTACAACATCCCAATATGACACTTTCCAATGCACAATCATGCCTATTACTATCCTCGACTACCAGTAAATGATAAACCCAACATATACTTCCTCCATTTCAAAATAGTTATACCGTTTGCTTTTTCACGTTTACCAAGACGTTTTTTTAGACGTTAATATATCTAATTGCTTATAAATAAAATTATAAATATCTCTATTTCAAAGTAGTATTATACACTTAAACACATGTTTTAGGTTAACAAAAGAGTATGATTAATGAGTAGTGTAATATGTTTTCATACACTAACACCTTTTTTTTATTTGGTGAAAAGATCACCCATATAAAGAAGCATTACAATGAAATTATACATGGGAGCAAACTCACAGAAATACCACTCCTTTGATACTTACTTCGTTTTGTTTTAAATACAACAAAGAGGTATTATTTGTGAGATATAAAATATTCATTTGTTGCGTTTAAAACGAAACAGAGGAAGTATATTACATTGCACCAGAAATAACCTTTACCATATTACATTACAGAAACATACAATCACCAATTCACCACCTAAAGTGGAGTATCTCAAAGGCTTTTGATTAGGCAAGTAATTAAACAATATTTTCCACTTGACTGCAAAGATTGCCTTAAACTGGAACTTTCTCTGCAATTGATTGACAAAATGGACTAACTGACAACAGTTTATCAAATAGGAAGAATGGCATTTCTCATTTACAAATTGCACTACAAGCGCTCACATAAATTCAATCTAACACAGTTGAGCTAATACATAATTCTCTTATTCTGTGTATATATACGAAAACAATATGATATAGTTATACTTATATACAGATAACAGAGTAAGGATAAACCAGTCTCACATCTCGCGCAGAAGGTTGCTGATATTCCGAAGCTCCTTAAGAGCAGTTATTGCTGTTACTTGCCCTTTCTCAACAAGGGCATGTTTGGAAAGGTTATCTAATGAGCCAGTTTGATTTTTTTCTTGCTGGAAGGCTGACTCGATTACCTACGCCAAACAAGTCGCAAGATCATGAATATAGTCATCGAAACAAAATGTACAACAAGATAACAGCTTTCAGCATTAGTAACACTCAAGGGAATATGATGCAGACAACGTATTTTGTTTTCTAATCGTCTGTTCATCAATCATAACACTAGTTAGATACTTTCTAGACATCAACAGTTGGAATCTCCTTAATTGAAGGACATTGGAATTTCCCTTGTATGTTGTATCCACCACATCAGTTAAAAATTCCTACTAAACCCTATGAGTTTTTCATCTACCAAAAATGATGCAGGAACTACCTCAGTAACATCTGATTTTTACACCATAGCCCAACCAGAGGTTGCATTTGGAGTTTGGACCACCTCAAGAATAAAACTTCAGAAGACATCAATTTCCTAACAAGGGGGACGATCATTTTAAAAAACCCACAGAGATTTCAAGAAGGGGGATTACATTAAAAAAAAAAAACACTTCTAGAAACTATAGCAACATAAATTTTTCGAAGTTTAAAGAATAGTTATCGGGGGCAAAGGTCTAAGCCAAAATCTCTAGCTCCTCCCATCAAGAGACATCATCAAAACCAACTAAAAAAGACAGCATGATTTGGTTGATCAAGTAGAGATGAAAGTATGCAAGTGGTTGTGAACTCAAGCTTCCATCAAAAAGGATTGAGATTGCATGGTGGTTAAAAGTAGGACTGAGGGTGTTTCTAATGATGCACATTTAGTTGACATACTATTGCAACAAAAAGAAGCCATCCATGCGCTTTAAAATCTTACGAGAGGATAAAGATAGGTTGAGGCAAGATATCATCCCAATTCAGTGTCACTTTTAAATGACCACACCTTCAGCCAAAAATCATATATCTTGATGGAGGCCTCTTGCATTGTAATTTGCAGAAAGGAGCGGTATCCGAAAGGGCATTTACTGTATGTGAAGGTTGAATGATGTTGGCTTGAGGGAAACACAGAAATCCTAGGAGAAAAGATAAAATTATAGTGGGTGCATAAGTCATTCCTAGACAAGCGTTGTGAAACATACCGATGCTGGATAGGAGATTCGGCATTTCTTGGCAATCGAACCTAAAGTTCTTATCTCAAGGTTCAAAGATAGAATCAGGATCAAGAAGCGACTAGTCAATCTAATTTGGAAAAGAATCGATACATAAAGAAGCAGATCAACTACCCCATCTACCCGAGCACCCATTTCGGGTTTGCAGCTAGTACCATGAATAACAAGGAAAACTTCATCGTAGTCAGGTATTAACATGCATGTGTGGAGGAAAGATGGAAAACTCTCTCTTTGTCTGATTTCTCCTACCATACTAGGAAAAAGACTGATGTGTTTTAATTTTAATACATTTGTTTGTCAATGTCATGGTTGTGTTAAGAAGACCCAAGACCTAGCAACTACAGTTCTAAGCGTCTATGAAAACAGAAATCACAACATTCTCTCTCCCAACAAGATATCCTATTGAACCTAATTTCCAACTGAACTAGAAAGCATGATACAACGTGCAACAAAAGGCTGAAGTTGATTTTTATACAAAGAATGGTTTTACTACCCATATGTTCTGATAGCAAGGATAATTATTTGAATCTCTTCATATCATAAATCTTTCAGAGCTTGGGCCATTTTCTTTTTTTAAGATTAGATCAAAATCTCTAAAGTTATTAATTCATCAATTTTGAGAAAGAGGCAGATGAGGTCCAAGCCACAATGGAAAGAGGAAACTTCAAAGTCTCAAAGCAATAGCCAGCTGTCATATCAGTTCAATATTTAAAGAGGAGGACAGGTAGGTAGGTAACCAGGGGGGGGGGGGTTGTGGAAAGAGTAGCTCTTGACTGAACTCCGGTGTTTGTCCAATATTAGGGTTTTTTAATTCAAAACTGGCCCTACTTAGTAAGAAAATCCCTAGAACTCCCCAAAACAGATTGAGAAAACCAAAAAATGCCACAGAATGGAATCCATCACAGAGAAACAAATATCATTGCTCCAAGAAGGCATGGTGCTGAAGAAGCACGAAGAGGGAAAAAGTAGGAGCAAAAAAGAGAGAGGGGGTATGTTGGTAACTCCAGTAACTCCTCCAATGCCCCTCTTCATTTCTATTATATTCGACTTATAGAGGTCGGTAAACCTTGAATGAATACTGCTAATTTTCGGGCATTACATCTAAACAATCTATATGCTCCGTTTTGGTTGTAACAATATGCAATGAGTCAATGATTTTGTATTTTGATAGTGAATCATTACTATTCAAACAAAAGCAAAGGCCTAAAACTGATCATTCAAGTGACAAACAAGACAGCCAGCATATTAGACTTAGGGTTATACCTGAACATTTTCCAGCATAGATTGCCCAAGGTTCCTTAAAGTACATAATAAATTCTGGTCACAGCCGTCTGATTTTATATTCACATGACAGTCTTTTGTCTCATCAACAGAAGAACAAGGTTTTTTCCCCTGGAGACTTCCACCATCAGCTGATTCGACATCCTCAACCTCAGGTCTTCTATCAGAACTTCCCTCACCAGAAGACTGGCGTCCAAACTTCCATAACCACTGAAACTTACCAGACAAACTTTTCCGTTCCTTTGAAATAGTTGGTGCTAGATCTTTGGAGCTACGATCTGAATCAGATACTCCATAAGCATTTGCTTCAGGAGCAACAGAAATTGGTAAGGGTGGATCTTCTGCAGCAGTCTGTGACTCTTCCACAGTAGACTGAAACGAAGAAAAATGTTGGGTTCCATCATCAATTGTATCATGGGATCTATTTGATTCTATACTGCTCTTCTCTGAGTCATTTTCAGCAGGACTCAATGGCTCTGAAAAAGTAGGAGAATGCTCTTCACTGGTAGTACTTAGGCCTGAACATCTCTTGTCATTATATTCGAAACTATCATGCCCTTCATCTTGAACAACTGCATCGGACTCTATATAAAGGGGATCCTCAACCCCAAGGCATGACAATTTATCAAGTCCTGTTTCTTCAGAATCTTCCCCAAACTTCAGCTGCTGGGACAAATCTACAAGCAAGCTTCTTCTGACAGATGGTTTTTTATCCCTCTGTCTGGTTTCTCTTTTTGATGGGGACGGCTCAGATTCCGTCCTAGATAATCTTAATTTGATTTTCTCTGTCCAACCCTTCCTTCGAGGTGATGCTTCTTTGGCCTTTTCCTTTTTGGTTTCTTCTTCCTCTTGAGCAACTCTCCATTTCTCTTCCCAATATCTTTCGGGTACAAGACTCACTGGTGTTACCGGAGCACTTGAATCAAATGAGAGGCTATGAGCATGTCCTTTCACAGCCATTTGCTTGCTCTGGTAGCCAAGTGATTTCCCATTCGTTGGAGTAGAATGTGAAGGCACGTTAGCAGCTAAAGCAAGGGACACCAAAGATTTTGCCTTTCCTATCAACTTCTCCAGGTCTACATTTCCAGGGTAATTGAGTAATCTCTGGAGGCAAGAAGTGACATATTCGGTGGCAAGTAGAGAAGATCTCACATTGAGCATCATGGAAACAGCCATCGCAGAAATAAATGCTCCCCTGGGGGAGTTCAAGACCCCAGGATCATTTTTAGAAGCTGTAACAGCTGCACTGTTGTCAAAAGAAAATATCTCATCCCATATAACCAACAAGTCCTCGAGAGAATACTCGCGCCCAAATAAAACACGTAACCAGCGAAGAGCAAAGTACTGAGGTTCAACACCCAATTCAACAAGGTGATTGTACAACGAGGTATCAACAATGGAAAGCAAGTGGTAAAGTGCCGATGAAGCTTCAATAACCGGAGGTAAGCCAGTTGGGGTGGCACTGGCAGGCGGATGGGAAAAAAAATCAGCCATGGCTACAGCACCACCAGCCCCACTCATTAAAGCATCAAACATATTGTATGCATCATGTTCCAAAAACTTTTCAGATAACACAATGCCAAGCTCACCCTCTGCCCCATAAGGATCACTTAGTAGAACAATAGTCTGTACGTTGGCATCAAGATCAGAAAGACTTGTATGCTTTCTGGGTTTTTCCTGAGGGTCCATCTCATCTTCTAGAGTATTTGCAGATATCTTAAAGTTGAAATTTTGACTTTCATGCAACAAAAACTCATCAAATTTGTCCACAAAGTGCTCTTCATAAAGTTTACGAACTTCATTGAAACGCTGAATATCAGCATGAAGTACATACAATAAAGGAGCTAAGAGTTCATGCATCCCTACAAATGGAACAACATAAAAAGATATGAGTAGCCAATGGGGGAAAAAAGCTTAGTTCCTTATTTTCACAGTTAACAAATAACATGCCCCTAATTGAAAAATTATGTGGTCCATAAATTCTGACTCCTACAGGCAACATGTTATAGCTATTCAGCAAATTAAGAGAATTACTCAACATACACATTTTATTTAACCATAGCGACCACCCAACTACCCAAGTGTCACACCAACAAAAACTGAGCAAACCAACTTTAGTTGCTGTAAAAGCAGCCGCCTACCTTGTCTGTAACCACATTCTGGATGCCGAAGGCACCACAGCAACAAAATTCGCCTCAACAAGCCTTGACATCCTGGTGTCTGGAAATAACTACCATGCTCAGGATACAAGCGAGATAAATCTTTGTCAACCATTTGTTCCAACTCTGCATTCCGAAAGAAGCGTCCCCATGTGCTATCTACACAAACAAACAGCACAATTACAACACAGGAATATAATGTGCCTCAAAGACCATAACTTTCCCAAATAGTCCACATGTTATGATTTTGAACATCCAAAAAGAGTACTAAATACCAAGAGCAAATTGTTCTTTATAGTATTATTCTTTACACCTCTGAGGCTATAATTTTAACCTCTTTCACCTCAATCTCATAGAACCCATCAACCAATAAGGAAAATAACAGAGCAGCAGCAAAACAAGAAAATAAAGAAGATAAATCATAGAGGTTGTCATGGCACTGACAACATAAACTCTCTCCTAGGCTCCTAGCTTCATCTTCTAATAGTCAAAACTAATCCTGAAAAAGCTGGTAACTTCACAAGCACATGGAAGAAAGATATGAAAACAATTATTTGGTGAGCCACAATTTACAAATGGTTCCAAATGATGTTTGGATCACAACTTGGATTTCAGCAACTCCTCTTAGATGCCTATTCTGCCATCTGAAAATGCAGGGTACCCCTATGCCCCAAGACAAAGGAATTAAGGGATAATCACAAACCTCCCAGAATCCCTTTATCCCAAACTAATACCATTAAATGCATGTCAATGAGATAGAAGTGTCTTCTTTGCCATCTTGATTACAATATACAAAACAAACACTTATACATCTTTGTGATTGATTGAGTAATAATAACAAATCCAATAATTAGAATATCCCAACACAATATATAGAATAAAATGAAAAGTTGAAGCAACATACACAAGATAAAAAGAAAAATTGAAACAAACGCCCAAGCAGCAATATGTCATCTGCTAACAATATAACATGGATTAAAGCTCACCTGGATTTTGGGAAAGTGGGTTATCCACAACTAGATCTCGAGAATCATCCCTAAATTTGGTTAAATGTGGATCAACAAGGAGGCGCCTCCTTAAAGCAGCATATCTGTGAAACAATATTACTTGACTTCAAATCAAGAAACAAACCTAGGTTTTTCCAAGAAGACAATATCATACAAACTACACACATTCAGTTGCCCAGTGCCTTTAAAAAAATAAAAAATCCCTCCATCTCTAAATACTTCAATACTTTGAATTTGCACTATCCATATACTAAAATTAACCAAGATTTTTTACTACCCTATTTTAAGAAAAACAAATGTTAAAATATAAAATATAGTTAGGTTAGTAGTCTCAATACTCTTAATGTATAATTCAACATATCAATTATTTATAACTTTACTAAGCATAAAAGTCGAAGTGGTGCAGGTATTTAGAGTCGGAGAAGAAATATTATATAAAAAATCAACTTTAAAGGTTCACATAACAGGGGGGTTTCAGACATATAGAATATGAGCCAAGCTCAAAAATTTTACCTCTTTACGCCGGATATAAGACATCCAAGAAAAAAATGATAAGCATGCTTCTTCTAGACTTATAACTTATAACTATTGATGGCCTCCCCAAAGCTCAAACAAATCAGCGTGACAGAATTCTTAAAGTGGAACAGTTAACAAGTGTCTTCTCCAAAATTATTACAGATCCAGTTTAAGGGACTTATTTCAGCAACCAAAAACTACAAGCCACAGCTAAACACAACATTCAGTGTCCTAATAAGAAACACATAACCATGTGGGAACTCCATCTCGTCATCCACATTTGTTCAGCCTATCAAATCAATTCACAGGCTAAAATGTAGGGAACTTCAAGTCCTTGATGAACAGGCTATAGAAAAAGATCAGGCAAGTACTATGATACGAATAATAGCTGCAGAAATGCACTGATCTGACTCGCATACATAAATGTTCACCAATTTCCAAAAAAATAAAAATAAATCAACATTATCGTGAGATTTGACAATAGTACAATGGGTTACCTATGCAAATCAAGATGTTAATGAAACCAAATATTCAGGTATCAACTTTAGTTTATTTTAAGGTGGATCTCATCTAAATTAGTGATCTCTTAACGACTTGTACCATTCTTTACTTGGGTGGTTGCAATCTCGCTATTCCATAAATGTTCATCTTTGATTCAAGCATTTGAAAGTTTCTTGCGAGGAAGCACAAAGCGCGTCTCCCAACGATATCCTAGAGTTACTTGATTCGGAAGACTTTAACTGAATCTAAAGTTAAGATCACGAAAAACATGAAATGTTGTATTTTCACTGGTTGAAAGAACATCATGTACCACAATAATGATTTAGATTCAGCATTTAAGAACTAAAAAGCAAAAGATACTTGTGAACAACCAATATTCTTAGAGGATCCCTCTGAATTCAATCTTTGCTCAAATAACCACATTCAAGTCAGCTAAGTGCTAAAACATCGAAGAACACAAGCTAACTTAATGTCATTGCAATTATGTAACAAGTCCCACAGAAGTAGTGAAAGATCAAACACTACATATTCACCCAATTATCTTTTTTCCTTCAAAATTCTAATTCCATCAATAAGATCTTCCACTATATTACACTGTTAGCAACATCAAGGTATGTCGTCGAAACTAAAACAATACATGACTTCTTACATACCAGAACTTCCAACTGAGTTATGGAACTAACAAAAAGGGATATAATTTAGGGTTTTCATATATGCACCCCTTGACAATAAGCATGAGATACATTTCTTAAAATGCTACTTTATAAATTTCTAACAAATCACATGTTAATCGGTGTCATTCATCCTTAGTGATTCCTTATTATTTCCACTCTTATCTTCTTATATGCAGCCGTAAGATTAACAATCTAAAAAAAAAAAAAAAAAACCAGAAATTGCACCTACTAAATACAATCATACAAACAAGCTGACAAAACCCAAAACCCACAATCAAAATCCTCTAAAAACAAAAACCCAATTCATTACACAACAGCTAAAATCCAAGACATGATTCCAATAACATGAACCCTAAATTTTTTTTTTCCCCAAACCCAAAAAAATTAACAATTTCACAAATAACAAAAATTCCTAATCAAATAAAAAGGGGGGGAAATTACCGGCGTCGAGAATCAGCAGAAACACGACGAAGTTCATCAATGGTGGAGGAGAGAGAAGAAGAAGGAAGAACCCCAAGATTTATACGCCATCTAACACCTCTAAGATCAGGAAAATCAGACGCCATTGAAGAAGAACACGGCAATGATTCTAAATTTTCCGGCATAATTTCTGCCGGAGGCATGATTTTCCGGCGAAATTACTCCAACCCAAGTGCTCAAAATCTCATATTAATCGATCAAACTTATAAAGTTTGAATCTTTGAGAGATATAATGAAATGGGTGACAGAAAAAATTCAAAAAAATTGAAGCAAAATGATAAATAATAAGTTAATTAGAGAAGATAATACAAAGACTTGGTTAAAACCTAAAGTTGTGTTGTTGAGAAGATATAGAGATCTTGCCAATGATATATTATGGGATTTCTACTACTATTTCTTTGTTACAATACATTATTATTATTTATTTTATAAAATTTTATAAAATTTTTGTTTGGCTCATGAATGACTAGACACTAGTGGCTTGAAGAGGAGAGAGAGAGACAAACAAAAATGATCAAGATTTGAGACGCCACTAGAATTATTGTCGTTGGAAAAGTTTATCATATCATTCTTTTTTTAACTTTCCATTATTTTCTCTTGTTATAGATAAATATGGACAAACAAAATAATTCAGGTCCTGTTTAAGTAGCATGGGATTGGGGGTGGCCTAACCTAAGCCATGGAAGAGAGTAGGAGGTGAACAATTCGGGTTTGAATTAGGTAGAATGTTGACTCGAATTGACTCGTTACGAGTTTTTGGTGTTCTTACTTGGGAAATACTTCAAGAGTTCAAGTACATAAGATGAACTTCTATTCATCACCTCGGAATTACTTAAAATTGTCCGGGTCTCATTAAACATATTCAACTTTACCCTTCCTTTTTTTTCTTTTCTTTTCCTAAATCACCACCTCCTGCCACAACCGGCCCACCGCCACCTCTAGCCCCTACCGCCCACCTCAAGCCCCACCGCCACCTTGTCAACCACCCATATTTCGAAAACAATTTGGGCTAAGGGTCGAACATAGACGTTTGTGCCATGGGACGAACATCCTAGCCAGACATTCGACCCTTCGCCTCGATTAAAATCATTTTTTTACAGGGTGGGTGGTGTCAAGTGGTGGTGGGTGGTGGCAGGGGGAGGTAGGTGGTGGTGGGTGGTGGGTGGTGGCAGGGTGGTGAGTGGTGGAAAAAAGATAAAGGTATAATAGTAAATTCAAAGTAGGATCGGGGCGATTTTAAAGTAATTTTGGGACGATGTTTAACAAACCCCATTAAGAGGTAGTTGGAAGAGAGTAAGTTTCGAGTAATTTATAAATTGAAATAAGGTGTATTTCAGCATTGTTTACTATACATGCGACCCTTCTCTTATGGTGCATATATTTCTTATCTTGTCGTATGAAGTACTTCTCATTGTTGGATTGCTAAGATTTGACAACCTTGATCATTAATGTCTCAGACATTATCGTAAACCCAGTAAATTTTAAGTCTAAATTTTTATAAGTTATGGTATAAATTATATAATGCTTAACCAACATCTCATGAATTCTAAACTACAAGTTGGAAGTTAGACTTAATAATATGTTTATCTCATTATTATAGTCTACAAATCTACAATCATGTGAATTGATAGCATTTTCTTCGTTGTTAATATCGACACATAAATTATAAATTAATGAATCTATAGATCTCATCTAGACCTCAGAATGGGTTGGGCCTGTTCACGGGCTCGGCCCGCTGGTTTGGGAAAATGACGGGTCAGGCCCGAAATTTTCAGAGTTTGCCCGTGACCCGGGGCTTGACCCGTGTTTTATGTTTTTTGAATTTTTGACAGTTTTAGGCTAAAAAAACAAAGGAAATGGGTGTTAGGCCTGCGGGCCATCTAGGCAAGCTCGTGTCAATGCGGGCCTGAAATTAAATTTCTTGACGGGCCCACGGTCCACGTAGTGGACAACGGGCCGGACCATCCCGTGTACTAGCCCGGCCATGCCCACCTCTAAATTCTCATATAACATAATAGAGTTATTTCTCACATTCAAAAACAGTATCATACTATGTAATTTCTTGATAGTGAATACAAAGCTTTAGAATGTTAACTATTCAATCAGCTAGCATAAACCTTTCAAATAATGTCCCACAACAGTTAGGCTATTGTCAATTTTCAGATTGCTACAAAAGACTTTTCTGACTCAATACTCTGAACCATGAAAAAAATTTAAACAATGTGTTAATAGGACAATGATCACAAATCTATCCTATAGATGTGAAAAACACACACACAAATAGTATAAAAAGAATAATATATAGTACAATCATCACTAACAAGTAACAACTACTAATGCACCGTCTTTTTAGTAAGTTGGGTAAATGTTCATAAAATTATATTCCAAGATTCCATTATTTGATACTTCACTAACCAGTGACCAAGCCACATTGCCACTAACTTATCAACTCAACCACTAAGCCCACTTCTCTTTTTGTACTTTTGTTTTAAAATTGTGCTTGTTCAATGAAGGATTACCACCTCATCTCATTCTTCACAAGCTTTGTTTTTAAGTAAACAATGAGATTGCTAGCCATGAACCAGTTGTTAATTGTTTGTTTGCTGATTTAAATAGCTGGAATTTATCTACCTTAAAGAAACCATCCTTTTCTTGACATTGACTTTTTTTGTTTTCTCTTAATTATCTATTTTATCTTGAATTATTCTTAAAAATTGCAATTAGAGTTAGATGGTTCTTATTACATTATAGGATTAAGATTATTTAATTTGATAGATGATAGAATATAAAATTATTTCTGGACTTGTCCCATCTCATGGCCCAAATTTCTTATTACTTAACCCAACAGTCCCCTTGACTCTCCTTCCTCTCCAGCACCCACTCCCAACTTGTTGCGTTATGGGCCTCCTGTTACGAACCCAACGTCCCTTTCCCCTCAAACACAAAACCCTGCCCCATCTTTGGCCCACCTAGCGCCAACCAATGGGCCTACTGGCCCATAGCTTGTCCTTCTCCTCTTTTTCCTCCTTCCCCTCACCTACATCAGTCTTCTCTTGGGTCCATTGCCATTGGCCCAGTTTCCAACTTCCAAAATTCATCTCCACTTCTTCAGCCTACCTCGCCTACTATTCCTAGGATCACCACTCAGAGTCAGCATGGTATTTTTAAATTAAACCCAATAAAAATTACAGTCTTCACACTCATATAGATCGTTCCCCTCTTTCTCGTAATCCGGTATCTGCTCTTAAAGACCCGAATTGGAAAATGGTTATGGATGATGAATATAATGCTCTTATTAAAAATAAGACATGAGAGTTGGTACCCCGTCATTCTGATATTAATGTTATTCGTTCTATGTGAATTTTAGCTCATAAAGAACGTTCTTACAACTCCTTTGAAAGGCATAAGGCCAGTCTTGTAAGTGATGGTAAAACTCAACAAGTTGGAGTTGATTGCGGCGAGACATTTAACCCGATAGTTAAACCGGCTACTATTCGTACTGTTCTCAGTATAGTTTTTTCAAAAACATAGTCTGTACATCAATTGGAAGTCAAAAATGTTTTCTTACATGGCGAGTTCAAAGAAACTGTTTACATACATCAACCTCTGGATTTCAAAGATCCTACTTATCCTAATCATGTGTGCTTGTTGAAAAAATCTTTATATGACCTCAAACAGGCTCCTCGTGCATGGTACAAACGGTTTGCCAATTATGTATCTACTTTGGGGTTTTCTCACAGCAAATCTGACAACTCTCTTTTTATCTACCGTAATGGTAGTGAGACGGCCTATCTCTTATTATATGTGGATGATATTATTTTGACTACTTCTTCCGATACCTTACACCAGCATATTAATTCTCCTCTCAGCTCCGAATTTGCAATGAAAGACTTGGGGCCTTTGAGTTATTTTTTGGACACAATTGTTACTTGTCATGCAGGAAGATTGTTTCTTTCTCAGAGAAAATATGCTACAAAGATTATTGATCGTGCCGGCATGTCCTTTTGTAAACCCTCTCCTACTCGATTGGTATCTTAGTATCATATTTGCTTAAACTTTTGATTGAGTTGGTCCTTTAATATGGCACCAGAGCCAGCGAGACATAAATGTCACAGATTCAAATCTCATCCACCCCTCCTTTCTAAGTGGAATGTTTAGCGCCAGGTATGAGGAAGACTTGTGATACTTCCATACTTCAAGCCCAATGGGCTCTTGCATGAGGGGGCGTGATAGAATATAAAACTATTTTTGGGACTCCAACCATCAATTTAAACTTTTGGTTGAGTTGATCCTTTAATACCTAGTTCTATTTTTTTGTATGTCGACATGATGATGTGTATGCAGTATATCTAATATTCCATGGCCTCTGTTTCTTTTTAATCTATACACTTTTCTTTTTCGTCTGATTCTTTTTAATCTACATATTGTTGCCTTTTCAGTTCTTGGTAACACGTCTCATCTATTTGCTCTTTTTTTCCACCCATGTCATTCACTTTTTAATATTTTAACCCGTTTTTTAGTTTCTTTATCCACCTTATAATACTTACTCTTCGATTTTCCTCAAAACAAAATGAGTAAACTAAAAAGAAAAAGAGAAACACTAAGTAATGATGATTCATAATTGTAATATGAGTTCGAACACTCAGCAATAATAATTGAAACCCTCCCTTTGGAATCCAGGTTGAAAAATTCAGCATTTAGTCCAAATAGAGTAAAAACAATTGCTAATTTATTGTAGACTTGGTTCAAATAACTTCTAGCATTTAGCTGTCAAATGGTTATTGTACATACCTTCATCACGGGTTACAAACTTACAATTGAATAAGGAAAAACATCTTAAAATAAGAGGAATAAAGTAAACATCATTAGCATATCCTCTAACAGAGTTTATCATTAGTTAAGTTACGCTAATTCAAGTATTCAACCAATGGGTTAACCAATGACCCATGTCATATCTTTTGTTTAACGACCATGACGTGCTTAAGTGGTGATATTGGTGAATAAATCTAGGCTAAGTCGTGATATTGGCTCGTTTATAATATAGTGTTTGTTTTTTTTTACACGGTCTCCAAAACACACCTTTGACCTTTGATATCTTCAATTTCTTATTAATAAAATAAATAAAAAAAGTTGATATTATGAAACTAAATATTGAGGCGAATCTAACCAGATCCTAAATGAGTATATGTTTTCTTGTATATATATATTAATGATAATATATGGTTCTCCTTATATTAATGAGAACTCTAAACTCTCTAACCTCTCTCTAGGGTTCTCTAGTCTCTATAGATTTAAAAATAATCTCTTTTATGGTTGGCATAATAGAACAACAAACGACTTTAACATATTTATACTAGAGTAACGATTAGGAACTCAAGTCAAACAAGGTCCCAAGATTAACAAGAAAAACGTGTACAAAGCTCAACAAACCCACCCGGGCGCTAAAACACGCGGGCGCGCGAGCAGACACCCGTTTCCTATCGACAAAACCAACATGCGCAGCTCGAGGTTGCGGGCTGGCAACAGCTTTGAGGTCCTTGTGCTTGCTAACTGATGCGGGCGCAGGTTCCCTTAACTCTTCGAACCCCGCGAGTTGTGCGCTTGCCATCACAAACCAACAACCATCTTTCTCACACACACGATACACACACACCACCTTTTACAATCTCCACACCATACCCAACATGCGGTATCACCGTTAAACCCAATAAAACAAGATTAGTGGTAGTGATTTACATGCTCATACCTATTTTTATATCACGAATTAGGTAACACTGAAATGTATTACCATTCTTTGGGCTCCATAATTTTAAGTATTCATTTACCGGATGCAAATTCCATCTAAGTACATAATTTATCTGGATGACGTGAAGCAAGGGTTGTAGGAACGTAAACTGGTAACTAATTGAATTAACTTATCTGACAATCGTGGCGTAAATTAAACGTCAGCCTAAAGTTGAATTTTCCCCGCTGCAACACACATGCTCACAACAATCAACCTCCCAGGATACAGGGTTTCTACTTTTTCAGTGTCAACTGGAAAAGTAGATTGAGAACGCTCCAGTTTATTGCCCAGAATAGCGGAAGATGTGTGTTTTGTGTTTTTCTGTGTGATCAACGAATACCAAAATACTGGTATTTATAGGAAACGGAAAAACAAACGTGATCAGATCATGGCTGATTAATCGAGATAAAACGGACAGTAAATGGGGTTAATGGCAAAAAAGACGTGGAGATAAATTATGAAAAGACGATAACTTAATCAGTTACAATTAAATACCGATAAATAATTGACCCAAATAAAATAGTTAAGTTTATTCCCATGACTTATGGCTCGAACCGGGTGGGCAAGCCGCGTGTTTGGTAATTATCCATCACCATATATGACATACCCATTAAAAGTCTTATTGCTACTCAACCCAAAGGTAGAACTAGAAGAAGAGTAATAGTCATAAAACTTACTCTTTCCTTCTATTCTTTCAATATCGGACGAAAAATCAAAAGACTCCCTATATTCTTTTGAACCAAACTTAGAATTTCTACTACAAACTCCAACAAGGGTAATCGAGCTATAGTGTCAAATTCCAACTAGGATTTTACTAAAAAGCCAACTGAAAGTTTGTGTTTCATGTTTCTTCTCTAAGAATAAGAATTGGAAGTTACAGATACAACTAAAACTGGAGCTTTTGTTCATTTTTACAAACAAAAAATCACATGAACAAGTTAGCTGAAACAGTAAAGAAGAAGACAAAAGACATAGAAAAAGATAAGAAGACATGAGAGATCAAAGTATGGGTGTATGCATTATGCATATTGGCGTATTGTAATGCTACCTGAGGCCTGAATGAAACAATGTTCTTCACTGCCGACGCTATTAAATGGTGCAGAGAAGAAAGAGAGGAGGAAGACAAATGTAGTTTATGCCCACTTCCAACATTATTGGATAGTAGTACTTCATATCATATACTATTTGGACTTATAATAAAAAAAAAGTTTGTGCCGAGATCGCCTACTTTTAAAATAAAATTAGGGAATGGTAAACCCAATATTAAAAAGAGAATTAGCCCAATAGTAATTAGGATAATTTCTTTCGATCACTAGTTTAATCCATTTAGTGACTAGGTCTACTTTTATATTAAAATTAGATTGTCTCTTTTAATAATTTTTTGTAAAAACAACCATCTTTTTTACTATACTCTTTTTTTTTTTTTTTGAAAATTTTTCAAAAAACTGCATTTTAAAATTTTTTTATCAAAAAACTACCTTATATAACAAATTTCTTTCAATATACTATCACTTTACGTTTATATTTAATACTACTAATCAATAAATGACAATCGTCGTAGGTGTTGTTGCTAGTAAAGTAACGATAAAAGAAGAGAGAATCGAGAGGGGAAGAAAGAAAAGCAATTTACGATGACTCAATTATCAGTGATTAAACTCCATTTACGGTAAAATAGTAGTGTATTGAAAGAAATTTGTTAAATAAGATAGTAATTTTTTTTTTTGAAAATGTAGTTCTTTGAGAAAAATTGATTATAATAAGTAGTTTTATGAAATTTTTATCTAGTTATTTAATAATAAGATGCATTCTATTCAACTATGCTTAGAACTTTATTAAACTTTTATTGTGCATGATTACACCCTTAATCTCACTTTATGCTCATGATTGACCTTAATTTAACGTGATCACACCCTTAATCTCACTTTAACTTTTTTTCCCTTGTAGGGTAAGATGAAGAGGATATTTCATTTATTATTACTAAATATATGATCTTTGTTTGTAGTGTAGGATTAAATTTTAACCCTTTTACTAAATATGAATGATTTGATAAATTTGGATGCATACGAATTTTGACAAGATCACATGTTGGTCTATGAACACAAAGACAAGTTATGTGGGAGCAGCCCTCACAGGCTCACATGCATTTGATTCTTGAAAGTAATCAATGGCTATGTTCTCTTTTCCTCATTTCAAAGAATGTAATATGTTATTTTTAGAATCATATCAAATTATATTATATCATATCATATCATACTTTTTTTCTATTATACTAGATTAGACTTTTTAAAATTATGTTCTACTAATTATAAAATAATTTTTGTAAAAAATTATAAAAATTAGATTTTCGAAAACTGCATAATGAGAAGAAATCAATTAAAAAATTTTCCTTGTAAATTGGAGCAAAAATAATAAATTAGAATAAAAATACAGTCAAAGTTTAGTAAGATTACAACTCTAAATCAGAAATTCGATCACATATATTAAAAGTCATCCATTCATTTAAAACCTAATTTCTTAAATTAAGAGGTAAAACTGAAGACTTGAAAGAGTTCTCCAACTTAACAAAAGTATTAAATTCGAGCCTTAAAATGTAACAACATCAATAAAGAGAGCTTTCTCACGTTTTGAACTCAACCAATGGCGGATCTTCATTGGGGCAAGCTTGGGCCTGGCCCCCGTAGGTTTTTTTTTATATAAAAAATCAAGCTTTGTAGTTTAGAGCCCCAAATCTAGCGTACAAAAACAAGTTATACGACATCATAATATGTTATTGTGGAAAAATCTGCCCCCTGTAGCAAATCTTTCAAGATCCGCCACTGAACTCAACCTAGTTCAAGTAAGTTAGTCTTAGATGATTTCCTTAAAAAACAAAAAATTGCTCGTACACTACGTGCTCGTTTGGTTGACAAGAATTTATATAGGCAATGAAATTTCCCATGATTTTATCATTTGGGAAGTTGTTTGATTGACATGATTGGATATTGAAAAAATGGGTGCAATGGAAATTCCTTGAGAAATTGAAATTCCCACAAAATGTGGGAATTTTATTACCCACTCCCCCCTTGGTCAATCAGAATTCCCACATGAATTGCAAATTCCTTCATGTCAACCAAACAAATTTAAGCCATTTACTAGGAATTACATACGAAAAATAGTTTCCTAGAAAATGAAACTTCCGATAGAAATTAAATTCGATGTATACTAAACTAGCACACTAGCACTACATATAGCATAAATCTCTTACTTACCACAAAACTTTTGTACAATTTTTGGTATCTCTTCCAAGTTGGTTTTCAATGTAAACAATTTGTCATGCCAATTTAAATATATTATGTTTCATTGCATGAGGAATATTATTTTGGGTGGTAGTTTGACTATATGCTTTGGAGACTTGTGTGATTGTGTTTCTCAAGATCAGATCCATAAATTAAAACAGGACTTCCAACTAGAGTGACTGAGTGAGAGTATCAATAGTTTTATATAATAGCATCAACAATATAGATTTTGTTTAATAAAAATTTGGGGGGCCAATTTCAAGAAAGTTAGGGTCATTTTTCTTTTATTTTGATAAGAAAAGTTGGGGTCATTTTCTATCTAAAATGAACAACATATAATCTCCTTTCATCAGTCATTGTCTTTTTTTAATATTATGCATTTTCATGTGACCTTTGACATCATAGCAAAGTAGAAAGGGCATGATTTGTGTACTAGGAGTGATTTTTTTTTTTTTAAATACTAACACTTGACATCATATACTATATGCTACTATTGTCAAAAAAAATTGATGACTTGATGTGACTTTATGATCTATTAGAGTGATCATAGGTCATGTCTAAAAAAAATTGTCCATTAATCAGGTCGAGCCAAAATTTGGCCAAAATCAAGGCAGACCCAAAAATGAACTAAAAATCCAGGCCGGGCTCGACCGTGGGCCGAAAATTCTGTCCAAATCCGCGCAAAAATCGGGCTGGGTCGGGTCAACCGCGGGCTAAAAAATTTGTCCAAACTCGCCCAAAAATCGGGAAGAGGGGGGCAGTGGGCTGGGCTGGAGTTGATCAACTCTATGATCTATATTAACACTTTAGTCTAGAAAATAAACATGTCTTAATACACTGTCGAAATTAAGCTATAAACGCTTGTATTTCTTAGTCTTCCAATTACATTTCTGAAGTCCACCATAAATTAAACCTAATTAACTTTGTTAGGTGACAAAAAAAAACTACACCTTCTACTTCTAAGCAAGAATAGCCTTGATGCAAGACAAAATTAATCCATTGCACAAATAAAGCAATTGCTTTTGCCATCATTCGAGTAGTAATATCCAGATTATGATTTATGAGCTAGGCCATATAACAAAATAACCATTACAATGTTGAAGAAAGTCAGGCAGCAACACTTCTAGGGATACAAAACTCATCAAAATTGAGCTTATTGACAAATCCTTAGACTGGACCTATGATATTATACTACTACTTTATAAAGTTTTCCCTTATTATTATCAACTAAAATTAGCCATACTACTTCCTATATAACTTCCTATATTAGTATATAATATGGTCATATATCATTCCTTCGTTTCATATTACTTGTATTCGTTTCATATTACTCGCAACACTTTTCAATTCACGGACTCTTGACAATTTTTGGAGAAGAAAGAGGTAGAGAGTAAAAAGAAAAGGAACCACCCATGTAAGAGGGGAGAGATAGAGAGAGTTTACTGCCCAAAAAGAAGGTATAACAAGTAATAATGTGAAACTTCTTTCGATGAAAAGTATAGCGAGTATTGTGAAACGGAGGAAGTATATGTGTTGTTACACTTACACCGCGCACTCGTGAGTTCTGATTCCACACATATGATTATGGTGCTTTTATTTTGTCAAACATTGTGTGTATCTTTCAAAGAAACTATAAGAGCAAAAAGATTATGCATGCGTCCAAATTCCATGCAAAAAATTCAATCGCAATCTTTGCTTCTTTTTGACTTTAACTCCAACATCAGTGATGTTTAACGCGTTTGATGGTAACTTTTTCCAAACATTCTCATGAAAGTAAAGCTGTTAAATCTACTATTATTCAATTAGCTAACCAAAATTATAATGTTTGTTCATTAATAGGACTAGATTGGAGGGGGCCATTGTTTGCTTTTCTATTTTAACCAAATTATTAACTAGAAAAGCTGGCAAAATCTTTCACCTTTTCATGAATCATCTTGATCGGAGAAAGAGATGGTAGTTCATTGGAGTACCCGTTACCACCTCGAATTCTAGGGTATTGCCTAGGTTTCGAATTCTCATTCCAACTATATGTTGGAGCATTTTTTATTCTGAACTGTTTAGCTTTGTACCCAGCCTCAAAATTGGTGTGTCCTACGGAGCTAGTAGCCTAACAGGGATTAGTTTTCGAACTAATTATCTTCCATAATCAAAATAAATACGGATCATTTTGATTGTTACGTTACTCGATCCTATTTCATGAGTTATTATACTGTTTTTTGATGGTTTACATTTTTTTTCTTAAAGTTCAAGTATTTAATTTCATACTATGTAATTTTATATAAAGTATTACAAAGAAATATGAAAAGAATATTGATATATGAAACTCTAATATTCAATAGTAAGTATTAGATTCATTTCCTAATTAAGTATAGTTTAGAAAGTTATGATATCATGTATCGGCTAATATTCATGTATATTATATAATGATGGAAGGATATTAGAAAGATATTACTATTCCCTTGTTTGAATATATATTTTTTGATTGTTTTGGGGTGCAAGCTCATCATTATATGCTTATATCCATTTATAAACCAAATATTTCACCTAAAAGTAAAAACTATAATGTTACAACCATATAATACCTCCGAGCCTCGACTAAAAGAAGATTAATACATATACTCACTAGAAATAGACAATAAAAAATTAGTGCATAGGCAAAGTATTTTTTTGACTAAAATTGACTAAAGTTGGCTATGATATAAAGAGCAAAACACAAATTCAAGGTCTAGAGAAATCTTAGCAACTAAGATCCCAATCTCCCCACTTAATACTAATTTCCTCTTTGTCTCAATAGTCAACACTCAACAACATATACAAATACAAAAGAGAAAAATACAGACTAAACCATATTCTTTCGAGCATAGTTTCAGTTCAACTCGTTTAAATTCACTTTAATTCAACTACTCTCTTCTCGATCACAATTTTACTTTAGTTTAAAACAACTTATTTCAATTCAGTTAAATTCAATTAAGCTCGATTTCGCCGAAAAGAACAAACTCTAATTTCTCAAGAAATCCAGAAGAAATATAGGAATAGGAATAGCACCAAACAGTGAAGGACAAATGAGTAATGAATGCTACTAATCACACAACAACAACAGCAACAAAATAAGACCCCTCCATGTTCACTTTTCTTGTCTGGCGCCTTTTTTTTTTTTTACTCCTATTTAATTTTCTAAAAACCCTAACTACCTTTCTCTCTCCTCTTTTTTTCTTACTTCACTCTCACTCACTCACTCTCACTCCACTCAAAATCTCTCTTTTTTTTTTTCTACCAACAACATCAAATTTCTGGGATTTGATTAAGCAAGCAAAAATAACAACTGGGTATATTTAGATTTCTAGATTCTTTTCAATCATTTTCTGGGTTTGATTCCTTTCTTTAGATTAATGTGAGTGAAAGATCTTAGCTTTTTCAATTTCATGTACTTTTTTATCAATAATTTTATGTGGGTTTTATTTTTTGCTTGTGATTTTTAGTGTAATAGTACTGAAATGTGAATGACTGAATGTGCTATATGTTGGGTGTTTTGATTCTTTTCTTGAGTGTTTGTGTTACATTAAGCAAGCATTATATAATTTCACATAATATAATAAAAAGAAAAACAGACAACTTTCCCTTTCTGTAGTACCCACTTTTGCTTTTTTTTATTTTATTTTATTTTTTATATGGATTTAATTATTTAGATCTTGTGCAAACTCTGATTGTCAGAGTTCATAGAAGTGTATAATTAATGTGATGATTTATTTGGATATGCTTTTGTTGTATTTTATTAATTTTGACTAAGAAATGAATATGGAATTTGTGTTAGTGAGGAGTGAGTATCACATTGTTGGTTACTTTACTACTTTCTTCAGTGTTGCTTAAGCTATGTAAGAACAAAGTGTACTAAATGTGAGTTGTTTGTTAAATAAGCAGAGGTGATGTGGTGCTGAGCTTTGATGGCCTCAGTGAAAATGAAGGGTGTTACATTGAGGTTTTTGGTGTTAGGGTTGATTGCTCATTTGGCTCTTATAAAAGCAGAGATTTACATAGTGACGCTTGACGAAGAGCCTGTTGTGAGTTACCGAGGGGGTGTCAATGGTTTCGAAGCTACTGCTTCTGAGACCGATGAGAAGATTGATGTTACAAGGTAATTTTGGTCATTTAACTCTGGTGGATATCTCAATTGCTTTGCTATAGGTTTATGGTATATGATGAACTATGGTATGAGATCTTGAGCTCTGGCAAAATAATATGGTTATGGTGTTTGTCCTATTGGTTAAGTGTGTCTATTGTTACGAGCTTTTGTGCTGTTGTTGGCTAAAAGCTGTCTACTTCTCAAAATTGTCTTATGCTGCAATCAAGTTCATGAAGTTTAATTCAACATACATTATAAAGGATTTGGTGGTTATTGCATTGTTGTTCTAATGTGACCAATAGTATTGCATTTGTGTCTTAAAGGGACAGGTGAAATTGCGTTGATTGGGTTGCTGAATTTTAAATGATTATTTTGTTGGCAACACGGATTGTTTGTTGTGATGTTATATTCATAGTGTGATATATTTGTTCGAATCATGTTTTGTTAAATTATAGGCCACGACATAAAAGGTAACTTGCTTATTTTGTTTTCTGGGTCTCTTTCAGTGAGGCTGTCATATCATATGCTCGTCACCTTGAAAAGAAACATGATATGCTTCTTGGGATGCTGTTCAAAGGTGGTACTTACAGCAAATTATACAGCTATCGGCACCTTATAAATGGCTTTGCAGTTCATATTTCACCCGAGCAGGTGAAACTTTATGCTTGTCTTCTTTACTACATTGAGTTCATATTTTTGATGGTTGTTATTAGTTCATGTTCTTTTTTGGGCTTTTGGTTACTTATACAACCACATTTTGTAGTAGGTAGAAACCCTTAGAAGACACCCTGGTGTGAAATCAATAGAAAGAGATTGGAAGGTGAGGAGACTTACAACTCATACACCAGAGTTTCTGGGGCTCCCGACTGAGGTATGGCCAACAGGAGGTGGTCATGATAAGGCAGGAGAGGACATTGTAATCGGATTTGTGGACTCAGGAATATATCCCTTGCATCCAAGCTTTGCATCCCATGAAGCAGAACGATATGGACCTGTTCCAAAATATAGAGGGAAATGTGAAGTTGATCCTGATACAAAGAGGAGTTTCTGCAATGGCAAGATTGTGGGTGCTCAGCATTTTGCAAAAGCTGCAATAGCAGCCGGAGCATTTAATCCTTCTGTTGATTCTGCTTCTCCTTTAGATGGCGATGGACATGGAAGGTTAGAACCATCTAATATAATAGGTTTATCTACAGCTTATTTGAATTGGAAGGAATTGGATGAAACAGAAAGGAAATGAAATGAAGTGTTTCACTTTACAGGGTTTGATGTTACTGTTGATTGTAAATGAATTGGTAGGAGACTTTGAGAAAGGTGAGGGTAGGATGTAGGTTCGTAACACACACTGACACCCTATCAAAGAGTCCTTTTCCCCCTACTTCAATGAATAAGGGGTTTTACCTTTTGTTTAATCCAATTACCCTCCTTTCCCCATTCATTTTATTTTGAGAGATGGTTTTAATGGATCTTGTTTCTGTCACCTCAATGTATCTGCAGTCACACAGCTTCTATTGCCGCTGGAAACAATGGAATTCCTGTGAGATTGAATAGATATGATTTTGGAAAAGCAAGTGGCATGGCTCCTCGTGCCAGGTGAGGATTACAAACCATGCTCATCATGACTGAAAATTATGTTTAACTGGAATTGTGGAACCAAACAATTCTTTTTACATTGCAGAATTGCTGTTTATAAGGCGCTTTACAGACTGTTTGGAGGATTTGTGGCAGATGTGATGGCCGCCATTGACCAGGTATAGCCCTATTATCTTTGCCTATTTTGGTGATGTAGAATTAGTTTTGTACATTTACTGTCAATAATATCACCTTACTCTTCTCCTCTGAAGTAACAATTATAAGGTCTATTTAGTTAATTTCATTGGTTGAAGGGTATACTTGTTCTGTTGGTTGCTTTCCAGTTAAACTGCTACAGCATGGCTTTTAGAGTTATCAAGGTCGTGAATTAACTCAAGCTATATTTTTCCGTGTCCTTTTGTGGTTCTGAGCATGTAAACTCACACTCATTTTTTGACAGGCTGTTCATGATGGTGTTGATATCATAAATCTTTCGGTTGGGCCAAACAGTCCACCAGCAGCAACCAAAACAACCTTTCTAAATCCTTTTGATGCTGCACTTCTTTCAGCAGTTAAAGCGGGCATCTTTGTTGCTCAGGCAGCTGGCAATGGGGGTCCTTTTCCCAAGACTATTCTATCTTATAGTCCGTGGATAACTTCTGTTGCTGCTGCAATCGATGATCGAAGATATAAAAATCATTTTTTCTTGGGGAATGGGAAAGTGCTGGCTGGAACGGGATTGTCACGTAAGCTTTTATATTCCCCTCCTTTTTTTATATATATAAATGGTTGATTAGGCTGATGCAAGTCGTTTCTCTCCTTTTTGCAGCCGCCACTCATTTGAACAAAACTTACACTCTTGTTTCGGCAAATGATGCCTTGCTAGATACATCTGTTATGAGATTTAGTCCTTCAGATTGTCAGAGACCTGAAGTTCTAAATAGAAAATTGGTGGAGGGAAAAATTCTGCTTTGTGGTTATTCTTTCAACTTTGTTGTTGGTAGTGCATCAATCAAGAAAGTTTCTGAGACAGCCAGGAGCCTCGGTGCTGCTGGTTTTGTCCTTGCTGTGGAAAGTGTTACTCCTGGAACAAAATTTGATCCTGTCCCCACCAGTATACCTGGCATCGTCGTGACTGATGTCAGAAATTCCCTGGTAACCACCCACGATGTTTCTTTCATCCATTATGTGAATGAGTCTTATTTCTGATAAGGATGCTAGTTTCGTTTGGCTATTAGATCATAGATATTAGACGTAAGACAATTTTTGGTGGAGAAGTAGACAGAGAGATGGGGGTGCAATATTAAGAGAAGCCTTAGATTTTTTTTCTATGCTGAATAAAGGAAATGTGAAATCAATTGGAACAATTATCTTAAATATGTGTGAAAAACATTAAAGGTTGGAGAGAGTAATATAAAAAGGCAGGACTACTCTTTTGTCTGATGTTTGTAAACAGCAATACTGTATTTGGCTTCTACGGATGTAGCTGTGGTGAAGTTTGGCCTTCAAGGTCAATATATTAGTACTATGCTTCCTAATTAGTGAAATCCTGGTGTTCAGGAGCTCATAGACTATTACAATGTCTCTACTTCACGCGATTGGACTGGGCGAGTTAAGAGCTTTGGAGCAAAAGGCAGTATCGGTAATGGACTAAGGGCAATTCTTCACAAGTCAGCCCCACAAGTTGCATTATTTTCTGCAAGGGGTCCCAACATAAAAGACTACAGCTTTCGAGATGCAGATCTTCTGAAGCCTGACATTTTGGCTCCTGGAGCTCTCATATGGGCAGCTTGGGCTCCAAATGGTACTGACGAACCCAATTATGAAGGTATGCCTATCACATTTGCAAGTTTCTTAAAACGATGATGATAGAAACATCCTCATTTCTGAATTGCTTGATTATGAACTTATCTTAATATAGCTGTAAACACTTGAAAGTCAAATCCGACTGTTGTTTAACTTCATTATCGCAAATCCTCCGTATTGCCCTTCCTCTCCTGCCCCCGAAAAAGGCACAAAGGCCAAATGCAAAGAATTGTTTAGAGTTGGCAAACAGGGTGAGACATCTTGATATTGTGTTTGGTTCAAAAGTTAACATGTTAGACTCCGCTGACCCTAACATGACTCTTTCTACCAAACCCATTTTATCAAACAAATACATGTAAACCAAACAAACTAGCCTAGTATTTAATCAACCCACTTTCTGTGTACTAAAATGAGGTCCAAATCCACCAAGTACAACAACTAAAGAACAAAACTTACATGAAAATAAGAAAAAGACCAACCCTAACTAATTCGTAAAGATGTCTGGTTCATATCTTATATTTTCAACCCTAACCCAACCATGTAATTGAAGGATCGTCAGGACAGCCCCTTAATTGAACTGACTACCTTACTAATTCCTTGTCGCTGTGTCGGGCTCAGGTCGAGTTGTCAAGTCCGGTCAGTTCTTGCCACCTCTTCATATGCATACAAATAGACAGTGAAGGGTGCATTGATTTTAAATCTAATAACTAGCCATGAAAACTAAAAAGCCTTCCTTGATGTATCATTATGATGCCAAAACTTGGGCATTGAGGAAGAGGTTTTTTTTTGGGTAGAGCGTTGTTTGCAGACTAATTTCACTCTTGAAACAGGGGAAGCGTTCGCTATGATATCTGGAACAAGTATGGCTGCTCCACATATTTCTGGGATAGCTGCTCTCATAAAGCAAAAACACCCTACCTGGAGCCCAGCAGCTATTAAGTCAGCTTTGATGACTACTACAACGACAATCAATAGAGCCGGGGGAAAACTTCAAGCGCAGCAGTACACTGGATCATCTGAGGAGATGACCATGGTTACTGCTACACCTTTTGATTATGGAAGTGGGCATGTCAATCCTCGAGCTGCTCTAGATCCAGGACTTATATTTGATGCAGGTTTGTGCTAATGATTTTTTTTTTCTAAAGCATGCTTTCTGGCAATGTTAGTATGATTACAATGTATATGATTTAATGATGTGGTAAACTATGTATGTTCCACTTTTACTCAACATTCTTCAATACCCAATTAGTACTAGTTAAGTTATAACAAAAATCGAACAAATTTCACTAAAGAGTTTCTATCCTTTCAACTGTTTTCACAGGTTATTCAGATTACCTAGGATTCTTGTGCACTACACCAGGAATCAACCCTCATGAGATAAGAAACTACACAAGATCACCTTGTAATTTTAAAATGGGCCATCCATCTAATCTCAACACACCTTCAATAGCAATCTCGCACCTTGCTGGAACCCACATTGTCACGAGGACTGTTACTAATGTTGCTGAGGAAGAAACATACACAATAACAGCAAGGATGGCACCATCCGTCGCCATTGAGGTAAACCCTCCCGCCATAACTTTACTTCCAGGGGCATCACGGAGATTTTCAGTGACATTGACCGCACGTTCTGTGTCTGGGTCATACTCCTTTGGCCAAGTCGTGTTGAAAGGAAGTCGAGGGCACAAGGTAAGCATCCCGGTAGTAGCTATGGCTTACAAGCGATAAAGCATGAACTTAGAACTTAAGGTATTCTTTATGACTTGGTAATAAGAGGGTTGAGATATGTATAGGTGGGAAACTCACTGGTTTCTTTCCTAGGTAGTAATGTTTTCTATTTCTTTTTGGTGGCTAATTTTTGTTGTAATATGGTTTAATGTGATTGTATTAGTCTCTAGATCAATTATATAGTATAGAACAGTGTTACCTAATTTCCTAATTCCGCCGCGAATCGCGAATTGAGAAAAGCGAATTATGGTCGGTTTTGGTTCATTTTGGGCGAATTGGCGAATTAGATAGCGAATTAGGTAACATTGGTATAGAATTAGCTTGAACTCGTCTACTGGCCATTTCCATTGTAAAGAAGCTAGTGAGCCAGTGGTATGGGAGGAACACCAAGAAAAGAGAAAAGTGTATTTTAAGTTCAATGATCACAGTTGTAATGTTATATATATTTTGAGTATTTAAACATATTTTCACAGCTTCCATGATGGAGAAAGCTCAACCATAGAAGCTTTAATTGGTGTAAGAATGGCATATACTCCTTTCGTCTCTTGATAGATTCTCCATCTGTTTCATGCATGGTCTTTGATACGCATTTTTTAATTACGTGTTAATAAATAGTTAAATATTTTCTCTGTTTTTTTAAATTGTTATATTTACATTTTTCACGTATGTTAATGTAAAACTTTGAGCATATATATATATATATGTATGTATATATATATATATATGTATATATATATATGTATGTATATATATATGTATGTATATATATATGTATGTATATATATATATATATATATATATATATATGTATACATATATTGTTAAGAACAAGGACAGTAGACCGACCACGACCCCCCCTGCCAGCACGTCCCCCGCGACCGCGACCAGCAGGCCAGCCCACTATCTCGTAACAAGTTTCCTTGAGATGGCCTTTGCGACCACAGTGGCTGCATACACGTTCATCCCCCTGCGGCAGACTAGAAGAACGTGCAGCAGTAGACGACGAAGCAACAAAACCAACAGCGTCAACCGAGGTCTGCTCGTGGGAAGCCGAAACTAACTGCTTCCTTTCATCAGATATGATTTTCGCATAAGCCACATTGATGGAAGGAAGGGATCCTGCATGAGCAAACCAGAAACAAGCGTTCCAAATTTCTTGGAATCCAAACCCAAACAAAACTGATGCAAGTGTTCGGTTTCTTGAAGACGAATATACTCAGATGCAGCAAGACACGTACAAACAGGAAGTTAACAGTAAGACATCAATTCATCTTGCAACTGACGCAATTCACCAAAATAAATAGCAACCGACCGACCATTCTGTCGACAATCTCGAATTTGGTTTTTTAACTCCAAAATACGAGGACCATTACCAAGGGAATAACGATCACGTAAATCATCCCACAGGGACTTAACATTATCGGGAAAACGCATAGTAGAACGCACAGACATATCTAACGTATTAAAATCCAAGCAACAAGCATAGAATTAACAATACCCCATTGAGAAAAATCAGGAGATTTGGAATCGGGTACCGTAATAGTCCCGTCGATGAAGCCTAATTTGTTTTTGGCACGCAGGTTGTTGCGAAGAGACCTCGACCATGCTTCATAGTTGTCGCCTTTAAGAAGAATAGGACTGATCACCGCACCCGTACCTTCACTGGGATGTAAATAATATTCGGTGAAAGGTTCATAGCGAGAACCAGAAGACTTAGGAGCAGCATCATTATCGCCTGCCATGGGGTACGCACACGAACAAACAGAAAAGAAACGCAGCGGAAAAACGAACACAACCCAAGAACGATGTTAAGCTGATACCATGTTAAGAACAAGGAGGCTAGATGTGTTTAGGAGAATATATTTTTGTATATCATTTCACCAGAAGTTACAGCCTATATACAAGGCTTTACAAAACCCTAAAACACCTAACTTCCTGAAATCACGTTATAAAAGATATACAAGATACTCCTAAAAGATAATTACAAATATATGGAAAATATATCACAATATCACAATATTTCCTTAATATATATATATGTATACATATATATATATATATATACATATATATATATATATATATATATATATATACATATATATATATATATAATATATATATATATATATATATATATATATATATACTTCTTTCGTGCACTCAATCTTCGTTGAATGTGCTAAAATTATAAGTTAAAAAACCTAAAAATTGGAAAAAATAGTTGTTTACCCACTAGTCAATAACTAACAATATATTATATCTATTATTTGCTTTGTTAGCATGATTTAAATTTGCGAGGTTTATTTTCACCAGTCAAAAGAAATGTATAGAATCATCTAGAATCATGCATCGAATCGTCTACCAATTTGTGAATCGTAAAATCGTAAGATTTTAAGATCTGAATCGCGATTTAAATAAGAATCAATACGATCTTTATTCTTATTTAATACTTATATGTCATATAATACTGGTATCATGATGATTCTTTTCCTTGATCTACGTCTGATATCTTGACAGATCAATTACAATTTGGGCACTCTAATGAACCAGTATGGAGGTGATCAAGATTAGTCTGGCCCGATTTTGGGCACGTGTTTTCGGCCCGCGATCGAGCTAGACAAAAAACTCGGACTACGGGCAACCTAGATTTGGAAAAATAGGTCAAATTTCGGCCCGACCTGAAAATGGCACGAAAAGCCCGCAAGCCCCAGCCCGAAATACCGGGTTTTGATGCAGATTAATTTGGCCTGAACCTTGACCCCGCAACTTTGGCCTGAAACGGGCAATTTTTTTTGCCAAAGTCCGATCCAACTCGACCCCGCCCATGATCACTAAAAGTAAAAACATTAAAATATCATATAAAGTGTCCAAAACCATACGTTATATTATATCAAGACAATCAGAAAATCAAACTCCACCAAGTTTGTTCATTGACCAAAACTTACTCGATCTCTGTTGATAGGAACGTATTAATTATACACATTAATACATTATTAGTCCTCTCTTTATTTTTTAATGGGGAAAAGTATAAACTCAGTTAATCAACCACTTTATATAGATCGGAGTAGATATAGTATGAACACACCCATTAAACTAATTAATCACGCAGTATTCTAGCAAAAAAGCATTCACTTTTCCAAAGATATTAATACAAAAATAGTTAAATACTATTTCCGATCTTTATTAGTTTACCCGTATTTTATTTTGAAATGTTCCTTATTAATTTAACCATTTCTTTTTATAAATGAAACCACTAACTTTGCATAGTGTCTCTTTCCTTTAATTCTCCGTCCACAATATTGCTTCGTCTAAATTTTCGTGCAAAAGAAACAGGTAAACTAATAAAGAGCGGAGAAAGTATATATAAAAAAAACCAACATGAAAAGTAGTTGAAACAGAATATAAATAAGATCAATAGTCAGTTCCATTAAAACCCACATGAAAGCTTAAACTCGTTTTATATAAACCAGTAAACCACTATAATTTCATAAACACCTAAAGCTTCATTTCGTCATCCCAAAAAAACGCAACAAAATTTTCTTCTCTTCATCATTGTTCATTAATCATCATCAATCATCAATCATACATCATGGTACATCTTTCTGATCTCTCTCTTATATAAGTGCATGGAAGAACTTAGCATATGAATTATGAAGTATGAATGTAGTTATATTATGTATGATAATATGATATCATATGATGAATTCTACAAACTTTATTCTGCAATATTTTCGTTGAAATAAAGGAAAAAAAAGGTAAACTTTCGACGGTTTCTTTGTTTTTCTTTAATAATATAAATATTTTTTGGACTGATTCTTGCATTCAATGGTGTAAGCTTGTAAGTTCGTCATCCTTTTTTATTATTTATTTATTTGAGTTTTAAGAATTTTTCTCGATTAATTATTGATGCAAGTTTAGTAATACTTTATTCGTTTTAAAAATAAGCGAGAGACTTTTATTCTTGTATGTGAGAGTTTTTCGAGAGGAGTGTTTCATTTATTTTAGAATTGAGGAAGTATTAGATTTTATTTTTCTTTTGTTGTAAATTGTAATGCCCTTAAAATAAAACTAGGGATATTCCATTTGGTACCATTGAATTTTTGGCTTTTCCATTTGGTACCACTGTTATTTTAAAATTCCACATGATACCACTCTAATTTAATATTAATCTTTATCATACCATTTTTTCAAGTAAAATGTTAGTTAATGGTTGAACAAGAATACGATTTTGTTTGGGTTTGCATGTTTCTATTTGCATCTGCAAAAATTTAATAAATTAAGATTTTAGGGTGTCGTTTTAACCCTTAAAGCTCTATTTTTCAGTCAAAATTTTCATAAAAATGATCATAATATTTTATGTCTTTTTATTGTCAAATATGACCCCAACTTTAACTTTAACGACTAAAACGATTACTAACCTTAACGCAAATTAAAACATGTAAATAGAAGTAAAACTCTAGCCTAATTCTAATTTAAATTAACACTTTAGTTAGTTGAATGCTACAATAGAGAATAAAATCAAATTATAGTGGTACCATGTAGAATATCTGAAAAATAGTGGTACCAAATGGAAAAGCCAAAAGTATAATGGTACCAAATGGAATATCCCATAAAAATAAGAGGAAGGTCAAAAAAATGTGGGTAGAAAAAGCTACACCCATGTTTGGTTGGGGTTGAGTTGGGAAATCACAATTGTGGATTCTTTGAATACAACTTGTTAATTGTCACCTTCTTCTCTACTCTTTCTTCTACTTACGGCAAACGCGGTTTTATACTTTTGAGTTTTATACTCTCCTTTTGGTGAAGCCCAATGGGAATGGGTAATAGGTAGGGCGGGTTGGATCAATTTGAGGCAACCCTAGATTGGCCTGTGTAAGGGTAAGAGTAGGACGGGACTGTACACCCCGATTCTTCAGGAGTCGTGTCTATCGTCATCAATGTACATCTAGGCCAACAATTGTAATTAAGGAAATGAACTTTCTAAAAAAAAGATGCATCTTTTTTTAAAGCAATCATGAGTGGTATTACAGGTTATTATTAAGCTATGTTTTCTTGTACTGAATCTCTCTGATTTTGAATGAACTGAAAATAAATTAAAAAAAGGTCATAGTGGGTCGGGTCAGAGTTGATGACCCGATGTAGGTTGGTACATAGCTATATCGATTAACGGGTGAGGCTTGGGCGGGCCAAGATCCACATATATGTTTTGAATGGTTTTAGCTTTGAGGGTCATGGGCTTTTTAGATGGGCTTCCTTGGGAATGGGTCCAACCATTATATCTTAAAACCACATATAATATTCAATTTAAAAATTAATTGGTAACAGGTGGAGTAGCCAATCACTTTTGATAATTGGATTAGGAAGATAAATGATAATTTGTCATATATCAGTAAAATATCATTATAAGAACGTTAAAAAATTATTAAAAGAGACGGTCTAATTTTAATATAAAAGTAGACCTAGTCACTAAATGGATTGAACTAGTCATCGAAAGAAATTAATATAGTCACTATTGGACTAATTCTCTTTTTAATATTGGGCTTAACATTACTTAATTTTAATTTAAAAGTAGACGGTCTCTTATACGATAAACTCTAAGAACGTTTTGTTATGTATCTATAGGTGGAAGATATGAAGATTGAGAACAAGAGGGATGTCATTTTAACATCTCCACTCTCTCTAGATAGGGAGTCCAACAATGATTACAAGCCTCCTAATTTTCTTCAAATGGTTTTTGGTCTTCTCAACAATGTAAGACCAGGAGCTGATCTTACTCGTTTACAGGTATGTCCTTCACATATACAAGAGACATACTTAGTACTCCCTTCGTTTCATTTTAATCTACACACTTTGATATTTTACACTATTCATAAATTTCACTTTTACCATCATTTTTGATTTATACGTGAATGAAAATATAATCATGTGGGATCTTGTTAGATTCATCATAACATGTATTTTATTAATATGTAATTTTTATAATTTTTAATTACAAATACAAAACTAAAGATATATGTCATCAAAATTTTGCATTGACATGCGTGAAAAGTGTAAGTGTGTAGATTAAAATGAAACGGAGGACGTACTACTTTCCATTAATGTTAGTTATTTGTATTTGATTTTAGTTAAGAAGGGTTCGATTGTACCACATTAGTTTACAACAAATGTAGTTGCAATATTTGGCCTCGTTTCAATATACTTCCTCCGTTTCTAAATAAGTGCAACATTTGCATAGTGTTTACTATTCACAGTTTAAACTTTAATTAGCTTTGGTGATTTAGATTTTAGGAAAAACATAGTCATGTGGGATCTTGTTAGATTCATCTGAATGTGAATTTTGTTAATATCAACTTTTTATAATTTTTACTTATTGATAATTGAAGATATTAATGGTTAAAATAATGCATTGGCAAACGTGAAAACAAGAAGTGTTGCACTTATTTAGAAACGGAGGAAGTATAAGATATGTTAATTAGTTCGTATTTGGCTAACGTATCTTATATTATAAAACCGGAAGGAGTATATAATAAGTCTATAATAGTATTTCTGTTAATTATAACTTTAAAATGGGTTTCATGTAGCTACCTCCCTTGTTTAACTTGCCAAAATCACACCTACAATGCTATGGAGAATCAGTGTATTGTGTGAACAAGGACATGCTAAGCAAATGTGCCAATGGAGAGACCACCGTCGATCGAATGATCTCCGTCGTTGCGTGGTGCATCTCAACCGTTCGTCCGTTGATGTTTGGGGTTGCACCATACAACCCCATTCTTGGTGAGACTCATCATGCATCTAGAGCCACCCTCAATGTCCTACTTGAACAAGTATGTAACTCTATCCATTCTCTTGTAACAAAAAAGAACGTTATTGTTATATTTTACTTCATTGTCAAGAATAAATAAATTATACTACTTGACTTGATTAATTAGAGCGATTTTAACGGCACTTCACCTCTATTTTAATTTATAAGGGAAGAGAAGGGGACACTAAATTCTATAAAAGAACAATATCTCAATGTGGAAACATTAGCTTCCAAAATCAACATTATCACCTTTAGAATTAGAGTAGATCAAATCATGCATGAAAAAATCTAGACCGGACCAGATAGATATTATTAATGATCCATTTACTTGTTACTAGATTTATATGATGATTCTATATTAGTGTAGATTCTGAAACAGGGGTACTTATCGTACGAGCCGAGACTGAATTGTAATGGGCTCTGCTCGTTTATTGTTTAGCTCGGCTCGTCTCAACTCGTGAGCTCGATGAGCTCGACTCACGAGCTTGTGAGGTTCTCTCAAGGCTCGAGCTCGGCTCGAGTTCAACCTCAATTTGGAACAAATTAAGAATAAACCAAACAACATTAAACCAAACAGAAAATTCATAATCGATATATACTTAAAAAAAAATTTGACAGATTTTGTAGAATTATAGACTAAATTCAAAAAGTACCACGAATAAAAATGTTTTGTTTCTTTTTCACATGCTAACCAAATGAATTACTTACAAATATACATAAAAAATCGACAAACTAGATCTAAAAACATACAAAAAGCAAAAATGCATGAATTGTTCAATGTAAAAGATGGTATAAAAGGGTACGTATAATTACTTTTTAAAGTGTTTTAGCATATGATAATTTTTTAGAAGCTTTATGTTATATTAATTTTTTTATATATAAAGTAAAAATCGAGCATGTTCACGAGCTTTCATGTCGAGCTTGGCTCATTAAGGTTTTGAGCCGCGCCCGAATATGACCCGAACTACCACGAGCCGAGCTTTAAGCGAGTCGAGCCCAGACTATTTTCGAACAGGCCAAACTCATTATCACCTCTATTCTGAAAATTAGATTGCTTAGAACTACATGTCAAGACAAATCTATTAATTAACCAAATATAGGTCAACTTAAAAATATGGATTAAGTTTAGTCAAATTAATTTTTTTTTTGAGATTACGTTCCCCCTTTGTTTGTAGGTTTCCCATCACCCGCCAGTATCAGCTTTGCATGCAACTGATGAAACCAACGGCATCGAACTTATTTGGTGCCAACATGCTGTTCCCAAGTTTAATGGTATAAGAATCATTTGCCAAATTTTCTATAAAATCAGTTTTGGTTATTAGTCAAAGTTTGTGGTGTTGGGTGTACCTGAAGTCCTGAACTATAGTGTAGAGCGTTGAGGCCGATTTTGCTAAGAAAAAATGATTTTCAGTGCTACTTAGTGAAAGCAACTAAAATGGTTTTTTCCCTTGGAAAATTCTCTTTCAAACTAAATTACCTATTATACACTTAAGTACTTTTGAATTGTTTTATAATGGTATGAAGATGATGCCAAAAAAAAAAAAAGGTAAGTTAAGGAAAAGGAAAGGTTAATTTTGTTCAAAATAAAGTTAGGTCCAACGAGATTTAGTCCGATTTCGAAGAGATCACTCCTGTTGAGTGCATTTAGTATACATTCGGGTGTGTCATGCTACACCCAAATTATATTTTGCTTCTTTGCTCTTTCACCATTATACAATTGTTCCTCGTTTATAGTTTTTCAAGTGAGTAATGAGCAGAAAATAGCTTTGAAGATACCATACTCATGATATACCTAGATGTCTGATAAAAATTATACTTTTATATTGACTACCTTCATCTGACTTGCTCATAATTCATTTTTTTATTAATCCATCTATGGCCTTAGCATAACCTTCAAAGTATAGATAAACTGATGAATGGTGTAGGCCCATATTAAAAATTTGGACAATCAAGAATTGGGCCATTCAAGTGTTGGGTCACTCAACACATTGGGTAACTAATATGACAAAAGTCCCGCTGTGTGCGAACCTCCTTCTTCTTCCTCGTGCAAGTGAGTTGTTAGTAGGTCAATCCGCTGGATGGATCGTGGTTTTAGCCGGTCCCTTGAATTTAATACTTCCTCCGTTCCGTTTTAAATGAAACGTTTGCTTTTTCACGCAACCCAACGCGCTTCTTTAGTCACTAATATCTTTAGTTGTGTAAACGTAAAAAATATTAAAAAGTTATAATTTGATAGTATGCATCGAGACGAATCTAACAAGATCCCACTTGACTTTGTTTTTCTTTATATAATAGCGATAAATTGGAGTTAAAATTGATCAGTGAATAGTGTCATTTCATCCAATGTTTCATTTAAAACAGAACGGAGGAAGTATATGTTTAAGTGATTCTTTCTTTAAATCTCATGCTAGAGATTAACTAATCACATAATTACATTTGGTTTTTTTCCCTAATCCTCTTTTCTACCTATAATGAAGGAGCTACAATAGAAACAATGGTGCATGGAAAAAGGAAGCTAAATCTTTTAGAGAAAGGAGAAAGTTATGTGATGAATTCTCCAAATTTGTTGATAAGATTATTGCCAAAGTTTGGTGTTGATTGGGTGGGAAATGTGAGAATAAAATGCCAAGAAACTGGTCTTGAAGCTGAATTATCCTTCAAAAGTGGTTCTTTTTTGGGTTTTGGAGGAGGCAATAGGTCTATCAAAGGAAAGATCATGGATGCATCTAATTCTCTCAAGACATTATATGAAATTCATGGCCAATGGGACAGGTGCTTGCAATTTTACTCTTATTTTATCGACATTTTTTATATCATATATTCTTATATTAGACGATATGACACAATTGAACCATCTGTTACTTATGCTAAAACGTTAAAAGTTGAGGAAAAATAAGCAAAATGCTACAAGATATTAGAAGTCGGGGTAATAATTTGCTTATTTTACTCAACTTTGGCCTTTTTGTTTAGCTAATACCCGATCTAAACAAATACTTATGTCATATAGTCTAACAAGAAACAATAATGTGAATTCGTTATTGCATTGTGAAAATTCTTGCATATTTCAAGATATACCTAAAAGAAATTTTTTGTGTTGCTTTAACCATTTTTCAATGAGCAAATACATTTGAATTGAGCAAAACTTTTACTTTGGTGTATAATAAACATTTTGCTAGAATTGTTAATAAAACAATTATATTTGCATTATGATATGGACATATACTAGGTATACATACCATGATACCAAGTAGTATTTGGTCTAGTGGGTTGGTTTGTATTTCGCAACTTTGAGGTTGTGGAATCAAATCCCACTAGAGGTACTTTGAAGGTGGGGATTTCCCCTTACCACCGCCCTACTTCCAAGGGTCTTGCCTGCAAATTCGGGTCGAGTTGACCTGTGTGAGGTTCCGTTTCGATTATGGCGTCTTTTTCTTATTATTTTTTTAAAATATACTAGGTATACATTATTAATTCCCAAATTATGCATCTCCAGGACCGTTAAAATAAAGGATACTATGGATGGGAAAACTAAAATTCTATACGATGCCAGAGAGATTATTTATGCACTTCCTACACCGACTCTAAGGGATCCTGAGGTATTTTAATTGCATAATATGTGTTTGTTATGTAGCTTTTATTATTAAGAATTTGATAGATTTCTACATGATCTTTATTATATTCTATTCACATAGTAAACATTAAATGATGTACTTTATTTTATTTCATCAATGTTATGTGGCAAATATTTTAGGTGAGAGGAAGTATATTAGTAATAAATGAGACCAACAACCATGAAGACTCATCATTTTTCTTTTCAATTGGTGTTTGTACCTCTTTCGGATTAAAAAAAAAATAGCTAGTTTTTTTTCGCCTTTTAAATTTATTGCCAGGATCCGAATTATAGATCATGTTTGATATAAATTTTATCTTTTACACAAATTAATAGGATTAGGTAGTCTAATCTTAACATAAAATAAGACAAATCCAAGCCTATTGGGTGCATTCTCCTAACAAGTCCGTTCTATCTTACTTTAACCCAACATCTAACGCTATTCCCAAACATCTCGCACCAACCTAGTCGTCCCTTCTCTTCTCTTTCCTTTGTTTCCATTAGAATCTCGAACTACAATACACAATTTTAAAAAGTAACCTAACAATATTACCGAGTAGGTTAAACTAGTCACTAAATGGATTAAAGAATGTGATACTAGACTTGATCACTAAATAGATTATTATAGTCACTTAATTGATTAAACTAGTCACTAAATCCGAAAAGGTGGCCATTCTCTTTTTAATATTAAGCTTGAACCTTTGCCTAATTTTAAATTAAAAGTAGATTGTCTCTTACAATACCAACGGTATCTTTTATGACTTGAATTAAAGTATCTTTATTACCTTAATTGTTCAAATTATCACTTCTACTATACTAATATAGTCCTCCTTTGGAAATCTTGATAAACAAGATCATAGTGAGAAAGTATAAAGTCCTGCTGCCCATGATTATTATTTTTATATAATATCTTCTTAATTAATATGTGTTTTACAAACTAAAAGATCAAGGTTGACCTGATATAGTTATAATAAGGCCCTCCTTCCACCTCAGTAATAGGGGTTCGATTCTTACCTGACCCTTTGAAAGAAGGATTCTTAGTTTCTCCCCTGTTATTATAAGAGAATTCTCCTTACCTATAAAAAAAAATGGTTACAAACTATATACATACATTATTTTTTGTGTGTAATAGTACTCCTATTTTATATAATTTCTGGTGGTTTAAAATGTCATCATCTTTGACATAAATTCGTAGGAAGTGTGTGAAAGTGAATCAGCTGCAGTATGGGCAGAGGTGAGTAAAGGCATTCTAAGCAAAAATTGGGATAAAGCAAGAGAAGCAAAGAGAGAGATAGAGGAAAGAGAGAGAGATCTTCTTAAGCAAAGGAAATCAATTGGAGAGCAAGATTGGATTCCAAAACATTTTGATTTGTCTTACAATCCTCAATTTGGTTGGGATTGTTCGCCTAAACAAAAAACTGTGCCACAAGCTCCGATTCATTTTCCAATATGAACTTCTCATATTATCATATCATAATATATTTATATTATATAATGTTATCGATATATGTACATGTATATTGGAAATATTCCTAGAATATATATATACATTAGAGATAGTATTAGTTTTAAAACTTCATTATATCAAGCAATATCCCTCCTTTGTAAAATTGCTTTTTTTTTCTTTTCGAAACTCTTAGCGAAACCAAAGGCTTTTGTGCTTGGTTAATTATTCTAACGTTAGCTAATTCAAGACATATTTCAACAAAGTTAAACTTAAATGACGTCCAACCTGTCATAGTCAAAGATGAACTTGCGAATCTTACAAAGGATAAATTTAATGTCTTTGTTGCAATAATCTATCTAAATTCTGATCCCACCATTTCCCATATGCAAGATCACCATAAGATCAGAAGAATCGATTAATGATATGATAAATAGTTATAGTATGTTGTGATAGGGTGCATGTGATATATTGATATTGCATAACCTATACTATAAGTAGAGCATATCACCTAGAGTAGTGGGAAAAAACAATTCACTTCGTACTTCATATATATATATATATTTTTTGAAAGGAAAAGTGTTGTAGCATGTATTAAGGAGAGACAAAGTGTCCATCAGTACATAGGTAACAATGTCGTTAGAAACATGACACTCCCAACGTTGCTCAACACCAAACAGAATAATTCTAGCGAGGTGATGCGCCACACAATTGCCATCTCTTTTAACATGAAACCAAGCTACAACTACAAAATTCGAACTAGAAAACAATACATGCATCCTCCATAATAGAATCAAGATCAGATGAGTAAAGAACTCCTTTGGAAAGACGAGAAACTAGAGACAAACAATCCGTCTCAAAAATAACATGGCCTAGGTTGTGAGCACGAGCCAACTTCACCGCAAAGCTTAGGGTTTTTCCTTCCGCAATTTCAGGCGACCACCATGCCCGCAACCTACGAGTAGCAGACCAAAGCACCACGCCACTACTATATAGTTCATAGTTCATACCATCAGATAAAAAAATTAATCGACCATACTGAGGAACTAACGTCCTCCACACATTTCCCTTCTCATTTATGACAATTGACAAGTGACGAAGTTTATATTAGTACCTTATAAGACAGCGAGAAGTCATGGTCTAGAACTTGGTTCTTGGATTCTCTCCAATCACACATTTTCTTTGCCAACAATATGAGGATAAAACATGGTTTATCCAGTGGATAATTTTACCCACTTTTCATATAATTTAATTTAATCTATAGATCCATACTTTTTTTTTCATTCTTGATTAAGGGATGCAGGTGGTGAACTGAGAAGAAGGACGCACTCGCTCTTTCGGGTATGGGAGAGTTGGGGATATTTTTATAGTATTGTGAATTCGAGAAAGGAAAAGGGTTAGAAAAAGAAAAACAAGCTGCAGAGATTCAAAAACCAATGCAAGCGGGAAGGCAAGGGAAGGGAAGGAATTTCAAATTTTTTTTGGAGCGACGCGCCGATTGAGAGGAAAAGCCTTTATCGAATTTGAATCGATAACTTCACCTTACCATGGCGTTACTCTACCACTGAGTTAAAAGGGTCCTCTTAGCCAATTCTTAAATCGAACTTATCACCATGAACAATTATATTTTAATGGTCTATTAGAAGCAGGTAGTCTACTCACTGGATAGATATAGTTATGTCTCTAGGCCAAACGACGTTCGGGCCATGGGTCGAACGTCCTAGCCAGGCGTTCGACCCTTAGTCCCAATTAAAATCATTTTTTACGGGATGGGTGGTGACAAGTGGTGGCGGGTGGCAGGTGGTGGTGGGTGGCGGCAAGGGGAGACAGGTGGTGGCAGGTGTGGCGAGTGGTGGAAAAAGAGAAGGTAAAATAGTAAATTTAAAGTGGAATCGAGACAATTTTAAGTAATTTTGAGACGATACATCTTAATTCGAAACTCAAAAACTATATTATTTTTAATTTTCCAAAACATTGCCTTAACCCCTCAACCATTTAGAACTGCTGACAAAGATTTTTGGAGCATTAAAATCACTCGTTGAATAAGGTACATTCATGTATTAATCCCATTTTATTTTTTGTTCTTTCTTTTCCCTACATCGACATTAAATAAACTACTCTATACAGCAAAACAAAAGGCAGCAAAACGTTTAAAACAATTATAGAAGTATTCATTTGTCTCTTCACTTAACACTTTAAGATCATCTCAAATCATCAATTTCTTTACTCCAAAAATCCTCCATTTTTTCTCTCTTCATCATCACCACATATCACTGTTATTCTGTTAATGGTACGTATCTCTCTCTTTATCTCTTTGCTTAAAGTTTTAGATTATAATAGTCGATAAGGGATTTCGAGTCTTTTTTAATTAGAATATCAGGCGACACCCGAATTTGAACTGGGGAACAACGATTTGCAGTCCTCCTTATAGTCCACATTATTTGCTGCATGCATGTATTTCTATGTTTGTTAAGTCATTGTCATCTTCTTCAAATTCATGAGATTAATTCACTGCGTAATCCTTACTATTTTTTTGAGCAAAAACTTATGCAAATTAAAAGTTAGGAATATTGGTTTTGTGACAAAGTTTAATAGCTTTTCTACACTATGCAAATTTTCTTATTTAATTTGCATGTAACGTATAGTTACTCTCTTCATGTGTACTATCGTGACATTTACTGTTAAAGTTAGAAAGTGTTTTTCTTTAATTTCTTTCACTAATAATATTAAAACGTCATTGTATGAGATCTTATTAGATTCTTTACATCTCAATGTGAATTATCGAACCATCAACTTCTAATACTTATAATTGTTAGATTTAGGTTGAACCTCTAAATTTGGCGTTAATTCTATTGATCATATGAAGTATATAGATTTACATAGGTAGTAGTCCTAATATAATTAGGAATAATTCTACTAACACAAGGAAAAAAAAAATACATATATCTATCCTAAAGATAAGGAGAGAAATTGGGATGGGAGAATCTATCCTCACTCTATATACTTATTTGTTAGATTTAGGTAAAAAAAATTTAATCTAGAGTTAAATTTCTTGATCATATATAGGTTTACATGGCTAAAAATCCTAGTATAATTAGGAATCCTACTTCTCCTCAAAAAAAAAAAAAAGAAAGGGAATCCTACTTAACATAGGGAAAGATAATAAATACCAGAAATTAGATCAAATCCTCGGGTGTACCGTGGTACATTTAAGGCTGTTAATTTGCTCATTACTAATTTGAAATTATCTAAATGAGCAAAATATACTATAAAAAAAAAAGGAGAGTTTCAAATGAGCAAATGAGTAAAAATTAATATTGGATGTATCATGCACAGGTGTATGACGAATAAACTCTAATAAATACAAATATCTATACTAAAGATAAGGAGAGACTTTTTCAAAAAAAAAAAAAAATAACGAGAGAATTAATGGTAAAAAGATATGTATATGAAACTCCAAAAATTAGAGTCCACTCATGGTACACCCGGGTGTACCATGCTCATGGTACACCCAGGGGCATTTATGTAATTAATTGCAAGTTAAGGGGCACGCTGGTAATTTCGGGGCAATAAATGACAAAAATAAAAGCAAAAATTTGAATCCAATTCTTCTTTCTTGCTCATTTCTCTCAATTCTTGCTCACCAGAAAATCTGATTTTCAATTCTCTCTCTCCTCCTTCCAAACCTTCCAAACACAACAATGGAGATCTGAAATTCGCAAAAAAAAAAATTCCAGATCTGAAATTCGCGAGATGAACGATGAGATGATGATGACGCGGACTCGAGATGATGATGATGAGGCGACTGAAGAGACCCACAACCCATCCACGACGATGATGAAGACCCACGACCCAGATCTGATTATGTTTTTGCTCATTTGTTTTGTTGTTGTTGTTTTTCTCATTTTCCCTCAGTCATTCGTATTGCATGAACCGGATGTTTTTGGTTGTTTTACCTGATCAGGACATGAACAAAATTATGGGTGCTAATTTTGAATTATCATTGTAGGAATGAACAAATGTATTCTGCAATAATTTTGAATTCTAATGTTCAAATGAGTCAAGCATCTATGCTTATATAGAATGATTGAAGATTATGTGTTCATTTGCATAATTTGTGTTGGATGATCAGGACATGATTATTGCTCTAGTCCTTTTTTTCTATTCATTTCATCTCTTTTTTCATTTTCTTTTTTGCTCACCTGTAATTAGTTCGTTTTCGTAAGTGCTCATTTGCACCAAGTTTGCTCATTTTCTTAAATGAGTATAAATACTTGCTCATCTGCTCATTTTACTCATTTGCTCATTTTATCATTTGCTTAATTTGCTCATTTGCTCATTTTGCTCATTTGCCCATTTTGCTCATTTGGCGAAAATAGCCTTGGGTGTACCATGAGCATGGTACACCCAGGTTTACTATAAAGATTCTCCAAAAATTAATGTAGGCAAACTTTTATCATTAAGAAAAAGGGAGTAGACCCCTCAAAAAAAAAAAAGGGAGTAGATGAAGAAAGGGCCCCTCATTAATGTTGGAAAACAAACATCGTATGTGTTTAATTTTAGGCCAAAAAATGTTAGTCAAGACGTTCCTAGTATTTGATATATATATATCTGTTCGAAAATAATGTTTCAACTACTCTTTATAGTTTTATATAGGAAATTATGCTGTAGAATAGTTTTTGCGAAAAACTAATCTATACAAATGTATTAAAAAGCGTGCGAAAAAAACTTATGTGCCACGTGACACTTTCCTCACATTTCTATTGCAAATGTTTCATGTCTATGTGTATTCACGTTAAAAAAAAATGTAAGTGCAAGGTATCGAACGCGTGACGTTTGAAATGAAAAACAAGAGCTCAATCATTAATACACTATGACTTTGTTGTCCAATGTTTCAAATAAAATATGATGAAGTCTTGTAATAATTATAATTAACTAAAAAGACTTAAACAAGTATATACATCTCTAACACTCTTATTACGTAACTTACGAGAAAATATTGATATCATATTACGTGACTTTTTCAATTTCTTAATGGATAAAAAATACGAAAATTAGCAAAATAAATTATGAAATTTAAAAATAATAAACATATTTATTTATTGTAACTGACCCGAGGCATTGCTCGGGCAAAAAAAAAACTACTTCTTTGTAGTAATTCTCTCATATGCTACAAGTGTAGTGGCTGCATCTACACTATGTTTTCGCTTACTCTATTTTCCTCCATGTACTTCCTCTATACAGAAATAAGTGATACGCTCGAAACTGACACGAATTTTCACTTTAACATGTAGGAAAATTTAACATTTTAGCACCATCTAGGGTACTGTATAAGTTGGCAAAATGTCAATAAATTCTTTAAAATCTTCCTAATATACTAGCAAGTTATTACCTAAATATTAAAGGATATATATTTAATATTGGACATGAAAAGTCAATTCATTGTTAATTTTTTAGGAATTTTGAATAAATAGGTTAGTTGAGATCGGACATGGATAACCGTTTAATTAAATCTTAGAAAAGTTAGTGGTTGCATGCTGAGTGCCAGTAGTGTTGCGAATTGTGATTTTATATAAACCATTTAATGAAGTACTAGGCAGAGTGAAAGCTTTTTCACTCAATTTTTTTAAAGTTAGTCACATGTTCCACCATGACATTAGCTACATCAGTCACTGAACGCACGTATCATAAGTCGGTTTTGAAATATATTCTTAATACATAGTATGAATACAAAAAGTTTAAATCGTAAGCTTATATTCAAACCATGATTTTAGCCTTTAGGTGAAACATCCTTAACTTAATTTTATAAAACAAAAATTCCCATGCTTTTTGATGCTTTTATGTTTGATTTATGTATCAATAAATTTATATATCATGATCATAAGATTTTTAAACTTTACAATGTTGCAACAAATGATTTTCATATATCTTGAAATAGAATATTATTTTATATTCTCTCGACTTTAAATGCATAAATTCTAATAATTGTTGATTAAATAAATTTGCAATAAAACAACTACATACTAAACAAAACCATTACTATGCACGGGTCTAAATCATATCTACATAAAACCTTCCGTATATTTTACACGGGTTAAAAGCTAGTAAATTGGTGTCATTCTATGAACTGAAAATTGATTCTTGCATTACATTAGCCAATAAATAAGTGTTAAAATGCATGTACAGGATTATGATTTGAAGATTGCGAACAAGAAGGATGTCATTCTAACAACTCCTCTCTCTCTGGAAGGGATATCAGATAATAATTACAGACCTCCCAATATTCTTCAACTCATTCTTAGCCTCTTCCACAATGTTAGACCTGGTGCTGATCTTACTCGTTTTCAGGCAAGTTCGTTTTTTTTAATACCTCATAATTCGAGTCCGGATCCTCTAGAGTTTTAATAAAATTCTACAATAATTCCGTCAATTCGTATACTGTAACACGCTGAGTGAGATATTAACAGTCTAAAATCTGCGTTGGAGACTGCACACAAATAAATTGGTAAGATAGATAACCACAAAGGGATTGAAGTACACTTCAAGTAAAAGAAAAACTACTCCTGTTTTTTAGATGTAACATATTGACTTTGGACACTATTCATCCAATATACTTTGATCATTAATTGTTATTTATACATAAGAAAAATATAGTCATGTGGGATCTTGTTTGATTCGTCACGGTATATGCTTGCCAAATATATATTTTTTTATAATTTTTACTTTTATATAATTTGAGAAATTATCGATCAAAGTTATGCCTCGACAAATGTTAAAATTCCAATGTTACATCTAAAAACGAAGGGAGTATATCTGAACTTATCATAACAAATGGGATTTGATCAATCATGTCCATGATTGAAATAATTGGACTGTATTAGCTCTTATTGAAACTTATCACATCCATGATTAGTACTTATTAGATTGGCCGGACTAGAACATATGAAACCTTTCTGAAACTATTTGAATTTATACCCAATCGATTGAACATATTGAACCTGATTAAAACTTATAAACCTTTGTTTATTGAAGCAATAATCATCCTAGTTGGAATATTGGCCCTTATTCTAATCTATAAATTTACTTTTCCTGAACTTTTTTAAAGGTAAAGAGACGAATTATGCATAGAATTTTGTTGTATTAATTCTATAATTATATTTTAATTCTATATACAATTACAATTAGTTTTACCCTAAACACCGATGATATGTTCTCTTCGGCATAAAAAGCTGAACTGGACTAAACTAAACTGAAATAAATAGTGATATGTGAGAGTAAAAAATTGTCCAGAGCTGAACTGAACTGAAAATAAGTTAAGGAGAACAGACCCTAATTAAGCCTTTAACTACGAAAGGAATTTTATAACCTATTATGCACTAAGAAACTCGATGTTTATTTTCAGCTACCTCCCTGGTTTAACACGCCAAAATCACAACTACAATGTTATGGAGAACTAGTATATTGTGTGAACAAGGACATGCTTAGCAAATGCGCCACCGGAGAGACTGTCGTGGATCGGATGATTGCGGTTGTTGCTTGGTGCATCTCCACCATTCGTACGCCGAAATTTGGTGTTGCTCCATACAATCCCATTCTTGGCTGCAGAGATTCAAAAACCAATGCAACGGGAAGGCAAGGGAAGGGAAGGAATTTCAAATTTTTTTTGGAGCGACGCGCCGATTGAGAGGAAAAGCCTTTATCGAATTTGAATCGATAACTTCACCTTACCATGGCGTTACTCTACCACTGAGTTAAAAGGGTCCTCTTAGCCAATTCTTAAATCGAACTTATCACCATGAACAATTATATTTTAATGGTCTATTAGAAGCAGGTAGTCTACTCACTGGATAGATATAGTTATGTCTCTAGGCCAAACGACGTTCGGGCCATGGGTCGAACGTCCTAGCCAGGCGTTCGACCCTTAGTCCCAATTAAAATCATTTTTTACGGGATGGGTGGTGACAAGTGGTGGCGGGTGGCAGGTGGTGGTGGGTGGCGGCAAGGGAGACAGGTGTGGCAGGTGTGGCGAGTGGTGGAAAAAGAGAAGGTAAAATAGTAAATTTAAAGTGGAATCGAGACAATTTTAAGTAATTTTGAGACGATACATCTTAATTCGAAACTCAAAAACTATATTATTTTTAATTTTCCAAAACATTGCCTTAACCCCTCAACCATTTAGAACTGCTGACAAAGATTTTTGGAGCATTAAAATCACTCGTTGAATAAGGTACATTCATGTATTAATACCCCATTTATTTTTTGTTCTTTCTTTTCCCCTACATCGACATTAAATAAACTACTCTATACAGCAAAACAAAAGGCAGCAAAACGTTTAAAACAATTATAGAAGTATTCATTTGTCTCTTCACTTAACACTTTAAGATCATCTCAAATCATCAATTTCTTTACTCCAAAAATCCTCCATTTTTTCTCTCTTCATCATCACCACATATCACTGTTATTCTGTTAATGGTACGTATCTCTCTCTTTATCTCTTTGCTTAAAGTTTTAGATTATAATAGTCGATAAGGGATTTCGAGTCTTTTTTAATTAGAATATCAGGCGACACCCGAATTTGAACTGGGGAACAACGATTTGCAGTCCTCCTTATAGTCCACATTATTTGCTGCATGCATGTATTTCTATGTTTGTTAAGTCATTGTCATCTTCTTCAAATTCATGAGATTAATTCACTGCGTAATCCTTACTATTTTTTTGAGCAAAAACTTATGCAAATTAAAAGTTAGGAATATTGGTTTTGTGACAAAGTTTAATAGCTTTTCTACACTATGCAAATTTTCTTATTTAATTTGCATGTAACGTATAGTTACTCTCTTCATGTGTACTATCGTGACATTTACTGTTAAAGTTAGAAAGTGTTTTTCTTTAATTTCTTTCACTAATAATATTAAAACGTCATTGTATGAGATCTTATTAGATTCTTTACATCTCAATGTGAATTATCGAACCATCAACTTCTAATACTTATAATTGTTAGATTTAGGTTGAACCTCTAAATTTGGCGTTAATTCTATTGATCATATGAAGTATATAGATTTACATAGGTAGTAGTCCTAATATAATTAGGAATAATTCTACTAACACAAGGAAAAAAAAAATACATATATCTATCCTAAAGATAAGGAAGAAATTGGGATGGGAAATCTATCCTCACTCTATATACTTATTTGTTAGATTTAGGTAAAAAAAATTTAATCTAGAGTTAAATTTCTTGATCATATATAGGTTTACATGGCTAAAAATCCTAGTATAATTAGGAATCCTACTTCTCCTCAAAAAAAAAAAAAAAGAAAGGGAATCCTACTTAACATAGGGAAAGATAATAAATACCAGAAATTAGATCAAATCCTCGGGTGTACCGTGGTACATTTAAGGCTGTTAATTTGCTCATTACTAATTTGAAATTATCTAAATGAGCAAAATATACTATAAAAAAAAAAGGAGAGTTTCAAATGAGCAAATGAGTAAAAATTAATATTGGATGTATCATGCACAGGTGTATGACGAATAAACTCTAATAAATACAAATATCTATACTAAAGATAAGGAGAGACTTTTTCAAAAAAAAAAAAAATAACGAGAGAATTAATGGTAAAAAGATATGTATATGAAACTCCAAAAATTAGAGTCCACTCATGGTACACCCGGGTGTACCATGCTCATGGTACACCCAGGGGCATTTATGTAATTAATTGCAAGTTAAGGGCACGCTGGTAATTTCGGGGCAATAAATGACAAAAAGCTAAAAGCAAAAATTTGAATCCAATTCTTCTTTCTTGCTCATTTCTCTCAATTCTTGCTCACCAGAAAATCTGATTTTCAATTCTTCTCTTCCTCCTCTCCAACCTTCCAAACACAACAATGGAGATCTGAAATTCGCAAAAAAAAAATTCCAGATCTGAAATTCGCGAGATGAACGATGAGATGATGATGACGCGGACTCGAGATGATGATGATGAGGCGACTGAAGAGACCCACAACCCATCCACGACGATGATGAAGACCCACGACCCAGATCTGATTATGTTTTTGCTCATTTTTGTTTTGTTGTGTTGTTTTTCTATTTCCCTCAGTCATTCGTATTGCATGAACCGGATGTTTTTGGTTGTTTTACCTGATCAGGACATGAACAAAATTATGGGTGCTAATTTTGAATTATCATTGTAGGAATGAACAAATGTATTCTGCAATAATTTTGAATTCTAATGTTCAAATGAGTCAAGCATCTATGCTTATATAGAATGATTGAAGATTATGTGTTCATTTGCATAATTTGTGTTGGATGATCAGGACATGATTATTGCTCTAGTCCTTTTTTTCTATTCATTTCATCTCTTTTTTCATTTTCTTTTTGCTCACCTGTAATTAGTTCGTTTTCGTAAGTGCTCATTTGCACCAAGTTTGCTCATTTTCTTAAATGAGTATAAATACTTGCTCATCTGCTCATTTTACTCATTTGCTCATTTTATCATTTGCTTAATTTGCTCATTTGCTCATTTTGCTCATTTGCCCATTTTGCTCATTTGGCGAAAATAGCCTTGGGTGTACCATGAGCATGGTACACCCAGGTTTACTATAAAGATTCTCCAAAAATTAATGTAGGCAAACTTTTATCATTAAGAAAAAGGGAGTAGACCCCTCAAAAAAAAAAAAGGGAGTAGATGAAGAAAGGGCCCCTCATTAATGTTGGAAAACAAACATCGTATGTGTTTAATTTTAGGCCAAAAAATGTTAGTCAAGACGTTCCTAGTATTTGATATATATATATCTGTTCGAAAATAATGTTTCAACTACTCTTTATAGTTTTATATAGGAAATTATGCTGTAGAATAGTTTTTGCGAAAAACTAATCTATACAAATGTATTAAAAAGCGTGCGAAAAAAATTATGTGCCACGTGACACTTTCCTCACATTTCTATTGCAAATGTTTCATGTCTATGTGTATTCACGTTAAAAAAAAAATGTAAGTGCAAGGTATCGAACGCGTGACGTTTGAAATGAAAAACAAGAGCTCAATCATTAATACACTATGACTTTGTTGTCCAATGTTTCAAATAAAATATGATGAAGTCTTGTAATAATTATAATTAACTAAAAAGACTTAAACAAGTATATACATCTCTAACACTCTTATTACGTAACTTACGAGAAAATATTGATATCATATTACGTGACTTTTTCAATTTCTTAATGGATAAAAAATACGAAAATTAGCAAAATAAATTATGAAATTTAAAAATAATAACATATTTATTTATTGTAACTGACCCGAGGCATTGCTCGGGCAAAAAAAAACTAGTTCTTTGTAGTAATTCTCTCATATGCTACAAGTGTAGTGGCTGCATCTACACTATGTTTTCGCTTACTCTATTTCCTCCATGTACTTCCTCTATACAGAAATAAGTGATACGCTCGAAACTGACACGAATTTTCACTTTAACATGTAGGAAAATTTAACATTTTAGCACCATCTAGGGTACTGTATAAGTTGGCAAAATGTCAATAAATTCTTTAAAATCTTCCTAATTACTAGCAAGTTATTACCTAAATATTAAAGGATATATATTTAATATTGGACATGAAAAGTCAATTCATTGTTAATTTTTTAGGAATTTTGAATAAATAGGTTAGTTGAGATCGGACATGGATAACCGTTTAATTAAATCTTAGAAAAGTTAGTGGTTGCATGCTGAGTGCCAGTAGTGTTGCGAATTGTGATTTTATATAAACCATTTAATGAAGTACTAGGCAGAGTGAAAGCTTTTTCACTCAATTTTTTTAAAGTTAGTCACATGTTCCACCATGACATTAGCTACATCAGTCACTGAACGCACGTATCATAAGTCGGTTTTGAAATATATTCTTAATACATAGTATGAATACAAAAAGTTTAAATCGTAAGCTTATATTCAAACCATGATTTTAGCCTTTAGGTGAAACATCCTTAACTTAATTTATAAAACAAAAATTCCCATGCTTTTTGATGCTTTTATGTTTGATTTATGTATCAATAAATTTATATATCATGATCATAAGATTTTTAAACTTTACAATGTTGCAACAAATGATTTTCATATATCTTGAAATAGAATATTATTTATATTCTCTCGACTTTAAATGCATAAATTCTAATAATTGTTGATTAAATAAATTTGCAATAACAATACATACTAAACAAAACCATTACTATGCACGGGTCTAAATCATATCTACATAAACCTTCCGTATATTTTACACGGGTTAAAAGCTAGTAAATTGGTGTCATTCTATGAACTGAAAATTGATTCTTGCATTACATTAGCCAATAAATAAGTGTTAAAATGCATGTACAGGATTATGATTTGAAGATTGCGAACAAGAAGGATGTCATTCTAACAACTCCTCTCTCTCTGGAAGGGATATCAGATAATAATTACAGACCTCCCAATATTCTTCAACTCATTCTTAGCCTCTTCCACAATGTTAGACCTGGTGCTGATCTTACTCGTTTTCAGGCAAGTTCGTTTTTTTTAATACCTCATAATTCGAGTCCGGATCCTCTAGAGTTTTAATAAAATTCTACAATAATTCCGTCAATTGTATACTGTAACACGCTGAGTGAGATATTAACAGTCTAAAATCTGCGTTGGAGACTGCACACAAATAAATTGGTAAGATAGATAACCACAAAGGGATTGAAGTACACTTCAAGTAAAAGAAAAACTACTCCTGTTTTTTTAGATGTAACATATTGACTTTGGACACTATTCATCCAATATACTTTGATCATTAATTGTTATTTATACATAAGAAAAAATATAGTCATGTGGGATCTTGTTTGATTCGTCACGGTATATGCTTGCCAAATATATATTTTTTTATAATTTTTACTTTTATATAATTTGAGAAATTATCGATCAAAGTTATGCCTCGACAAATGTTAAAATTCCAATGTTACATCTAAAAACGAAGGGAGTATATCTGAACTTATCATAACAAATGGGATTTGATCAATCATGTCCATGATTGAAATAATTGGACTGTATTAGCTCTTATTGAAACTTATCACATCCATGATTAGTACTTATTAGATTGGCCGGACTAGAACATATGAAACCTTTCTGAAACTATTTGAATTTATACCCAATCGATTGAACATATTGAACCTGATTAAAACTTATAAACCTTTGTTTATTGAAGCAATAATCATCCTAGTTGGAATATTGGCCCTTATTCTAATCTATAAATTTACTTTTCCTGAACTTTTTTAAAGGTAAAGAGACGAATTATGCATAGAATTTTGTTGTATTAATTCTATAATTATATTTTAATTCTATATACAATTACAATTAGTTTTACCCTAAACACCGATGATATGTTCTCTTCGGCATAAAACAGCTGAACTGGACTAAACTAAACTGAAATAAATAGTGATATGTGAGAGTAAAAATATTGTCCAGAGCTGAACTGAACTGAAAATAAGTTAAGGAGAACAGACCCTAATTAAGCCTTTAACTACGAAAGGAATTTTATAACCTATTATGCACTAAGAAACTCGATGTTTATTTTCAGCTACCTCCCTGGTTTAACACGCCAAAATCACAACTACAATGTTATGGAGAACTAGTATATTGTGTGAACAAGGACATGCTTAGCAAATGCGCCACCGGAGAGACTGTCGTGGATCGGATGATTGCGGTTGTTGCTTGGTGCATCTCCACCATTCGTACGCCGAAATTTGGTGTTGCTCCATACAATCCCATTCTTGGCTGCAGAGATTCAAAAACCAATGCAAGCGGGAAGGCAAGGGAAGGGAAGGAATTTCAAATTTTTTTTGGAGCGACGCGCCGATTGAGAGGAAAAGCCTTTATCGAATTTGAATCGATAACTTCACCTTACCATGGCGTTACTCTACCACTGAGTTAAAAGGGTCCTCTTAGCCAATTCTTAAATCGAACTTATCACCATGAACAATTATATTTTAATGGTCTATTAGAAGCAGGTAGTCTACTCACTGGATAGATATAGTTATGTCTCTAGGCCAAACGACGTTCGGGCCATGGGTCGAACGTCCTAGCCAGGCGTTCGACCCTTAGTCCCAATTAAAATCATTTTTTACGGGATGGGTGGTGACAAGTGGTGGCGGGTGGCAGGTGGTGGTGGTGGCGGCAAGGGGAGACAGGTGGTGGCAGGTGTGGCGAGTGGTGGAAAAAGAGAAGGTAAAATAGTAAATTTAAAGTGGAATCGAGACAATTTTAAGTAATTTTGAGACGATACATCTTAATTCGAAACTCAAAAACTATATTATTTTAATTTTCCAAAACATTGCCTTAACCCCTCAACCATTTAGAACTGCTGACAAAGATTTTGGAGCATTAAAATCACTCGTTGAATAAGGTACATTCATGTATTAATACCCCATTTATTTTTTGTTCTTTCTTTTCCCCTACATCGACATTAAATAAACTACTCTATACAGCAAAACAAAAGGCAGCAAAACGTTTAAAACAATTATAGAAGTATTCATTTGTCTCTTCACTTAACACTTTAAGATCATCTCAAATCATCAATTTCTTTACTCCAAAAATCCTCCATTTTTTCTCTCTTCATCATCACCACATATCACTGTTATTCTGTTAATGGTACGTATCTCTCTCTTTATCTCTTTGCTTAAAGTTTTAGATTATAATAGTCGATAAGGGATTTCGAGTCTTTTTTAATTAGAATATCAGGCGACACCCGAATTTGAACTGGGGAACAACGATTTGCAGTCCTCCTTATAGTCCACATTATTTGCTGCATGCATGTATTTCTATGTTTGTTAAGTCATTGTCATCTTCTTCAAATTCATGAGATTATTCACTGCGTAATCCTTACTATTTTTTTGAGCAAAAACTTATGCAAATTAAAAGTTAGGAATATTGGTTTTGTGACAAAGTTTAATAGCTTTTCTACACTATGCAAATTTTCTTATTTAATTTGCATGTAACGTATAGTTACTCTCTTCATGTGTACTATCGTGACATTTACTGTTAAAGTTAGAAAGTGTTTTTCTTTAATTTCTTTACTAATAATATTAAAACGTCATTGTATGAGATCTTATTAGATTCTTTACATCTCAATGTGAATTATCGAACCATCAACTTCTAATACTTATAATTGTTAGATTTAGGTTGAACCTCTAAATTTGGCGTTAATTCTATTGATCATATGAAGTATATAGATTTACATAGGTAGTAGTCCTAATATAATTAGGAATAATTCTACTAACACAAGGAAAAAAAAATACATATATCTATCCTAAAGATAAGGAGAGAAATTGGGATGGGAGAATCTATCCTCACTCTATATACTTATTTGTTAGATTTAGGTAAAAAAAATTTAATCTAGAGTTAAATTTCTTGATCATATATAGGTTTACATGGCTAAAAATCCTAGTATAATTAGGAATCCTACTTCTCCTCAAAAAAAAAAAAAGAAAGGGAATCCTACTTAACATAGGGAAAGATAATAAATACCAGAAATTAGATCAAATCCTCGGGTGTACCGTGGTACATTTAAGGCTGTTAATTTGCTCATTACTAATTTGAAATTATCTAAATGAGCAAAATATACTATAAAAAAAAAAGGAGAGTTTCAAATGAGCAAATGAGTAAAAATTAATATTGGATGTATCATGCACAGGTGTATGACGAATAAACTCTAATAAATACAAATATCTATACTAAAGATAAGGAGAGACTTTTTCAAAAAAAAAAAAAAATAACGAGAGAATTAATGGTAAAAAGATATGTATATGAAACTCCAAAAATTAGAGTCCACTCATGGTACACCCGGGTGTACCATGCTCATGGTACACCCAGGGGCATTTATGTAATTAATTGCAAGTTAAGGGGCACGCTGGTAATTTCGGGGCAATAAATGACAAAAAGCTAAAAGCAAAAATTTGAATCCAATTCTTCTTTCTTGCTCATTTCTCTCAATTCTTGCTCACCAGAAAATCTGATTTTCAATTCTTCTCTCTCCTCCTTCCAAACCTTCCAAACACAACAATGGAGATCTGAAATTCGCAAAAAAAAAAATTCCAGATCTGAAATTCGCGAGATGAACGATGAGATGATGATGACGCGGACTCGAGATGATGATGATGAGGCGACTGAAGAGACCCACAACCCATCCACGACGATGATGAAGACCCAGACCCAGATCTGATTATGTTTTTGCTCATTTGTTTTGTTGTTGTTGTTTTCTCATTTTCCCTCAGTCATTCGTATTGCATGAACCGATGTTTTTGGTTGTTTTACCTGATCAGGACATGAACAAAATTATGGGTGCTAATTTTGAATTATCATTGTAGGAATGAACAAATGTATTCTGCAATAATTTTGAATTCTAATGTTCAAATGAGTCAAGCATCTATGCTTATATAGAATGATTGAAGATTATGTGTTCATTTGCATAATTTGTGTTGGATGATCAGGACATGATTATTGCTCTAGTCCTTTTTTTCTATTCATTTCATCTCTTTTTTCATTTTCTTTTTGCTCACCTGTAATTAGTTCGTTTTCGTAAGTGCTCATTTGCACCAAGTTTGCTCATTTCTTAAATGAGTATAAATACTTGCTCATCTGCTCATTTTACTCATTTGCTCATTTTATCATTTGCTTAATTTGCTCATTTGCTCATTTTGCTCATTTGCCCATTTTGCTCATTTGGCGAAAATAGCCTTGGGTGTACCATGAGCATGGTACACCCAGGTTTACTATAAAGATTCTCCAAAAATTAATGTAGGCAAACTTTTATCATTAAGAAAAAGGGAGTAGACCCCTCAAAAAAAAAAAAGGGAGTAGATGAAGAAAGGGCCCCTCATTAATGTTGGAAAACAAACATCGTATGTGTTTAATTTTAGGCCAAAAAATGTTAGTCAAGACGTTCCTAGTATCTATATATATATATAAAGCAGAGTTAAAATTGATTATGTGTCAGGCTATTACTCATTTCGCCACATGTCATCGCTATACTTATTTTCATTTTTTTAGTGCCACGTGTAAAATGGATCAATTACAATCTTATAAATTTGGTAAGTTTAACTCAGCAAATGGAATTGCTTTATAATCATATTAGTTCGTTATAATTCCGGCAAGGTTGCTAACTAATAATAAAAATGTTAATATTGATATACTCTTTCAAAAAAAAATGTTAATATTGATATAAGTTACCATTTTACATTACCATTTATGTAATTTACCCGTAGTCGTAGGTTTTGATTTATAATGTAGACAATTTATTTCGGAGTTGCGGGATTGATAATTTTCACAAATTTTTATATTGCTTAATTATTACTCCAGTAGAGTACATTATTATTAGATATTATTGTAGTATACAATAATTATCTTTACGTGTCATTTGTCTACATTAATAATGTAGGGGTAGTAATAAGTTCGAGTTGGATTAATTTCAAGTTCACCTGATTTCTATTTCGGGTCACTTACCCCTAATCCAAACTTGACTTGATTCTGATTTCAGGTCGAAAATTAGAATTTGACGACCTTTTCGGTTTCAGGTTGACCCGAAACCAACCCAAAATGACCTGACTTTAAATTTAATCATTGCAATAATTCAACATATTGAGTGAGCCTTGAATTCATATGCCAACTTAATCAAATTTAGAATATTCAAGAAACGAGTTTGGTCTAATACAAGTTAGATAAACATAATTTGGCCTGCCTTGAATTTGACCCCACTTCAAAGTCAGATTATTCGGGTTGTTTTGAGGTTCAAAAATTCAACCTGAACCTAACCCATTATTTTTTCCGGTCAGGTTGGGCTGACCCATCTTTTTTTTCAGGTCGAAAATTTTAACCCAAATTCGAAATTTTCAGGTTAGATTCAAGTCAGGTTATCATATTGGATCAGCTTTAATTTTGACAGTCCTAATGAAAAGATTATAGCATGAAATATAAATTTACAATTTATAATCTTTCAATTTTAAATGTAGTCATTCCAATAATTTTGGAATTAAAAAAACTATTTGAGAACTAAAAAAATTCATGTGCATTATGCACGGGTCCAGATAATCTTAATATAAATTATTTTTCAAATAGTCAAGATGTAAATTATTTCACAAGTCAATAGTAACAAATTTTAAAAGCCATCTAATCTTTTATTTCTCATTTATATCTTTCTTAAATTATTTCAATATTTAGTTGTGTATGATCACTTCATGATTCTGATGTAAATATCACAAAATTTCAATTTCTAAATTGAAACATTTTGGGTTTTCATATTTTTTCTTAGATATATGTTATGATATTAATTATCAGCACATATTTTGCTGACCCGCAAATGAAAACCATGCTATCTAGGGGGAATAGATATTTTTTTTAATATGTAACAATATTGATATAAACAATTAGATTCATTGTAAGAAAATTTATGTGAGCTTAAAGCAAGTTTGAACAAGTTTGACCATTAATGTCACTTTAAGTTAATTAAATTAACCTAAGCAATGTATGTGCTTTTAACTTAGTACCATTTAATCATTGTATGGATAATAGTAACAATGATACTGATTATTATAGATAATTTATATTTCAGTGTAGTGCATCGCACGGGTTGTAAGCCAATTTTAGACTATTCTCAATACAATATCATATCATTTTAGATAACAAGCCCATTTAATTCTTTTGTTTAAGGTTAAACCCATTTTAATTATTTATACAATTCTCATTACAAGATCATAATATCGTGTAGGATATTTCTATATTCATTTCTCAGGTATATATTAGAAGAAAATTTTATACATTACAATATATATTTCATTTATATATTACAATATACATGAAACTTTTTGTATAATAATAATTATGATTAAATGGGTTAAACGGTAATTCGTTTATCAAATAGGTCGGGTCAGGGTTGAGTATTTCAACCTCTTTATTAAATGTTTAGTAAACCCAAATGCAAATCCAACCAAACATGAACTGATTGCCAGCCCAACTTGGTTGCCTGCTCTACTTTTATTTTTATACTATTTCATTACATATTTATATAAATATATACACCATGATTTCAAGGGACGTATTATATAACTTTAAATATATATTGTCATATCAAGTGTTATTAGCAAAAAGGGTTTGAAGAATATTAATAACTGATATTTCTATATTCATTTTTAGGTATATATTAGAAGAAAAATTTATACATTACAATATATATTTCATTTATATATTACAATATAAATGAAATTTATTGTCTATTTGATAAGATGAGTTGCAGGTTATTTTTTTAATAAATTAAATTGAAAAATGTATTTTCTCTTTATTTTTTTGTTAATTTACATTTACTATACAGGGTAAATTATAATGTCACTACTTTATGTAGGGTTTGCAAAAGCTAACTCAATACGAAATACGATCCGAACCTAACCCAAAATAAGCAGGTTAGGGTTGAAACTTTGACCGATTTTCTAACCCATTGATTAAACAAGTAGGTTAAGGTTGACATTTTCGACTCGAAATTGACATGCTTTGACTTTATTAACTTTCATATATGTAGAAAATTTTCGAAATTGGTTTTAAAAAATAAATATTGCTAAAATTGGTCACAATTATTATAAGAAATATTAAACATGTATACTTTCAACAATGAACTCTCTCATATATACTTTTAAGAAAATAATTAATTTTTTGTATAATAATAATTATGATTAAATGGGTTAAACGGGTAATTCGTTTTCAAATAGGTCGGGTCAGGGTTGAGTATTTCAACCTGTTTATTAAATGTTGGTTGCCTGCTCTACTTTTATGTTTATACTATTTCATTACATATTTATATAAATATAGATACACCATGATTTCAAGGGACGTATTATATAATTTTAAATATAATTGTCATATCAAGAGTTATTAGCAAAAAGGGTTTGAAAAAATTAATAGCTGATAAAGAACGTGAAAACTCAAATATTACCACAAATGTATAGTACAAAGAAGTGGTTCAAAATGTTTTTAAAATACTCTTATTATTATTGTCATTTAATAATTCATTTGTGATGTTCATTCACTTCGTTGAGATACAAGGTTTTTTCGTGTTTCCTCTTCAATAAATGCTACATGCAGACTTGCAGTATTTTACCATGTATAACATAATATATACATATATTCTTATTTGATATACAAAATTAAATCAAAAACATAAACTTCCCGTGCATTTTTGCACGGGTGGAAAACTAGTTTGATATATATATATCTGTTCGAAAATAATGTTTCAACTACTCTTTATAGTTTTATATAGGAAATTATGCTGTAGAATAGTTTTTGCGAAAAACTAATCTATACAAATGTATTAAAAAGCGTGCGAAAAAAACTTATGTGCCACGTGACACTTTCCTCACATTTCTATTGCAAATGTTTCATGTCTATGTGTATTCACGTTAAAAAAAAAATGTAAGTGCAAGGTATCGAACGCGTGACGTTTGAAATGAAAAACAAGAGCTCAATCATTAATACACTATGACTTTGTTGTCCAATGTTTCAAATAAAATATGATGAAGTCTTGTAATAATTATAATTAACTAAAAAGACTTAAACAAGTATATACATCTCTAACACTCTTATTACGTAACTTACGAGAAAATATTGATATCATATTACGTGACTTTTTCAATTTCTTAATGGATAAAAAATACGAAAATTAGCAAAATAAATTATGAAATTTAAAAATAATAACATATTTATTTATTGTAACTGACCCGAGGCATTGCTCGGGCAAAAAAAAAACTACTTCTTTGTAGTAATTCTCTCATATGCTACAAGTGTAGTGGCTGCATCTACACTATGTTTTCGCTTACTCTATTTTCCTCCATGTACTTCCTCTATACAGAAATAAGTGATACGCTCGAAACTGACACGAATTTTCACTTTAACATGTAGGAAAATTTAACATTTTAGCACCATCTAGGGTACTGTATAAGTTGGCAAAATGTCAATAAATTCTTTAAAATCTTCCTAATATACTAGCAAGTTATTACCTAAATATTAAAGGATATATATTTAATATTGGACATGAAAAGTCAATTCATTGTTAATTTTTTAGGAATTTTGAATAAATAGGTTAGTTGAGATCGGACATGGATAACCGTTTAATTAAATCTTAGAAAAGTTAGTGGTTGCATGCTGAGTGCCAGTAGTGTTGCGAATTGTGATTTTATATAAACCATTTAATGAAGTACTAGGCAGAGTGAAAGCTTTTTCACTCAATTTTTTTAAAGTTAGTCACATGTTCCACCATGACATTAGCTACATCAGTCACTGAACGCACGTATCATAAGTCGGTTTTGAAATATATTCTTAATACATAGTATGAATACAAAAAGTTTAAATCGTAAGCTTATATTCAAACCATGATTTTAGCCTTTAGGTGAAACATCCTTAACTTAATTTTATAAAACAAAAATTCCCATGCTTTTTGATGCTTTTATGTTTGATTTATGTATCAATAAATTTATATATCATGATCATAAGATTTTTAAACTTTACAATGTTGCAACAAATGATTTTCATATATCTTGAAATAGAATATTATTTTTATATTCTCTCGACTTTAAATGCATAAATTCTAATAATTGTTGATTAAATAAATTTGCAATAAAACAACTACATACTAAACAAAACCATTACTATGCACGGGTCTAAATCATATCTACATAAAACCTTCCGTATATTTTACACGGGTTAAAAGCTAGTAAATTGGTGTCATTCTATGAACTGAAAATTGATTCTTGCATTACATTAGCCAATAAATAAGTGTTAAAATGCATGTACAGGATTATGATTTGAAGATTGCGAACAAGAAGGATGTCATTCTAACAACTCCTCTCTCTCTGGAAGGGATATCAGATAATAATTACAGACCTCCCAATATTCTTCAACTCATTCTTAGCCTCTTCCACAATGTTAGACCTGGTGCTGATCTTACTCGTTTTCAGGCAAGTTCGTTTTTCTTAATACCTCATAATTCGAGTCCGGATCCTCTAGAGTTTTAATAAAATTCTACAATAATTCCGTCAATTCGTATACTGTAACACGCTGAGTGAGATATTAACAGTCTAAAATCTGCGTTGGAGACTGTACACAAATAAATTGGTAAGATAGATAACCACAAAGGGATTGAAGTACACTTCAAGTAAAAGAAAAACTACTCCTGTTTTTTTAGATGTAACATATTGACTTTGGACACTATTCATCCAATATACTTTGACCATTAATTGTTATTTATACATAAGAAAAAATATAGTCATGTGGGATCTTGTTTGATTCGTCACAATATATACTTTCCAAATATAATTTTACTTTTATATAATTTGAGAAATTATCAATCAATGTTATGACTCGACAATGTGAAAATTTCAATGTTACATTTAAAAAACGGAGGGAGTATCTATCTGAACTTATCACAACAAATAGGATTTGATCAATCATGTCCATGATTGAAATAATTGGATTTTATTAGCTCTTATTGAAACTTATCACATCCATGATTAGAACTTATTAGATTGACCGGACTAGAACTTTTGGAAGCTTTCTGAAACTATTTACACCCGATCGATTGAACATATTGAACCTGATTAAAACTTATAACTCATAAACCATTGTTTATTGAAGTAATAATCATCCTAGTTGGAATATTGGCCCTTATTCTAATCTATGAAGTTACTTTTCCTGAACAATTTTAAAGATTAAGAGATGAATTATGCATAGAATTTTGTTGTATTAATTCTATAATTATATTTTAATTCTATATACAATTACAATTAATTTTACCCCATGCATTGGACAGGTTTAGAAGCTAAAGAGTGATATACAATATACATAATACATGTCGATGTATACAATATGTCAATATCTGAATATTAGTACCACTACACATTATTGCTAATTAGGCTAAGTACAAAAGGAATTTTATAACCTATTATGCACTAGACTAAGAAACTCGATGTTTATTTTCAGCTACCTCCCTGGTTTAACACGCCAAAATCGCAACTACAATGTTATGGAGAACTAGTATATTGTGTGAACAAGGACATGCTTAGCAAATGCGCCACCGGAGAGACTGCCGTGGATCGGATGATTGCGGTTGTTGCTTGGTGCATCTCCACCATTCGTACGCCGAAATTTGGTGTTGCTCCATACAATCCCATTCTTGGCGAGACGCACCATGCATCTAGAGGCACTCTCAACATCCTACTTGAGCAAGTGTGTACTACTATTATTTAATATTCAAGCTACGGACAATGTATCCTGTAACTAAGTACATGCACCCAAGTGCATAATCCACGCTTTGGATATATCCTAGCTAGAATTCAACCTGAAAATTTAGTTAATTTATTCATTTTTGCATACCTAATATATATTTATCTCTGTTGTTTGTCTAGGTTTCTCATCACCCGCCAATATCAGCACTACATGCAACCGACGAGACCAACAATATTGAACTCATTTGGTGTCAACATGCTGTTCCCAAGTTCTATGGTATAGAAATTAAATGCTACATCATATATTGACCTTTATTTGCTATACAACTAACCTAACAATTCATGTAATTGATAAGATTGTAAGAATAATCTCCTTCATCATTTTAACCAAAACCAAACAAGAAGTGCAAACTTCATTTAGTAACAACACAATGTTTTACTCTTCTCCTCATGCCTAACAGCCTATAGAGCCAGAAAATTCGTGTTCAAATCAAATTTATTGTGTTTGATCCACACTCGTGTGTTAGTCAGGAGCGAAGCCAGGCTTGGTTGTGGAAGGGGGCCAGTTTAATAGAGAATTCTAAATATAATTGTTGAGAAGGCCAATTTACGTATAAAATAAGATATAACCATTGATTACCATTGATTTTCTTCAAAGTTATGTTGGGGCTGCAGGGGCCACGACCCTCTTAGACCCAACATAGCTTCGCCCCTGGTGTTAGTCTTTGTGCCAACATCAGAAATTTCCCTATTTTTTGTGGTTTTGATTTTTCTTCCTATGTAATAAAGGAGCTGTCATAGAAGGAGTGATACATGGAAAGAGGACGCTAAATCTTTTACAAAAGGGTGAAAGTTATGTAACACAATCTCCAAATTTGGTTATGAGATTATTTCCAAAGACAGGTGCTGGTTGGTTAGGAAATGTGAAAATTAAGTGCCAAGAGACAGGCCTTGAAGCTGAATTGTGTTACAAAAGTGGTTCATTTTTAGGGTTTGGAGGAGGTAATGGGGATATTAAAGGGAAGATCATTCATTCATCTTCTTTGAAGACATTATATGACATTCATGGCCAATGGGACAGGTACAGACCTGTTCTCCCCATCTTATTTTCAGTTCAGTTCAATTTAGTTCATTTCAATTTAATTCAGTTCAGCTGTTTTATGCCGAAGAGAACATCCCTATAGTGCTTGTAATTTTAACTATGCACATTATATTTTTCGTTTTGCACAATCATGTAATAGTATCCTTAATTTATTACCTAGGAGAAAAAATCATATATAAGTTGTTCAGCATTTTCATTTTAATGATAAAGAACATTTTTTTGAAACATCTTATGTTACTAGTATATGTATATCTTTGATTCTAATAATTTTCATGTTCAGGATTGTTTATTTAAAGGATACTATGGATGGGAAAACCAAAATCCTATATGATCCCAAAGAGGTTATTTCAGGACTTCCGACCCCAATGCTAAGGGAAAATAAGGTACTCGATTATTATAAGACATACCTACTTATTTCTTCCTTTGTTTTTGGTGACTGGAGAATGTAATGGGGTGTGCACCGATCCAAAACCGGACCGGACCGGTTGGATCGGAATCCGAATTGTTTTTGGGACTGGGACCGGAATTTTTTCCTGTCCGGTCCGATTTTGGACCGATTGGACCGGAATTTGTATTTTTTGATTTAAAAAAATCTATTTTGCTGAGGTTTAAACATATTAATAAGTTCGATAGATTAAAAATTGATAATAGTAAAAACAATAATCTTAAAGGCAATAAAGATGAGGTTTTAACTTTCTAACTTTTCTAAGTTTTAAACATTTTTTTTAATATTCAAACCTATTTTTACAAAAAAAAAAATCCGGTCCGAACTGGAAAATTCCGAGTTTGGACCAGATCGGAAACTCAGAATACCAAGTTTTCATGGACCAGAGACCGGACCGGAATTTTTTGGTCCGGTCCATTCTGATCCCGGTCCAAAACTGCACACCCCTAATTCCAACTAGAAACATAAATAAGGAATGGAGGAAGTATACACATTAATATACCTTTGTAGCGTGCCTCCAATTAGCATCGTTTACGTCTGTATTGAGAAAACAAACAAAAAAATTTAAATACATGAAACACTGATTAAAATATGTTATATTATTATGATATATAAATTCTTAGGGAGTGTGGGAAAGTGAATCAGCTGCAGTATGGGCAGAAGTAAGCAAATGCATTATAAGCAAAGACTGGAATGAAGCAAAAGAGGCAAAGAGAGCTGTGGAGGAAAGAGAGAGAAAGTTGTTGAAGCAAAGGAAATCCATGCAAGAAGATTGGGTTCCCAAGCATTTTGATTTGTCTTACAACCCACAAATTGGTTGGGATTGTTCACCTAAACAAAAGACTATCCCACCAGCTCCAATTATATTCCCAACTTCAACTAAGTAAGTGTTCGCTCAGTGGTGATGGGGACTGGCTTTGGTTGGACGGACCCGTGTTCGAATCCCCGCAACACTCTTGGGAGAGGAACGGAACCTAACCACCCCGAACTTGGTCTCGATCCGAATGTAACCCGAAGGTTAAACCGGGTGCAAACACCAAAAAAAAAAATCAACTCTTCAAACTTAAGAAAATTAGAAGTGTTTCTTAAGGCATAATATCAAAGTATACTATTGATGAGTTTGATGACTTTTGTTGTTAACATTTGTAACCTAGTTACATTATATGGTATTTATGATTCAAAATGTTATTTGTCAGTTTCTTTTGTTGTTCTTATCTAGAATCTCGATTTTAAGGTACTGAGATATATAAAGATTGTTCGAATAGGGATTATGTAATTGTGATGTTCAGATTTTGTTAATTTCTCGTATGCTTTAATTTCCTTGCTTTTGATTGATGTATGTGCACCTTCTTTTCATGGATTGGTCGTATTTTTGATAGAGGTAGGAGTTTTCCCTCTACTGTGTGTGCTTGCACTATGAAAGCTTATGTCTTTAGAGACGGGATACCTAGTCTTGGGTTGAGTCTTTTATCTCTTGAGTTATTAATGGAATACAACTACAAATTATCTAAAAAAAAAGATACATAAAGGTTTATTATTAAGGTATTATTTGAAAAAGTAATTAAGGTATTGGAAAAATGTTTAAATTAAAGTATTATTTTTTAGAATAAAAATAAGGCACTAGTTTACCATAAGGTTCTTAATTAAAGTAAATTTAATTTTGACAGAAGAGTACTATTAGCTACTTAAATTTTCTTTATAGGAATAATAAAGGATTTTTTTTAAAAGTAAGATGAACATTTTGCAAGTGGAGGGAATTTTAGGGATCCAACTAACTAGGCCAACTTTAATTCTTGAATAATAAAGGTAAATGGAGGTAATATTATTTATACCTAATTTCTCTAGGCTGTCCTCGCACAGGGCCACTCACCCAGAAGCCCAACAAGCCCCAACCCCCCCTCCCCCCGCCCAAAAAAAAACAATGATAGATCCTTGATTTGTACGTACTTTATACCTACCAATCTACAATATATAACTTTTTTTTTAGCATAAGACGGAATTCACTTGTAAGTAAGGGAAGGGAGAGGGTGTCGGAGAATTGGAAATCCACTCTTTTCTTGTGAGAAATTGAAGACTCGCTTTATAAGGAGTAAGAATTGAACCCTTCTAACAGATTATGGTGTATCTCAACATCGATTCTTATATACTACTCATACTTTTTTTTTTTTTTGAGGGCTCTACTACTCATACCTAACAAAGGAGATATTGCTTTAGAGGTGCCACATATTATAATTTGAGCGTACAATACAAGTATAGCATGTGCCTACAATAAATAGATGGCTTTCTGAATTGAATATGTGCAATTATTTCATATGCTATCTTCTATTATCATAATAAGAATATAGAATGAAAAATATATTTCAATATAATAATTTTTCATAAATATTACTAATCTAATGTATTTTTTAAACTATGTGTTTTAAACATATACTCCCTCCGTTTTCTAAAGATCTTCCCTCTTTCCGTTTAAGGGTGTTTCCAAAAGATCTTCCCTCTTTTGCTTTATTCCTTATTTGGCAAAACAAATTTCTCTATTTATCCTCTCATGTCACTATCATATGGTCCACTATTACATTATTAATTCAATTTTACTCCCTTTCTCTCTCCTGCTTTAACCCCTTTATATTTGTTTATTTATCTTGACCCCTTTCTCTCTCCTACTTTACTCACACCATGCCCCACACAACTTGATTTTCCTTGGTATCTGTAAGAACAGTAAGTGGGAAGATCTTTAGGAAACGGAGGGAGTAGTTATATCTACTTAGGCCAAGTTCTATATCTAATGATAGAACATAAACATAAATGATTGTGTGTGATTGTGTCTTATAAATAAAATAACTACCCCCAAAATTTTGATTCCTCAACTAGAAGTAAAAAAAAAAAAACAATCAAAGAAGGAAAACTGAAGATGAGGAAAAAAGTAAATGAATGATATATATGGTCTCAAGTTCTGCAAGGAAAGAGAATGCCCCTATATATATTTGAGATCAGAGTAAATTATTTGTACTAGAAAGTCATTCGATCAAACCTTTGAAAAAAAAATAAGAAGCATTTTCATTTCTACGACACATTTTTGTTTTGAAGTATAAGGAGGTCTCACTTGAAGGGACATCAACGGTACAAAGTGATGTTAATTCAACTACGCTACTCACTTACAAGGCATATATTACGACTTAGACGTCTACATAATTTGACATGAGAAAAAGAGAGCCAAATGTAGCCAAGGACAACCTGCCGGAAAAAATAATAAGATCCCATATTATCGATCCCCGGCAAGTCATCCTTGGCTGCAATTTCACTCTCTATACTTCTTCATGCCATAATTTTATAGACCAAATTTTGTGATCACTCCACTTTAATTTGCACCTCTAACTCTTCATTTTTTTTTCTAGTGTGATTTTATGGAGTAATTGACATTACATAAATGTAAGATTGTAAGCCTATATATAGTAGAGAGAAAGAGTCCACGTACATGTAGAACAATTATAAAAACAATAATTATTGATGCGATACATTTATAACGACATATTCTTATGATCTTATCTTATCGTAATATTGAATATTGCACTGAGTTATTTTCTAAAAGTGGTATGTTTCCCAAACAACCAAATTGAGCTAACAAGTTGGTTGTGGCCACACAAATAGAATGACATATAATGATGGGCACATGCCCACATGCAAAAGTAAGATATCAGATCTTGAGTATTTTGTCATTTCCATAATTTCATGAGCCCCCATCCTTGCTACCACCTAGGGCTATTCATAAAAAATCGAAACTGAAATACCATACTAAAATACTGAGAAACCGATTTAAATGGATGGTTATCATAACGATAAAAAAAGTTTCAACGATACGGTTACTGAACCGATAGAATTAACGGTTAAACGGTACAGTTATAGTTATGATTTTTGAGTGAAAGATTAACCGATCGAAATATTTTTTTTCTCTATTTCATTGTTGTAAAACATTTTCAAACAATTACATTAATTCTAATATTTGTTGCTAAGTTACAACAATTAGAGTAAGTATGTAAATTATTTGGAAACTCTAATACTAATATAAACACTATAATTAGGAGATGAAGTAAATTATTAGTGTTAATTATATTTTCCAATGAATTTATTATCCACTTTATAATATATTTTATATTATAGTATATATAATATTAAAATATATACACAAAAAAAATTGAAAATATATTGTACATTAAGTAAAACATAATAGTATAAATTAAATAACGGTTAATGGTTAACCGAAAAATTGTACCGAAAAAATGGTTAACCGCTTAAGTGGTAACCGGTCTAATCGATTATGGTTCGTACAAAGAGCGAACCGAAATTTCCGGTCATCGAACGAAATGTTGTTTCGGGACGGTTAACCACCCATGAACACCCCTAGTACCACCTATCTAATATAACGACCTATTTAGTTGGTTATAAATGGTGGTAATGGATATGCATTTGTATGTAAAATAATGAAAAAAGTATTATTTATTTTCATAGTAATACTAATTTATCCTAAGTATTTTTTTTCTTATATTTTCATTCGCATTTAGTACCACCTACAATCCAATACTACCTTATAAAAGGTAGTATTGAATGCTAACGAAAATTGCTTCTCCTTAGAGAAAAAAACAAAAGGTCAAGAATAAGATTGCTTCTCTATAGAGAAAAAACACAAACTTATAGGTTGAAATTGCATTTCTATGATAATTTATCTGAAGAATACTTCCTTTATAACATTACGCTTAATATTCATTCAAATGAACACCATTTATTAACTTCTATTGCACGAGCCGTTAGAGTAACATATAGTTTCTTTAAGATCAACGGGACAAAAAATGGTGTATCTTAAAGTAAAGTGGTATAGTATAGTGCCTCATTGCCATATGATATGGAGCAAATTCAAATTAAAAAGAAACAAAAAAAAAAAAAAATAGGGCAACGTTGTTGTACAAGTGTGGGAATAATTGTGTGTTAACCTGTTGTTGATTAACATGGCATTCGATATATATAGTGTTTATAATACGTTTTCTTTAGAAAAAATTAGGCTCTTGATACCATGTACAAGTGTGGGAATAATTGTGTGTTAACCTGTTGTAGGTTAACCTGACATTCAATATATATAGTGTTTATAATACAGACCTATGACTATGAAAGTACCCTTCTACCCTTTACAATATAATATTATCCCTTTACATATAATATTATCCAATAGTTGTGACGAAAGGAGTAGATAAAAAAAATTGCATGTAAGGATGAGATTATTAGACGTAAACATGTCAATTTATTGCTGTTGACCTTAACAATGTCAATTTCCCAACGTAATTCTCTATATGTAGTAGACACTAGACTATATACCCACAGGCCACATACTATCTTTTGCTAAAAAAAACTTGAATGCAGTTCATTCACAATGACTGACTTATTGTTTATCAAAAATTATAAGACAATCAGTTTCTGTACAATTTTTATGTGTTTCTGTCTAGAAATTGAGGTTAATGATCAATGTTGAGCCGGTCTATTGTCCAAGGATGCGGTTTTGAGTTAGGTATCTGTTCACCGGAATCTTGTGAAATACGTTAGACTACCTCGGGGATTGTTCCGGAATCGCCCCTCCGACGCTCAAGTCAGTTGATGATTGAGGTAGAGAGAGAATCTAGAGTGAGAAGTTCTAGTTAGTTAGGTGAGAATACAATGCCTTTTCATTGATGGAATTGTGGGTATTAATAGTAGTGAGAATCTCTAGATAGAGACCTTCTGATGGGATGGGCCTCCTTGGGATTGATTATGTTCGTTGTCTTTTCATCTTTTGACTTCTGTTGGCCCGGTGAGAGATCCCAGAATCCTTTAGCCAGGCCACATAGTGTGGGACCCACCATGGCCACGTGTTATGCCAGCTGGGGTTGGATCCTTCGTGAGTCCGCGGGCAAGTGGGCCCAAACAATATGATATAATCACCTTTGAGTACAAAGAAGGGGAGAGAAGATTTGAACCTGTAACCTATCGTTCAAAGCATCTCAATCTTAACTACTAGACCAAAACATTCTTGGTTGGTACAAATCGTATATTACATATATATGTATATAAAATCAATAGTATGCAGGACCCACCACACCTCACATAATTATTATATGTTTCAACTCATCTTAAAAGCATCAAAATGATAATGTAAAAAGATATATGTGGCTTTGGCTCATGATCTATATCACTATATGGGTCTGTTATTCCATCAATGGTTTGAAAGAGACTAGCATTAGCCAGGTAAAGGTGTGTGGTCCATATGCGTATCTATAGAAGGCAGAAGCACATTGATAGAGTATAAATCTATTCCTGGGGCCTCAACCATCAGCTTAAGCTTTTGGTTGAGTTGGTCCTTTGACATGGTATCAAGAGCCAGTGTGACATAAAGGTCACGGGTTCGAATCTCATCACCCCCTCATTGCTAAGTGGAATACTTAGCGCCAGGTATGAGGGAGACCTGTGCTGCATCCACACTTCAAGCCCAAAGGGCTCTTGCGTGAGGGGGCGTGATAGAGTATAAATCTATTCCTGGGGCCTCAACCATCAGCTTAAGCTTTTGGTTGAGTTGGTCCTTTGACACACATGTTACACGTATTGTGCCTGAGTTGCTTATTTAGGGTTGTGTACTTGCGTATTGCCCGTGCCGAATGCACGTAATGCACATATGTATTCAGATGGACACGTACACCATTTACGAATAATATTTGAATAGATTATAGGCCTATGCGATATCTCGTGTTATTTGACAAATAACAAAAGAAATCTCGTGTATAAATTAAGTGATAAACTACACAACAATAATAGAAGCATATTTTGTAAAATTAAGAATTCGTGTAATTAGAAACCTATTGTTATCACACCATACATATGAAAGTATTGTCAAAACTAATTAATTTATTCTATACTATTATGTTCCTTTCAAAACAAAATTAACTTTAAAAGTAATTACTTGTACTTAATTTCACTAAAACTTATCATCATAATTAAGTACATATCCTCATTAAGTTAGAAAATAAGGGAAGGAGTAATATATTTCTAAATGTTATTTGTCGGATAATGGAAGAAACTTGAAAACAAAAATAAAGAGATATTGAAAAGGGTTTAGAAAATATAGTGTTTAGCGTGTTAGAAGTTACTCCCTCCGTCCCATAATATAGTGCCTATTTCATTTTTGGTGGTCAAACTTTAAAATCTTTGACCGAATATTCTCATTTATATATATAAAAAAAACATATTCATGTAGGATCTTGTTAGATTCGTCTCAATGTGTAATTTCATAATATCAACTTTTTATATTTTTTATTAATAAGGAATTGAAGATATTAAAGGTCAAAGTTACATTTTGGAGACCGTGAAAAAAGAAACAAGCACTATATTATGGGACGGAGGGAGTATAACAATTTAAAGCATCGAGTTATGTTTCACCTACAAGGCCTATAATATAGGTGAGTAAAAACACTAAATACTTCTATTTTATAACATAGGGGAATGCAATTTACTTGAAAGATACTCCTTCCGGTCTTTATTAGTTTACCTGTTTTGACTTTTGACACTATTTACATACATGACTTTGACTATCTCTTGTAATTTAAGGAAAAATATAGTCATGTGAGATCTTGTTGGATTCGTCTCAATGTGTATTATCCAAATATTAACTTTTTGTAATTTTTGCTTATCGAAAATTAGAGATATTAAGATTCAAATTAGTGTCTCGACAAATGTGCCCCAAAGGAAGAGGTTAACTAATAAAGTCCAGAGGGAGTATATATTACTGGTAACAATATATCAGCCTAAAGTTGATTGTGGCTGGTATATGAAAAAATTGTGTGCCATTAAAGAGCTTATATGATGAATACACCTTCTGCAGCCTGCCTTATAATTCAGTGAAGAAAGGTTATCAGAAGTTGCCAGGAGAAATCTCAGAGAATGCAATGATACAAGATTATCTAGAACAGATTCTCTGGTTCGAACTTCGAAATCGATTCGTTCATTAGCTCGTTACATACATTGTTCATCAAAGATCACAGACCAAGTCTAGATTATTTCAGATTGGTGTTTGTACACATCAAATGTGTCTCATCTATGGAGTTCATGTGGAAGATCATCAGCATTAGTTTTTTACCTGCAAAATATAGTTTGGAATGCTTTGTAGTTATGCTTGCTCACTGGATACAGAATAACACTAGGCCCAATGAATAACAAAAATGTACATTTTGTTCCTTTATGTGTAAAGCACTCATAGCCTCAACCAACATACAAATTTATAGGCGTTCTCGGTTACACCTAACTTTAAGTGTACCCAAGGCTATTTTTCGCTCATTTGAACGAGAACATAATAGACATGCCGCAATCATGGTCCATGTATGTCTTGAGAAGCTAACATTTCCCATATAGTGAGTAGCTTAAACTACTAGACTTTTACAAAGTTTCCAAGCAAACATATTTTTTGTCCCATCACAATTTTTGATTACTAAAACCAACATGTAATTACATAATGAGAATCAAAGTTGGGTATAGAGGAAGTATCCATCCCACCTTCAATGTACATACATGTAGGATTTATTCCCCGGCTAAGATGCCCAAAAAAAGGGGATTTAGAGAAGAAAAAACCCAACCAAATCATGCTTTTTACAGAAAAACTAAGTGCCACAATGTGCCATAGCTCTCAATCTCTCAATTCTTTCCCTAGAACAAAAAAAGAAAATAAGAAGAAGATGAATTTTCATCTCTTTAATGTACCTTAGTTCGATTAACTATTCGGTTACAATTTCAGTGAGACCTCCAAAAGCAGCTCCTATATGACCCTGTGCATTAGTATTACTACAACACTCCTTCCTGAAGCTCTTGCAACATCCTCGGTTCTCCCTCTTTCTCAAACTGCTGCACGCGTGCTTAGCAACCGTGTTAGCATGGCATACCGGATGTGACACAACTGGATGATGATGATGGTGGTGATGATGATGATGTGGTTCATTATGAACATGATGTTGTTCATGGTGATGATGATGGTGTGGTGCATGATTTTCATGGGAGCGTAAACAATGTTGTTCATTCTTGTCAGGCAGCACGCTGATTACGATACTAGATTCTCCAGGAGCTGTCTGGATTTGGCCTTGACAGTTCACATCATTGTGTCCCTCACAACAAGAACTCTTTTGTTCCTCTAATTTCAAAGCATCATGTTTGATCTCGCTTCCACAGAACATCGTTATCTCCTCATTGTCTACCTTCTTGGTTGTACCACCACATGAGTTGGTCTGACTTTCAAGAAAGTCTAGATAATGATCTTCACTAGAATGATAGTATTTCTCATTTGAGTCATGATTTGTATCTGCAAGCCTCAAATGTTGATTTGTATTCTGACAACATTTTGGTGATTCGGGTGTCTGTTTTGCTGCAGTCTGACATGGAGTTGAGCAGCTCTGAGAAGAGCATATTGCAGACTCACACGACTCAGGATTAGTAGTTTGACTAGGAGTAGTTGAGCAGCCCCGAGCAGAACACTTTGTGGGCTCACATGGATTGGGATCAGTTGTTTCACTAGGAGTAGTCGTGCAATTCTTAGAAGAACATTTAGTAAGCTCACATGACTTGGGATTTATCGTCTGACAAGGAGTAGTCGAGCAACCCTGAGAAGAACATCTTGTGGGCACACATGACTTGGGATGAGTTGTCTGACTTGGAGTAGTTGTGCAACCCTTAGAAGAACATTTAGTAGGCTCACATGACTTGGGACTGATCATGTAACAAGGTGCAGTCGAGCAACCCTTAGAAGAACATCTCGTAGGCTCACATGACTTTGGATTTGTCGTATGACTAGGAGTTGTCGAGCAACCCTTAGAAGAACATTTAGTAGGCCCACATGAACTTGCTTTGGTCGACTGACAAGGAGTGACCGAGCAATGAGGCACTGCATTCTTAGAACAACACTGCTCAGTCATCATCTTACTATGATGGTGCTCTGTCTTATGAGAATGACCCGAAGAGAACAGCCCGAAGCACCTGCTACTGCTATGTCCATGGCCTGATCCCCGCAAGAGAAGCATGCTGTTGAAGATCACCATCAAGCATGTCAAGACATCAACTAGAACAGCCAGCCAGACAAGTGGGTGGCCTGCAATGGCAAAAGCAATGACTCCTGCCTTAGCAGTGATGGAGAAAACTATATTCTCGATCACTTTTCTGCGGGTTTTCCTTGCTAGCTTGATAGCTTTTGGTATCTTCCTAATGTCATTTGACATTAGAATTACATGCCCTGTCTCTGTTGCTAGCGCGGACCCTGACACTCCCATTGAGATGCCCACATCTGCAGTAGCCAATGCAGGGGCATCATTTACACCATCGCCTACCATAGCTGTGAATCCGTCTTTCTTGTAGTCCTTTATAATTATTGCCTTGTCCTCTGGTAGAAGTTCTGCATGAACTGCATCTAAAGCTTGTCCAAGCTGCAACAATCAAAGAGCAACTCTTCTAGTCAGAAAATTCTGATAGTTTTTAATCTTAATATAAAAATAATCCTTTGCATCCATATAATAGTTTCATATACTAATTTGGTTTGTCTCATACATATAGTCAGCTAGGGATGGCAATCGGGTCAGATATGTTCAGGTCCGTCTCTTCACAGTTTAGGTTCAGGTTGTGTTGGTCTATTAAGTTTGATACAGGTCTACTGTTTTCGAGTCGGGTCAATTCCAAGTTGGAATCATTAACAAGTTTCACTATAAAAAGCTAAAATTGATCCCAAGAAATTGTTCCGTAGGAAGAGCTAACATGTATGCAGTGTTAGGTGCAAAAATGAACCTGCTCTTGTGCACGCCTCGCTGTGGACCAGTTATCTCCAGTTAGCAAAGCAGTCCTTATCCCCATTGATTTCAACTCTTTTATTGCTTCTGCAGCCCCTGATCGACAGTCATCCGAAAGACTGAAAGTTCCAATTAGCGCTCCTTCAGAGTACACGTATCCACGAGTCCGTGCTTCCTTGGTATGATCATCCGCATCAACAATATTTGAAGCTAACATTTGGTTCAAAAGGAAACAAAACATCAGACTGAATGAATCCGAAATTCACAACAGATGTGGTTAGGAACAGAACTAACAGCAGTTGCTTACCTACTGTACAATTAGCCCTTTGGCCTAGCTTCTCGTTTCCTATATAGATATTTCTTCCATTAATTTTTCCGAAAACTCCTTCTCCCGGAAAATTCTGAAAATCTTCTACATTATCTTGCTTTGGTTCAACACCTTGAGATCGTCCATAATCAACTAATACAGCTGCTACAGGATGGCTGGATTTGCTTTCAATGCTTGATACCCTGCAACAATTATTAGGTTCCATGAATAAACTTTTAACACAACAATATAATGTACAACCACAGGTGAAATTCATAAAGGCCCTCTTCACTTCAACTACATAAACAATATTAGGCAAAAATCAGCTTTGATCAACCTATATCATCTTCAATCAGTTTCAATATGCAATAATCAGTATTGATCTGCAACTATAGAACAATGCTAGAGAAGTAGCAAAGGGAAGAAAAAAGAGAAAACAAGAAAGGGGATTCAAGATTGAGCAAGGAAAAGCGGCGGAAGGGGGGAAAAAAGCAAGAAAACCTTAATCAAACACAATATATTGAGGAACAATTCCCTTTCCCTTTCTTGGAACCTTCCAACCATAATAACACCATATTCTTCTAATAAAAAAGCTTCATATTCGTTCAAGGATAACTATTTTCTTTCATGCAGATAGTAACACTCCTTACAAAGACAGTTTCTGTATTTAGAAGAGATAAATGGAACACCTACCAGTGGAGTAATTCAGTCAAAGTAACATAATCAGCAAGTGAGTGAATGTCCGTCAAGGTGAATTCGCCTCTTGTTATTGTCCCGGTCTTATCAAAAGCCATGTGTTTGATTTTGGCAAGAATTTCAAGATAATCACCCCCTTTCACCAGAAGCCCTGAAGTAGCTGCTCTTGAAAGTGCACAAAAAGTTGCTACCGGGGTTGAGAGAATAAGTCCACAAGGGCATGCACTCACTAATACTACCAGCGCTAAGTGAAACCAGTGCTTTCTGTCATGAAGTTTCATTGCAATAGGAACTACTGCTAAACCAGCTGATATTAAAACAACAGCTGAAGAGGGAAAAAAAAACGCCGTCATGGCCTAATCAGTTATGATCAGTAAAATTTGGAGTCATTCAAAGCATGGTGAAGAGAACAATATGATTAACAAACAAACCTGGTGTATAATACATAGCACACTTGTCAATTAACCTTTGAACATTAGATTTATTGTTTTGAGCTTCTTCTACAAGCCTTGCCATTTTCGCCACAGCACAATCCTCGGCAAGGGCAGTTGTCTTAACACTAACATAACCTGTGCAGATTAAAAAGGTATGTTTTCAGAAGAAATATATGTGCATGAAATGACTCATAAAAGGTGAAAAGGGTTGAAGAAGAATGGGAGATCGAAGGGGAATTACCATTAACATTTACAGTTCCCGCCCAAACATTAGAATCCTTTTGCTTGGGAACAGGAAATGACTCCCCAGTTAAAGTCTTCTCATCAACTTCACAAGTTCCTTCCACAACAACTCCATCAATCGGTAAAAGTTCACCCGCCTTGACAGCAAGAATGGTATTCAGCTTAACATCTTTTACATTTACAACTTCTCCTGTTTCCGCTATGGTTGCTTGCTGTGGTGTCATGCTCATTAGTGATGACATAACCGCGGTTGCCTGAGAAACAAAAGGTGAGGAGAAAAACAATTTATGAGCTTATAAATCAATGAGGTTCACATAACAATTAGCATGTTCACACTAATGTTTTCACAAGTAAATTTAAGACCAAGGAAGCTTCACATTTTAAGCTATGCTACTCCGACTCTTAATTTTACCTCATGTACCCGTGTTGAATCCTTGATACTTGAACATGATTATAAACTCCATGATTGGCCAAAATTGTAGAATTTTCTCACAGAAGAAGACAGTTCAGGCAAGTATCCATATCAAATATGAGTACCCGAGTCTGAGTAATGGTGCATTCTCTTCACCTTAAAAACTTTTAAGTGTTGGTGCTCCTCAGGTGCGGTCATATGTAAAACATATTGTAAAATTAAGACTAACGAGGTCTAATAAGTTCAAGTCAGTAAAGCACACCCTAACATAAATATGGAATACTAATCTTTATGTAACTACTTAGCTTAAGAACTCTTTATACAGTATATATAATCTGCTACACGATATTTTGGTTATCCGGTTATACAAACTTCTGTAACCACCGAATTTGCTATAGCCCATAGAAACAGGGAAAATGCAAAAAGAAACCAGTATTGAACAGAATAGAGAGGGTTAAAAACCTTTTGACTAGCCCTTGATTGGAGCCACTCTGCAATGGTGAAAAGAAACACTATAGTACCGGCTTCTGTGTAATCTTTCAGCACAATTGTGCCTATCACTGCCAGAAACCAAATTTAACTTGTGTTAAAAAACAAGAATAACACACTAGTTTACTAGTACTACCACCATCTCAAGAGAAATGCACATTTTAACTATGTCAAAATTGATGAAATACATCTCGACTAGTACTTATGTGTACATTCAACTTTCTCTCGAACTTTTTGTCCCTTGATTAATGCACTATTTATTCGACTCACAAGAATTGATTCCCAGTTCATATTAGATCAATCTTCATACTTCGATGGTACATTAAACAATTAAAGTCATATATAGAAAAATTAGTGTATTGACCTACAAAAGTCTTATATGAAAACAAACATATGATCATCTTCTATTAGCTATATAAAGACAATGATAATCTTTGGTTTTACTTTTGTAATTCAATAAACTACAAGTACTTCTTCTTCAATTTTCTTTGTTAGTATAAGCAAAAAAATGTTCATAATACGCATATTAATTCTCAATTAGTACTTCCGCCCACAGATAAACATACGTCAGATACGGACACACATATTAAGATTAAGAGTAAAGTCTAGGAGATTGTAGGGTTTTTTTTTCACTTGAAAGTGTAAACGTAACATTAAAATATGATAACGGTGGGACCCAAATGACATGTGAGAAAATTATTTAGTGAAGGGTCCATATCACATGGACTCAAGCGGGATAAATTTAGTTTTTATGTCAACCAAACAAGCACTTACGTAGTGTAATTTGTCATACCTGCTATGAGCATAAGAATGTTGACGTCGAGGGTGAAATTTCTAATCGCGATAACACCCCTTAATAAAATAGGCCAAATGCCAACAGCAACCGCGGCAACTGCTAGCCATTGTAAAGGGTGGTATACATACTTGAGAAATGAGAGTGAGAGTAATAGCCCTGATAAAATAACATAAGGACTTGGCCATTTTCCCCTGTAGTTTGTTATCCCTTTTACTCTTACATTTGCTTCTAACCGAGCTTGATTTAATGCCTTCACTGTTGTCACAATTAAGTGCATTATGTTAGTAAATCACAATTACTAAGAGAAATTAATCTACTCATTAAAAAAATTACAGAGAAACATTTACCACATTAACCTATACTTTGACCAGTTGGTCTCGTAAGAGACCGCTTTTTTTAGTTTAAAATTAGGCACGGCCGAAGTCTAATATTAAGAAGAGAACATGACAACTTTTTTTTTAATATAGTGACTAGTTTAATCTATTTAGGAACCCGTTTAATTTATTTCATGACCAGTTTAATCTATTCAGTAATGACATTCTTTAACTCATTCAGTGACTAGCTTAATCCAATTAGTGATTAGTTTAATATGTTCGGTAAGACTGCCTAGTTATTTTTTGGAATTGTCTGTTTTAATTCGAGAATCAAGAAAACAAAGGAGGAGAAGGGAAGGGATGACTAAAATAGTGTTGGGTTAGAGTAAAATGGAATGGACTTGCTAGGAAACTTCAGTATTGAATTCGTCTAATTTTATGTTAATATTAGAGTACCTATTTTAATAATTTGTGTACTTTGACATCTTTGGAAGTTGTATAAATAAAATTTACCGATCATCAAAGTTACACGTTGGAATTTTGGAAAACGGACATTTGGCTACACACAGGAATATAATGATTCGATTTTTAAATAGCTATCTACCTCTTGTAAATGGGTACGTACATTTATCATTCTAACCTTATATCCAAAGTGTCTCCTAATAGAGGGTATAAGGACGGATTTAGGAGTAAACTCCTAGAAAAGGCAAGTTAAATTAACCCTAATAATTCTTCACAACTCGTACTATTGTAGATTGTTTGAAAATCAAATACTTTATAATTATTGTAACTTAGTAACAAATATTAGAATTAATGTAATTGTTTGCAAATGTTTCACAATTATTATATAGAAAAAAAATATTTCAATATTTCAATTAACCGCTCACTCAAAAAATCATAACAATCATTGTACCGTTTAACCGTTAATTTATCGGTTCGGTAACTATACCGTTAAACACATTTTTTTATCGGTACGGTTACCACCTATTTTAACCGGTTTTCGGTATTTCGGTTTCATTTTTTTATGAACAGCCCTACATCTTAGTGTATAATATAAATTGCTAGGTTAAGCAATTGAGGATTGACTAATGATATATTACTAGCATTTTTCCTAATCAACTATTCAACTTTATAAGCAAAGACAAATAACTTCTTTTTTTTTATTCATATGAGCCACAAAGACAGTAGAAATAACTTCTTATTGTACATAAGTGACACTTACAAGTTGCTTAATTATATTACGACATATAATTGATAAAATTGTCACAACTAGTAACATATCAATAATAGAGGATACTATCAATTTTCTTGGTCCTCCCATCTTTATTGGTGAGAAGTCATGCAAAACCCAAGGTTGGACCCGACTCAGACCCGCCCCATTGTCATCCCTACTTACAAGTTGCTTGATTATATTACAACATATAATTGATAAAATTGTCACAACTAGTAACATATCAATTATAGAGGATCCTATCAATTTTCTTGGTCCTCCCATCTTTATTGGTGAGAAGTCATGCAAAACCCAAGAATTAGGTTTACATGCAAACTTTTTATGAAGCATATAAAAAATGCAAAGCTTATAAGTCATAGGACAAATAATTATGTTGTTGTTGTGCTAATTAGTGCAAACACAGTCATGCAGCCACTAGCAATACGCAAACACGACAAATTTAATAATCCATCTTTTTAGCTTGATGGACTTTGGCACACATCTTTGATTTTGCTCCCAACTTTTTTTTTTCTAAAAAAGAAGTATGAAAAGTTTATAACTAGGTACTTTAATTCTAATAATTCATTAGAGGGACTTTAATTTGTTGATCATTACCCCCATAAATTAAGGGGTACTTTGAACTATTCTACTCGCTTTGTTTTTCACCATGACCGAAAAATACATACGATAAAGTATAAGAGAGGGAGAGGAAGCGTGTGAAAAAAGTGATACTATAACGAGAAAGTACATCAGATGGGAGTTTGCATATCATAATAATAATACGTAATACTTAGATGAGTCAAATTGTTGATTTTGAACCTTTTTAATTTGTTGTTGTAAACATGTGAGTTGTCTTATATTGAATCGGAGGAGATAAACTAACCATCAAACTATAAAATATATACATTGTTAATAATCTAGAGTCGTAATTTTCTCTTTCTTTAAGCTTCATATACTATGTTATATGATTGTGATGTTCATTTTATTTCAATTAATAAGGTAAATTGAACCGTTGAAATCCATTGTAGTAGGGGGAAATTGAAGATCTCTCGAACAAGGGATGTGATTCTATTCCAAAAACACCACCAGATTATCACCTGCTACTCGAATTATGATGTTATTTGTCTACGTCAATACTAGAGTGCATATATAACCAACTTTATACAAAATCAAGACTAATTTCAGAAAAATAGATTGAAATGGATTGGAGTGTAAAATTAAAAGTTTGTATATGGTGTAAAAAGGATTATTGTAGTAATTGGACCATCAAATGCCAGCTTTAGTTTGACAATATTAGCATTCAGTTAAAAAGTACTCCTCATATCATCAAACAATAAAGTAATAGGAATCTTTTTTTTCTTTTCTTTTCTTTTGGTGGAAAAGACTAAATCTTAAAAGGATTTATGTTGCAACTTGTAACAAGTCGATGCATTGATTGACAACCTTTACTATATGAAATTTCCCAGAAACATTTGAGCTGACAATTATATCACCAAAAGTTTGCAATGAAAGAATGATGTTTTTGGCCTGTGTGAATTAACATAAGCTAAAAAGTACATGAAATACAACTACCTAGTTTATTAAGGTTCTGTCCTTCTGGACTTATTTTCAGTGCACTTCACTTCAATTCAATTAAATTCCGTTCAGTTCAGTAATTTCCTCACAGTTTTCTTTCATTTCAATCCAGTTCAGTTCAGCACAATTCAGTTCAGTCCAGTTTAATCCAAAAGAACGTAGTCTAACATTGCCTTTTGGTTCTTGTCTTTCTTCGTTTAATCTTTCAATCCAACAAAAGTGAGGTAGCTACTCCCTCCGTCCCATAATATAGTGCTTGATTCCATTTTTTCACGGGAATTAAGGTAAATAGAATCTAAGAGGAAAGTAAAAACTTTTTATTATTAAAATAAATATTGTGTGGAAAAAGGTGACCTTAGGAGAGAGAATGAAGAATAATTGGTAAAAGAGCATTAAATGTAACCCTTGGGTTGAATAAACAAAGCAAAAAAACTATTTTCAAGAAGCAAACAAATAATGATGGCACGTTTTTTTAGGCAAATCACAAAAAATTATGGAATTAAATATAGAACCAAGCACTATATTTTGGGACACCCAAAATGGAAATGAAGCACTATATTATGGGACGGAGGGAGTACTACCTAAGGTTTCCAAAATATTGTCCATTGGTGTTTATAGATACCAGGATCTTAAAGATTAATTCATGATTGAGCATATTTTAAGACGAACTTTATAAGATTGTACATATATTATGATTATTTTTATATATACTGTTGCTATTTTATGGTTAAAGTTATGAATTTTGACTCGAAAAAATCACATAGACAATTCTTTAAGAGACCTATTCAATACAATTTTTTCAATTATCACAATTACGGTCGAGTGGAACCATACAAGCTACAAGTATGCAATGAACAGTGAACCTAGATCAATAACCACCTAAACAAAGAAGAAGAATTGGTATGAAAGCATATACTACTAAATTTAGTAAGTCTTGTATACTCCCATCTTTCGATATTATTTATATAAGATCGACTACATCACTTTTTAAAAATCACTTTCTAAATAAAATGGGTCACATTTTTTTTAAACGAATCACTTTTAGAAGAAATGACTCCTTTAATGCCGTAAAATACTATCTTTATTGAATCATAAATCATGAAAAGTCGATCTTATATAACATTGTATATACTAAATTTACCTAGATACCCTCTATATATTATGTTAACATTTCTCCAACTAGCAATAGCAATATAGCATGACTCATCTTCAAATTATCTAAACAACGTGACTTTGAAGAAATAGGTCATAGCTTGGTGGCCGTTTTCGTGTCATTCAAAGGGGTTGTGTAATTTGTGAATTGTGACACAATTTTTTTTGTTTCATACATGATCAATTCACGTGTCCAAACTTCAAAGCCATAATTTCATGCTGGATTTAATTTCGACTTGGACAAGGAACATACAAATAATACTCAAAGTCATGGTAGGTAGTGGCGGATCAGAATTTCTATTAGTGGGGTCAAAGCGTAATTATTAAGTTTTTGTTGGGGTTAAATGGTCATATTTTTAGGATAATATTCAAAAACTCGAAATTTTTAAAGGAAATTTTTGCAATTTTATCAATTCAAGTAGGATCATGTAACCCTACTTGTTCTTAAGTGGATCCGCCACTGATGATAGAGTTTAAAATCTACTAGCATATATTCGAAAGTGTTGAGTGTTTAAAATAATATTTCTTTTGGGTTTTCATAAGGGTATTCTTAATTAATTAAGGGTTATATGGGGATGTTCAATTATCACTTACTAAATTTATAAAAGGATGAAATGATGTACTAATTTATGATGACTTGAAATAGAAACAAAGTACAAAGAAAGGGAGAGAGGATTCGAACCTATAATCTACCGTTCACATCACTTCAATCTTAATTACTAGGACAAAACATCCTTAATATATTATTATCATCTATAAGTTTATAAATTATGTTTTTTTAAAGTTATTGAGAAGGTTTTATGACACGATTAACTTATGTTGTTTTTTTTTTTGATAATTTGCGCATTTTATTCATAAAATCTCAAGATTGAATTAGCCTCTACTCAAAACTGGGTATTCCTTCCAAATGGACGATTAACTTATGTTGTTATTATGCATCAATCATAATGACTATGATTGACTCCTAACTAGAACTATTCAACCTGAAATCTCTCTATTACAAGAACTAGTACGACTTTGATTATGTTCTCTTTACTTGAAATGATTTAACTTTGTCAGAATTTTTTACAATTTGATCTACTCTGACCTGGTCTAATTTTTTTTGACCTGATATGCTCGGATGTGGTTTTGCAATTTGAAAAAACTTTAATCATATTTTTATGTCAATTTATAAAGAAAAATATATTCATGTAAGATCTTATTATATTCGTCTCAACATGTAATTTTCAAAAATAAAATTTTCTAATTCAATATGATCAACATAGCCTTCTTTCTAAAGATATCAAGTTCCTTTTCCCAAAATCAAAAAAAAGAAAAAAAAGAAAAATCTATTACATAGTCTTGCCTGTTTTAAGAAAGGTCTAAAAAGAACAGACCAAAATAATGGTAGTCAAACACTCACACATTTCATCTTTTTCAAGAGAAATTGACAGGCCTCACATTATAAGTCCAATTATACTCAAAGAGATCATTCAATTAATGGTAGGGATCTCATTATTGTTTTACTCTTTTCAACCTTTATTAGTTTCCCGTTTCTTTTACACAAAGTTTTAGAAGAAACAATGTTGTGCGATATTGAAGGAAGAAGAAACTATTTAGATTAAAGTTGAATGTACATGTAATGGAAAGTTAGTAGTCTCATTCCAAAACTAAAAACTAAAGAAATGGATAAAGTAATAAGAGACATCCCAAAGAAAAATACGGGTAAATTAATAATGACCGAAGTTTGTATGACAAAAAAAACACCATAGTGGAGGAGTGATAGGAGGAGTGATACAAGTGTTGTTACTTATTGAGATGAAAAAATATATATTGATCTCTTAGGTTACTTTTTAAAATCTATGTTTATTTAATTGTACATATCATATGTTTTAATTTATGATAATTCTCTTCAAATAACCTTCTCTGTTTTCTTTTAACTATTATCATTTGTCCTTCAAGGTCAATACTTATTAACTTTGACCATATTATCTACGTAGTTACATATATATTAGCAATATCACGTAAAAATTATTTTACATTTGACTATTAGTATCTTAATTTCCTAAACATTACAATTTATAAAAGGTTGACATCATAAAATACATTTAAGGAAAATCTTATAAAATATTACTTCATAATATTTTTCTTTATATTAATAAAATTAATTAATTTTAGTTTGTGAATCCAATTTTAAAAACCAAATGTAGTAAGTAAAGAGTCATGGAATATGTACCAAGGTAAATGAACCTTAGCTTAGCTTAGCTTGGGAATATGCTTGAAGCCTTGAATATATGAATCAATCACAAAATATATATGATTATGAGCAAATTTACAAGTACATAATAAAAATTTGTTAGATAATGTAAACTCCGTAAATCTGAAGTGTGTCTATCGATCAATATATATAGATTCCAATAATCCGAATCCTAATATTATTAGAAAACTCTACAAATTATTATCCTAATATTATTCTCTATCAAAAATTTTATAGAAAAGTTCCAAATACTTCAAGAGTATTTGTTAGAAAGTGCTCATTACTCAAATTCGACCTACTCGAGCTTTACAACTCCAAATCGAGTTAAATTCAAGTTCAATTGAGCTATAAAGTTCATTAAAATATATTGTTGAAATTCATGAATGCCCACTTAGGAGTATCCTACATTAGAGAAAGAGGATAGATTGTTACACTTTATAAAATAGAGGAGTCACTCCTACTATCACCAGTTAGTTTTAGTATAGAACCTCCTTTAGACGTATAAAATGAACTAAATCTCTCCTCCTCCTTGTTCGAGTCACCCAAGCCCATTTCGTGCTGTTTCTAAATTTAACATATACCAAACTCAAACTCGACTTGAAACGTTAACTTCTCCCACTCTCCCCCCCCCTATCCAAGGATAGAGGGAAAAACGAAAGAAATTGGTAACAAATTGGGTATAATAATATAGAATGACATGACATATTGCACTAACAATTCATGATAGTATGACCTATATAACACTAAAAAATCATGCAAATTACAAACACCAACTTCAAACGAAACTATTAAAAACTTAAAACTTACCAATTTGATGCTGAGAAATAACAAGAGTATCATGTAAAACAATGACAGTCCTAGAAGGAACTATCACTGAAACTTCAATAACTCCTTCAAGTGGCTTCAATATTTTCTCTATCAATGGAACTTCAGAAGAACAACATAATCCCAAAACATCAAAGTAGCTTTTTTCTAAGCTATTATTATTCCCTTTCTTTTCATTTTTTTCATCATTATTATTATTTTTATCCATTTTTTCCTTTTAACTTACACCCTGCACAATTCAAAAAAAAAAAAAAATGAATGTTAACATACAAAAATAAAATATGGGATTTTATGTAAGTTTAGTAAGAACTCTAATTCATGATCTGGGTACGTAAATAAATTCTCATAGCAAAAGATATAGAGAAATAAAAAAAAATTATTTTTTTATAATATGGGGGTATTAATAGAATTTGAAAAGATGAAATAATTCATATAAGTTATGGTTAAATGTTCTTGAACTAAAAGAATGAAAATGAAAAATGAGAAGAAGAAGAAATTGGACCAACCTTAGTTTTATGTGATATAAATGTTTGTAATAAGATGGTATGTATTGATGAAGATAGGAAGAAGTAGATGAAGGTGGAAAACCAGCAAAAAAACAGAGGAAAGCAGAGGAGTTTATAAAGGAAAAGAAATGTGTGATGGCACAACTCAAGACGAAACCTTTATACAAAAGCTATGCGTCATATAAAGAAGAGAGGTGTGGACTAGCGGTTACTCCCCTCAGTTCTTATAAAATATACTTTCGCCAGTTTCATATTACTCGTTACACTTCTCAATTTACGGATTTTTAGGTAATTTTTGGAGAAGACAGAGGTAGAGAATAAAAAGAAAAGGCACCCATGTGAAAAGAGAGAGATAAGAGAGTTTATTGTCCAAAAATAAAGTGTAGCAAGTATTGTGAAACTTCCCATAATGGAAAGTGTAGTGAGTATTATGAAATGGAGCAAGTACAAACGTTTCGGAATCGAATAAGTGATACACTTCTCTATTTTATGCGAGAGTTTTTTGTACGAAAAACTAATGATAGCTTAATAGGGGTCTGAATTTTAGTACTTTCTTCGTTTTTTTTTTTACTTGTAACACTTTTTTTTCTCATAAACTCTAATGTAAAATTTGGGTAGAGAGAGGTATAGAGGAAAAAAAAAAAATAGAGGATCCCATGTAATTGGAGAAAGATAGAGAGAAAGGAAAAGAAAAAGTAGATAATTTTCCTAATTGCGAGTAAAAAAAACGGAGGAAGTAGATAATTTTTAAAAAGTCTCAACTATTTATTAACATGTATAAGTCACTACTTTAGGGAGTGTTAACTTTAAAAGGTCTAAAAATTATTACTCAAAGTTCAGACCCGTATTGTTAATTTTTTTTCTTTTTTGTAATAAGTATGTCTCCTATTGAGATATATGTTGGAGGTAAGTTCTTGTTTGTTGGTTTTTAAAATGGGTGCGTTTGTGTATGCTTCATGGTTTACTATGGTTTGGTTCTATTGAATTTTTTTTGCGTATTTAGATTTATTTAAATTTAATAATTTTGTTAGACCTTGTTAATCCTTATTAAATCTTATCTGAATTTATTAGACTTAAAGAGTATCATACTTTATTTTTGCTGAACTGGATTTATTAGAACCTGTTAGACCTTATTAATCCTTATGTAAACTTTTTTTTTATAAGTATAGAAAATAAGGTAAATAGAATAAACCCTATATCCTTAACATTCCCCCCTCAAAATCTCTACAATATTTAAGTGATTGTAAAAGCGTTTTGATGATGTTTTTATCGTTATTACTTCATTATTGCATCTCATTGGATATATGTTCTATACTTACTAATCTTACTTTAGGTTTGAATAATTCATTTATTTAGTGTTAAAATTAGGTTTAAAGCTAGTGTTTTTTTAGGGGTTAAAGCTAGTGTTTTCGCACATAATTTTATAGCAAATCAAAAAACTTAAGATATGGTTATGGCCTCATAGTTTTCAGTTTTTTTAAAATTTAAGAAACAAGAAGAAGAGTTTTTCTAGTTTTTTATTGTCGTTTTTCAAAATAACATAATTAACATAAGAATGATTAATTTTAAGTTCATAATACAACTAATATCGTATAACTATTTGATTCCTTAAAAGATGTGCAGTTCATTAGCTTAACAAATTAATCTATACTAATATATTAAAAGGCGTGCGTAAACGAGGAACGGTGCAGCGTGGCGCTCTCCTTAGGGAGTTTTAGTTAATGTAATCCATGTACAATAAAAAAAATTAGAAATTGCATAGTATAAGTTTTGATCCCATGACCTCCAGTTCATGTACTAAAGTTTTAACCACCAGACCAAGTTGTATTTAGTGTTATCAATCAAAATACAATATTAACAAATGAAATTTTTTTCTTACCCGGAACATAGCCCGGGTCTATTAACTAGTTTTATACTTTAAAACTCGTGTTTAGTACACATGACAAATCTCATTAATAAAAAAGTTAAATGGGGTAACGATAAGAGTATATAAAACCATAGGGTATTGTACATACTTTAAAAAAAGTGACGGTACAACTTAGATTAATTTTAACAAATAAGGATACCTTGAGAATACCCTTATTTATTTTCTTACAAAAAATGGTTTAATTAGAATGTAGAATCAAACTTTATGCACATAATTCCCACTAATACATATATAACGTCAATTTTGTATGTAAATGTATATTGTTTAGAAAAATAATCAATTATTTACAACTTTTCAAAATATGTAATTGAAGATTTAATAAAAAAAAAAACATGCATCAAAACTTATGAAAGCGACAAAAATCAATAAAAATAAACATGACGAATTCACTAAATTTCAAGATTATTTATTGAACAATCCTTTTTTACCAATATATAATTAAAAATATTAATAGTTCCGTCAAAAAAAATTATTAATATTTGAATATCTACATCAAGGATCATGCAAATCTTTTTCACAAAATTAGAAGAATAAGAGTATGTTTTATTATTAATATTGTTATTGTTATTGTCTATATTTATTTTTAAACAATACAATACTTCATGTGTTGTTTTGCAATCAACGGACTCATTAGACCCCGGTAGTTCCATTTGCTTCTGCGATAAAGTGAGTAGTTTATCTACCAACTCCTATCCTATCGACTTCTACAATAAAATTCATTAACTCAAATCTTCTTCTTACAATTTTATATTCATAAAATTATAACTATCATAAGTTATAAGTTATAACAATTGATTTTTTTTTGCATTAAACTTGAGGGGAAACAAAAGGAGGGTTTGGAAAAAGTATTAGATATGTGAGTGTGTATTATTCAAAAAAAAACTTGATTGAATAGTTAGTTTTTATTTGATATAGTCAGTTTTATTTGATATAATCAGTTTTTGCATGATATATTCATCTTTTATATTGTAAGTTTTTGTACGATATAATCAATTTTATGATATAGTCAGTGTTCGTATGATAAAGTCGTTTTTTTTCCTATGTGATAAAGTTAATTAGGGTGCACAATAAGTTATTTTGAATCCTGTCCACCCAAGACGTTTTGGTATAATATAACTTGTAAGTTATATATTTCAGAGTTTTCTCCTTCCTTTTAACTATACTAACTTTATATGCACACTTATAAGTGCGAAGCTAGAGGTTGAGTGAATGCGTGGTAATTGTTGTGTAGTTTTTTAAATCGATTTTTCTTTGTTTTATTATTTTTATATTAATAGAGTGGTATGTGTTGTAGTTTTTTTTTCTTCTAATTAGCGGTATATTAGTTAAAAAGGATGAACATCGAAATTCTCAAAAATTCTCATATATAATACAGATACTTAATTAACTATATATATGTTGCGATTATTATAGAACGAAAAGGTGGGTGTTTTAGTGTGCTCAAGCCTCAAATGAGACAGTTATTCAAGAATTAATTAAATTATCGATTGTGGGAGAAAAGAAAATGGAATCCAGCTAGGAAATCAACTTAGTGGTGCCTAAATTGTGTGACCTTGAACCATATGTGTAATGTGTTGAGAAAGTAATTGCGGTGTTCTCGACTTTTACTGCATTCTTCTGATTTGGATGTTAATTTTATAAATGAACTTTGATTTCCTAGTCAATTAATTGGTCTCTCTCATGGCAATCATGCTCATTCCATATAAAGAAAGTTGTACATTTTCATTTATTTGCTCCTTCACTTTGTAGTAATAACCGTTTTGCTTTTTAATGTCTTGTTTTATACCCATGAAATGAACGTGTTCATCTGTTAATTAATATACTTCCTCCGTTTCATAATACTCGCTACACTTTTTATTATGGGAAATTTTACATTACTTGCTACATTTCTTTTTTGGGCAATAAACTCTCTTTATCTCTCTTCTCTCATATGGGTTCCTTTTCTTTTTACTCTCTACCTCTTTTCTCCAAAAATTACCTAAGAGTCCGTAAATTGAGAAGTGTAGCGAGTAATATGAAACGGAGAAAGTATGATATATAAGAATAGTTGAGTTGTACTTAAATTACACAAAAAAGTATTTAATATCGTTAACTTTAAGCTATAAAAGTTTTAGTTAGATAGAAAAGTTATCATGAATTGTGGCGTAATAGTTGAATGAAATAAGTTACAACTTACAAGTACTAAATCTCAACTTTGATCGTTATGTTAGCATAGTGTATTGTTTGTATGTGATTTACTCTCTCTGTTTTTTTTTTATCTTTCTCACTTGGAATCTTGACACTATTCATGCATAGAGAGAATCTTCTCAAATGTTCTCAATTTATAAGAAAAAACATAGTCATGTGGGGTCTTGTTTGATTCGTATCAATTAGTACTTTATTAATATTCAATCATTATAATTTTTACTAATATATAATGAAAGATATTTAAGTTTTAAAACGTGCATTGGAAGACGCGCACAGAAAAGTAAGAATGATAAAAAAAAACAGAGAGAGTACCTTTTAAGGCTATTTAGATGTATTTTTAAACTTTGAGTGTAAATGTAATGTACCATACTATATGCTATATATATTAAACAATACAAACTAAAGAATTTAGTGCACAATATTAGGATAGGGGATTATGATTGATCAAGCAGTGTATACGGAAAAAACTTTATCTACCCAGTGGGTCAACAACCCACTACTAATAGAAATGAATAAATAGTGGAATCCAACTCATCAATTCTAATAGTTTTTTAATGCTCTATTTCTAGTGGGTTAACTACCCACCGGGTAGATGTAGCATTACCCCAGGCGTTGTTTTTTTTTTTTATAAATACGTATGAGCCATGAAGGCAGTATAAAGAGGGGGGATTCGAACTTATGACCTAACGTCGTTTACAACACCTCAATAAGCTAAGACGTACATCCTTGGTTACGAATACAAGCGTTGTTTCTAGCTAGTTTAATTAATTTCCAAAATTATGTCTTTTCCTCTTCACTCTCAAAGTTTATAGCCCGCTAACTCAGATCAGGTTTAACATGAGACTTCAATCCCATAAGACAATACATCTAACCTACCAAAAAATTAAAAAAGCACTAAACTATGACACATATCACCACTACGTAATATATTTAGTATATATAATCTCAAATATATATGACACAATATCTATCCATTATATATTTGCCCTACAAGATTTTACTAGATTAACATCTATATTAGTGAGCAAGCTCAAAATTTCTCTCTACTTCCCTTCTTTCTGCACCTCAAATTCCACTAACTTTATTTTTTGCCATGTCCAAGTCATTTTACTAATTACTCCCTCCGTTTCAAAATATAAGGCACACAAGATGTTCGAGGTCATACTTTGACTGTTAATTACTCTTAATTTATGTTGACAGAATTTTTTTAAAAAATATGTCCTTATTAGGGTCTAAGGGTTTACAACTTATTAGTCATCCCTTTTTTATTGTTTTTATTTAAAATTTTTTTGTTAAAGAAAATTAGTCAAAATAAAAATTAGGAAGAACTTTCGAAAATGAAGTAATTACAACCTGACTCTTATCTCTAACCCTCTTGATAAGAATCGAACTCCTACCATTCTTCTCATTTCATAATCTCCAAATAGAATATATCTTCCTCCATAACAAAAAAAACACAACGATTAGATATTATTTATGAGGTATAAAATATTGATTTGTTGCAGTTTTTCTATTACAGAATAAGTATATAAACAAACATCCGACCTTAAATATCATGTTGATATGGTATTTATATCCGTATCTCTTTGTTGTCGTAAATGCATGTTTACATGCAACGTATATTATAGACAAACTACTCGTCAATAGGAAAACAAGGTAATGAGTACAAATGGCGTCGTTTAAGCAACATGGGAAATCTGTCCTTTGACCTTTAATTTATATTCTGCACCGCTGTGAATTTTTGATTTTATTTTGTCAAAACTCTGTTATTGCAGATTTGCAGTGCATACACATTTTGACTCTTTTGTCATTATGGACTCATGGTGATTGTATCATTTTATGTATCTTTCGTGTCAACAAAACCATCAAACCACTAGGGAAAAAAAGGAAATACTTTGTCTCCCAAACAAATCAGAAAACTTTTGGTTTATTTTTGGAAGTTAAAAGTTTGATCATATTAGAGGATTTTTATTTCTTTTATCCATCTGAGTTACAAAGGCGGTATAAAGTAGAAAAAGGGGGATTCGAACGTGTGATTTATCGTTTACAGCACCTCAATGTTAACTATTAGGCTAAGAAATTCTTGGTGGATTTTTATTCTTGTATATGCCAACTAACTTTTGGAGGAGTTTGATGGTCACGTAAAATGACTAAAATACACTCACTCTAATTTAAAGATAATGCAAATATTATTTAATTAATGAATTTAATTATATATGTACGTGATTATTTGATTTTTGCTAAATAGAAATGGTGTCAGAGGAACTTTATAAACAATTATATATTCTTACCTATTTTCTGAGGTTATAAGATGTGATAATACAATTTTACTTTATATTTCCTTTCACATGCATCATGTGCATATAATATTAGTTGATGTATGAGTAAACAATAATCATGTGAGGTCTTGCTATTTTATCTAAATATAGTTTTTAATAATACAAATGTAAAATGATTCAAGAATTGCACATTTCAAATGAAACCGACAATAAACGGAAGTGTTTAATTCTATAATCTATTCATTTCAAATCTCGTCATGAGTAGTATTAATCAATATAATATATGTTCATTGAACTATAATCAAGAAGAAACCGCTGGAGGCCCTCTGAAGGCACACTCGTGCCCTGGAAGGGGCATGTGGTGCGATCGGATTGGAGGCCCTTGTAGGCCTACCGAGGGTCGTGTCAAGCGAGCCAAGGGAAGGCAGAAGTGGGAAGGAAATGAGGGTCTGAGGCGTCCTAGGAATCCTCAAGGACCCCGGGGACCTTATGGAGGTCCGGGACGAAAAAACTCGTCGGACCCCGTAAAGTCAGAAAATGGCCCGAAAATCAAAAAAAATCGTGGATTATAGTCCACGAATTCGAGCGCCCATGGGCCCGAGCACCGGTTCCCATAGGGTGCACCCCAAGGTCGTCAGAGGTCCGCTGAAAGCACACTCATACCTTGGAAAGGGCATGTGGTGCCAGTGAGCTTGATAAATATATAAAATATAAGCTAATAAATTTGCTAATGAGATTAGACCTAAAATGCAACAAACATATTATTGCTCATCACACGTATATAACGACACATAATTTAACAAAAATAGTTCGAAAGAATATCATGTTGAATTCATGTGTAATGCATAAATTACAAAAAGAACAAGGAATGTGCATGCATGCATGAGTGGAACATTTTTTGGAGTGTCGTAATTATCATAGGAATATATCCAAATCCATATAGAAAACCAGGGTTATATATTGGATATTCGGAGAATTAATTACAGATGATAACCACATGAAGCACATTATGAGCTTATAACTAGAAAAGACATGCATATCTCTTCTTTCGAATCTGTTATGCATAAAGAACCAATTATATTCACTCCAAGCTGAAACCTATTAAATTATACTCGCTGCTTTTCATTTTAATCTACATATTTACATTTTTTTTTTTTTTGAAAGAGAAATTTCATTAATTGAAAGCCAAACGGCATCTACAATAGATATTAAAGAAAAACAAGATACAATTAAACAAGGTTAAATCAAATTCGTCTTCGAAGAAACTATAATGAACCAGATCGAGCAATACAGCGCAGCCCCCTTGTATTTGCTGAATCAAACAGCTATTGATGAGGAAGTCTATCATTCTGACATAGTTTGGGAAGAGCCTTCTTGATCGAGCCATGTTAACCGCATCCGAGATTCCAATACCTTCATGTTGAGTTTTGAACTTCAACCAACAAGAACAATTTCTCATACCTAAAAACAAAACAACCACACTCACAACTCCCATAGAGGAGAAGGAGATCTCCACAACAAAGACTAAAAACCCCATAACAGGGTTTGAAGAAATCTCATAAAGAGATACTGATTTATTCAACAAAACAAGAAAATAAACTAAAAACTGAAAATAAAAGGAAAAAGGGGGCTTACCATGGATGAAATCATCCATGGCAGCCCCTAACTGATGAAGAAGAAGTAGGGGAGGCTAGGGTTTTAGAGAGATCTACATATTTACATATTTCATGTATGTCATTGCAAAATTTTGAGGACATATATCTTTAGTTTTGTATTTGTAAAAATTATAAAAAGTACATATTAATAAAATACATGTTATGATGAATCTAACAAGATTCCACATGACTAATATTTTCATTCGCGTATAAATCACAAATGATAATCAAAGTGAAATTTGTAAATTAAATAGTGTAAAATATTAAAGTGTAACAATTAAAATGAAATGGATGGGTAGTATACTATTTAACTGTGTAAATCAATAGCAAACTACTTTTTTATATTAATTACAAGAAGAATATGTAAAAGTGAGCATAACTATTAGATTAATTAGGAATGTATATTTAGGTAGAATATTCCCATAAGTCACTCTTTCTTATTAGTATTATAATACCCTCTGTATATATCTTCTTAATTCTAGGTTATTGTATGAAATGTATTCCTCACTATCTAGTAGATCTTTCACTACTTCATTAGGGAATAAGTTTCAACGCATAGTTGGATACAATTAATTTGGGTGAAATATACCTACTAGCTCATCTTTCTTCATGATAGTCGTGTAGATGATAGTTGATAAGCTTGCATTCTCCATGGTGCAAACCATTTGCCATTAAAGCGTTGATGACCAAGAGGTTGTCACTTTCAATGATAAAATTATGGAAGAAAGGAAAAAAAAAAAATTCTCCATTTTTTTATTAGCGGTTCCATTTTGACTTTTGTAGTACTTTGTATTAATCAGCTTCACTTTAACCTCCAATAACTATTTATATTTAATGAAAAATATATTCACGTCGTCTTGTTAGATTCATATATATTGTTATATTCTCAAATATATTACGAAGTAATTTTTTGCAATTATAGACTTACTAAATTTTTGGGTGAAATTTAAACCCAACATGTGTGTAAAGTCAAGTGGAACAACTAAATGAAAATGAAGAGAATATAACTCGTTATTCATTAAATACGCAAATAAAGTGTCAGAGCTTAAGTTCATCTAGTCAGAGTGAAGAGAATACAAATTTCAATTAATATAACGTCACTTATATTGTACATCTTCTGCTTCATTAAAATTTTCGAATTATCCCAAATCATAGTAAGCTTTGCGGTTTTCTTGGTTATTTGTTACATTGTTATTACTATCCTCGCTCTTGGTGGTCTTGGTTGGGATGATTATGATGCGAGTTGAGTTTGGGTTGCTCAACTCGACTCGTTAAGACTTGAGCCAATCTTGAGATTGGTCGAGCTCAAACGAGTCGAGCTTAATTTGACCAACTGGAGTTGAGCTTTGTTTGGGTTGATCTTGAGTAATTCGAGAGTCGTCCCATATTTGTAGCGGTACTAAAGTAGATGAATTATTATATTGAAATATATTATCTTTGTTAGAATTTGATATTGTGTTTGTCGAGCATCTCACGAATTTTTGAGTCGATTTGTATATCGCTCAATTCAACCCGTCAACATCTCGAGCGAAGCAACATATAACTATTTAAACACATGTTACCATTATTATATTTCAAAACATGCAGGTCTGTCTGTTGCCCGGCCAGCCGGCCTTCTAGCCAACTAGCTTAAATTTCTTGCCTCCTAGGATCATGTGTAATCTACCATATTTTTCCTTAGATGTTATATATAGTCAGAAATATTACACAAATTAAATCATAATATACAAAACCTCAAATATGAGTAATGATTAATAATTAAGCATAATAGGGTTTCAAATTTATAGACCAAATGATTGTTTTTAGAATGTGCAGATGTCTAACCCATTTTACACAGATCGATCCTGATATCAAAGAACTAGTGTAGTACTGTTTGAATTCCACCTCTACAATTCCAAAAACATACCAAGTAGATCTAAAAATTAGTAGATAAAGAAAGTGAACAGATTACAAGCTAGAAACCGATGCTAACCCACCTTACTTAAACTTCAAAATGAAAATTTTGAGCCTTGAACGCATCCGAACTAGTAGAGCAAGGTCTTATCATGCTCATCCTTCTAGTTGGAGATGGAGGGTCAAACTTCTGCTCATATTGCAATGTTTCGATGCGATCACCGTCAAAAACAACGTGGATCTTAGCTAACACAATGAGTGAAGCATTAAGTGGTACAACAACAACAGATTGTGACAAAGGTAATTCACCAAAATTCACAGTATCTGACTTGCTCTTTTCGAAGAGTGTACTCTGATAATATTTCTTCTGATGGTGGGCAGAGTATCTGAAATTGCTATACGTTGTCCCGATTCTCCCATGAGATTTGAGACTAACATAGCACTTATATTATCTTGAAAAATTTTGTTTATAGGTCCGAACAAAAAATTTAGGTTTGAATTTGTTCGAATTTTTTTATATAGTTCGAATTTTATTTTTGTTTGAAAATTATTTTTGGTCCGAAAAATTATTTTTAATCCGGCAATTATTTTTGGTCCGCAATTTTCTTTTGGTCGAAAATTATTTTTGGTCCCGTTCATCCACGACAAGAGTCATCATCACACTCTACGACCACCGTGAGAGTATATGTTGATGATTTTTGCTTAAGGGTTATATCTTAGAATGGCAAAAGAGTTGGTATTTTTAGTCTCAGATAATCAGGTAACTTATGTTTAGTATTATGATTTAGTATAATAAGAAATCTAAATGTATATGCTTAGAAATATTGATTTATATATACCAAATAATCTTTATTTTATATATAATATGAATTAAAAAGAAGTCAATTTGAATTAGGAACATATACCTAAAGAAAGTTCGACAAAAGAAGAAAAAGAAAACAGTTGCTAATGCTCTTTGCACCGATGAGTCTGCACATAGACATGTAGATCCATTGATTGAGTTGTCACGTGAGGATATGTCTGATTCTGTCAAGGATATGCATCAAATGTTTTGCAAAAAACCAGCAGATGAGCCTTTTAGTATCGAAGTTAGTCGGAGTTTCTACTTCAACTATACTACTGATTAGATGATCATTCTCTCCCGACGAGATGTTTTCCAACTTCTGACGGGAGAATGGCTTAATGTATCTATTTTGCAAGTATGTATGATGTGAGATTTCTCAAACTCTAGACTAATCAAAATTGATATTAATTATTATTATTGGTCTAACTATAAATAGTTGGAGTGTAGGTTCTTGTCAGATGAGAATGAGCTGAATAGAGATTCAAATATTGGTTTCATGTGTCCTAGTTTGATTTCGGAGACCATGCTACGCACTGAACCAGATGTCGCGATCAACTACATGCAAAGGTCAATGAAAGTCTATCGAGATATGACATTCATCATGCTTCCGTACATTGAAAAGTATGTTGGTTAAACTAATTTTTACTTTGTTTTATCTATATATATGAACTTGTAGTTAAAGTATATGTTGAACATCACATTTTGTTGCATGCTTTAGGGAACATTGGATTCTTCTCGTCCTTTCTATACCCAAAAAGACTGTATATGTATTTGATTCGCTTAGGAGATATAGAGACTTAGCTATCAAGGAACCGATGCATACGTAAGTTAATAATTCTTATAATTCTTACATGTATTTTATGATATTTAAATAATTTATAAATGTTTGTAGTGATTATTTTTTTATTGTTAAAATTTGTTTGTACTTAGTGCATATACATCATTCACGCGCCTTGAAGGTATCAAAAAAGCAACAAAATTGTCTTAGATATCTATGAAGGTAAAGCTCTTATGGTTTTGTATTTGATACGCATTTTCTAGTTCTATTTAATATTTCTCATTTTTTCGATTCTAATATGTGTATTTAAATGTGGTGTTGTGTGCTCAACAAACGGGAGGAGATGAATGCGGCTATTTCGTCATGAGATACATGTTTCTAATCGTCCGCTTTCTCTTTGAGGCAAATGATTTGAAGAATGTATATATATGTTGTAAATTCGTTACTTTACTTATATAATTTTAAAGTTTATTAACTAAGTTAACATATTTGTAGGAATTTCCTTCAAGCATTGAGCCATACACCATATGGAGGACGTGATTATCGAGTCCGATGCTCAAGTGGTTACTACAAGATTGACAAAAGCCGCACTCTTTTTCTCATATTTGGACTCTATAATACTTGGTGATGTTTTGTTTATGTGTGAGTCTTTTCATTCTATATTAGTTTTAATCATGCCAAGAGAGTTGAGAATATTGTTGCCCATAATCTTATTAGAGTTAGTTGTCGCTTTTGGAGTTGAACAATGTTAGGAGAATCATTGTCTTAGATAGATATAGCTCCCTATATATATATATATATTGACACTTTGTCCCTTGATTAATGCATTTAATTTTCCCTTCAAAAAAAATTTATGTTTACTTTGAAACATTAACTATTAAAATGGTAGTGGATTGTGGTTAAACTCTCAGTACATTTCATTTCAAAATGAAGGTCATGTGTTCGAATCCTAGCAATTAACACGTTGTTTAACATTTTTAAATGAGATTATAAACACATGTATCAAAAGCTTGAGAAGAGAGTCACGTGGCACCGTTCCTTTAATAAGAACGTCTTTTAATATATTTATTTATGTATAGATAGATATGCTTTACGTTATTACCTTTTTATTTTTTAAGAGGGTCCTTTACGTTGTTACTTGCTTCACTTATTAATACACCCTTAAAAATTAAAATAGTAGCAATTTCGTGTTAAACATTATTGCTCCATTCTATGATATATTATCCCCAAAGTAAAAAGCTATTGCTAGCTTTCTAGCTTTGTGGTGATGGAGGCTACGTTTCGTGTAATGCTTTTTTTTTTTGGTGAAATATGGAAACATTAATTACTTAACTTGTCCTGCCAAAAAGGCTAATACAATCCGAAGACAAAAGTTCTCGACAATAGTTAGGGATAAGGGGGATTAGCCTAACTACATTAGAGGGGTCCGTCCTATTACAATGCTTCTTAGCTATGGCATCCGCAACTTGGTTGTCTTGTCGCTTAATAAACGTGATCCTCATCTGCTTGAAGTAATTTCTGAGCTCCCTGCAATCATGTACAATGTCACTCAAATCATCTAATAGAGAACAGTCAGAATTGATCCTGTCGACCGCTTGCTTGCAATCCGAGTGCATGACAAGGTAAGGTATATTAGCCTCACTTGCAACTCGCAACCCAGTATAGATAGCTAGAAGTTCTGCATGCAAAACGTTAGAAGCATAGATACATTTATGAAAGCCCATTATCCAAACACCCTTATCATTTCTAATTAATCCTGCAACACTAGCTTTAATCTCAATTGTGACAAAGGAGGCATCAACATTCACATGGACAAACGGAGGCTTAACATTTTCCCAGCTATATAGAGGACTAGATATCACAGTTTGGGGGGTGTGGGGGGTGTTAGCAAATTTCCATGCGTGTACAAAAGCACTCTTCATTGTGTAATTTGGGGATCTACGGGCCTGACTTTCGAAAATGTATTTATTGCGGGTTTTCCATATCTCAAAACATACAAAAGGGAAGACCACGTTCCAACTCAGCCCCCTCACCTCATGAGAACAACTAAGGTTTTCCTGTAGCCACTTCCCAATGTTCATGACATCCCAGAAAGTTGGAGGTGGATGAATCACCTCCCAAACCGAGGCTGCGTAGCTACAGTCGCGAAGAGCGTGGAGAGAGTTTTCCTCGAAGTTAGGGCAGAAGGTGCACGAAGATGAAGGTATAATCTGTCGCGTACTCAGGAGGGCTTTGTGAGGAATGCGATCCCACCATAGTAACCAGATAAAAAATTTTAGCTTCGGAATAGTGTTGCACTTCCATAACTAATGCTAGTGTATACAAACCTCACACACTTTTAAAAAGGCCAAAAGTTGTACGACAACATGTATAAGAATTGCTAAATTGGAAAATCGCTTAACTAATTAAGTCTTTTTTTATAAGAATAATTCTACTTGCTTAAAGTTTTTATATGTTAATGAAATAAGAGATTGTAACATCTACACCAACTAATGTTACAAACTAATATAAACGAATTAAATGTTTACCGGTCAGATCAGAATTCTGCACATATCAATCCGGTTTAAAGACAAGACCTCTTAGGGCATGTTCTCCTCAACTTATGTTCAGTTCATTTCAGTTCAATTCAGTTTAGTTCGGTTCAGCTCTGAATAATACTTTTAATACTCTCACATATCAATATTCATTTCAGTTCAGTTCATTTCATTTTAGTTATTTTATGCCGAAGAGAACAAGCCCTTAAAAGGAAAGGGATAAGGGTTAAGGAAATCATAACCCTAAAATGTCTCTAATAAAATTTAATGCTATAAGATTCAAATCTTAACAGCTTATTTAATCTTTGCTTGGTGGAAAATTTTAGTTCTTTAACCTTGCTCTTTTTATATTGCATTATTTATAGATTTCATTGGGTAAGGCTATATATGTATAGCTTGTAGGGTATTGGCTTTTTGGTACTAATTCCATTGTGGGGAACAAAGTATTGAGATATCAATTGCTACTTGTTTGGAATCAATTACACACGGTTACAAATTTAGCCATGGCAAATAGTTTTTATTTACTATTGCAAAAGTGTATACCAACTATTAAGGATAACTTAATTACGTACTAAAGACTTAAATCTTGTAAAGTTGATATTAAAGTTAAGATCTTATAAGATAAATTTATATCTACCTTACAACTTTTTATGGCTAGATTATGAATAACCTTTTTTTATTCAAATAGAAAGACTCGTTTATATATTGAATTGATGGAGACCATCATATAAGATTTGATTGTAGGATTAAGACGTAGAATTATAATACTTTTAAAAATTTGTGATTATCAAACTTTCCAAAAGGGCAACGAGTAAACTTTCTTTACAATATTTATAGATTTGTGTAATTCTATTGTTAGAATTGTGCTTTTAACAACCATGTTTTGCTTCTCCTATCACGTCCGTCAGTCATCAGAGTTTTGATTCCACCAGCATATTCATCGACTAGTGGCGCGCTACTTCCTAGACGACTTTTTATCAGCTTTGTTTATTTATGTTTTTAGGGCATATAAGAGCTCATAAAGCTCCTTTAGGCTTTCTTTTGTTCTTTGTGTGGTTGTTTTAGTAATAGGTTGTACTTTGTTATTTAATCAATGCACGTTTTTTCGACGTCAAAAAAACCATGCTTGACATCATTTTTAATGGAAAAAGCAAAGAAGGGCACCATGTCTGAAACTTTTGTGGTCATAAAAATCCAAGAAGTCATGCCATGCAAGAACCAATCTCTCTTTATGACATGTCTTTCTTCCACAATGCAATTGGTGGTGGCATTATATTGCCACTCAAGAATATTTATTGGGTGATGACATTGGAGCTTTTGAGATTTCTTTTTCCCACTCAACCAATCATCCATCCAACCAAAGCCAAAGTAGTACTATCGAATAAGCTAAGGTGCCAAAAGACAGTTAAAAAACAAGTAGTTAGCTTATCCAATTAATTTTCTATAGTATTATAGAGAATGACTTGCTATAGAATTTTGGGAGTATATTGAATGACTTGGAAAACATAAAATCTTGGTACAATTGGAGGTGGCACTTAAAGGTAAAGCCATTCAGATTTGTCTTATAAGAGATCGTCTACTTTTAAATAAAAATTATACAATGGTAAGCCTGATACTAAAAAGAGAATAATTAGCCCAATCGTGACTAAGTTAATTTATTTCAGTGACTAGTTTAATTTAATCTATTTAATGACAGATCTACCTTTATATTAAAATTAGACAGACTCTTTTAATAATTTTTGAAGCAATTCTTGCCTCATATCCCGATAGCTTACTTCTAGCTTTAGAATGATCTATAATTAGGGTTGGCAATTAGAATACGACTTTAGTCTGACCCAATTCGAAGCAATGAAAGGTCAATGTAAATTCAAAAATGAAATATACACCTCCATTACGAATTGAATGGATTAAACGAGCTAGTCATTAAATGGATTAAAAAATGTGATCACTATATAGATTAAACTAGTCACTATATTCAGAACTGTACACATGTGGTCCGTTTTTATTCTTAATATTCGACTTAGACTGTTGCCTAATTTTAAATTAATAGTAGGCGGTATTTTGTAATACCAACTCATTGTACTCGTATTTTTAGTACAATCGGTTGTATGTAAGAAATTGTAATATTTTGATGATATGATATTTTTCATTGCAAGTTACAACGTTTTAGTTAGTTGATTCCTTAGTAGGAATTGCACTATGTACAAAAAGATTTACTCAAATTCATCATGTGCCCTTGCGTATCTTCATTTCTTTTCAAGGTTTTGCTACCATATATACTCCCACTTCAAAGATGCGATGCGATTTGTTTCGTGGGGAATACACATGGAAATTGAGTATTAACTTTATTAAACATAGAAAAACATTCTTCTCTTCAAGTAAGAAAAAGAACAACATTCCTTAAAAAACTTAGAATAATAATATATAAGACTATACTTGAAGTGATAATTTTTAAAATTTTAAAATATGTAAAGCTAAAGCAGCAATGAAATCCTCTCAAGAATATAGTAACATAAAATAACTTGAATAAGTTTGATAGTTAGAATTAGTGAAACACTAACACACTCATCCTCCCACTAATATACTACTTTCGATTTTATTAGTTTATTCGTATTCTTTTTTAGGATGTCTCTTACTAATTTACCCATTTCATTTGTTTCTACTTTTGAAATAGGTACACTAACTTTCCGTTACACATACATTCAACTTTAATATAAAATTATAGTTCCTCTTTCTTTTTATGTCCTACAATGTTGTTTCTCCTGAAACTTTGTGCAAAAGAAATGAGTAAACTAATAAAAATCGGAAGGAGTATTACGTATGTGCCAAAAATAAAACCTTCATCTTCTCGATCTATTTTCCTCTACAAAAAGTTCTTCATGATAATTGGAGCAAGTTAATTAAATATTTTTTGGCTAAATCTGACTTGAAATCACTTGAATGAAATGTGTATCTAAACGATCTATCCATTTGTGACGGTTTATGGAAAAAAAGTCCCTTAATTGTGAATAATAATTATCTTTATTATTGGATTTTTGAAAATTGATTATGGCACAAAAAAGTACATAAAACACACTCCAAGTATCTTTTAAACTATTGCTTTCAAATAGTTGGTTGTGTATCAAATAAATTATAACATCTAATGCACCAATTTGATATAAGCCTTGAATATCTATCCATACATGTACCAATCCTAACTTCTTAAGTCACATTTTACTAATCGAAACTGATTTTTTAGGACCCGTTCGTTATCGTTTTTTGTTTTCATTTTTCAGTTTTTTTGAAAACTAAAAACCAAAAATTAGAAACAAGAAAATGTGGTTCACTTTTCAGTTATCAGTTTTCAAAATCATCATGTTCCCAGTAATTTTGACTAATTTTTCATTCATTATAGGATATATATATATATATCATATGACTTTAAAATTAAAATCAAAAAATCAAAAAACAGAAAACTACATTAATACCGAACGGGCCCTTACTAGCTAGTTTTTTTGTTCTATGGGGTTTTTAATTCGTCATTAAAATTGACTAATACACCCTCTGTTTTTTTTATCTTTCTCATTTGGAATCTTGACATTATTTATACTTAGAAATAATCTTCTCACTTTTTTTTTTCTTTTTATAAGAAAAAATATAGTCATGTGGGCTCTTGTTTAATTCGTCTCAATTAGTACTTTATCAATATTCAATCGTTATAATTTTTACTAATATATAGTGAAAGATATTTAAGTTCAAAGACTTGCATTTGAAGACGTACACAGGAAAATGAGAATGACAAAAAACAACAGAAATACCTATTATTTTTTATAAATAAAAATTCCCATTTATTATAAGATGGACCATAAATTTATGATGCCCCTCAACCAATAATACAAGGTATCTATACTTAATTATCCATCGATCATGTTTCCATTGCTATCTTCATCATCATCCGTTAGATCTAATAAGAATCCTTAGTGATATCAATAATAGTATCACTAATCATAATTAGTATTAAGAGGTTAAGAAAGGAGAGTGGAGGTTGAAGATTAGTAATAGCATCAATATATATTCCATTGATGCAAACAAACAAAGTGGAAAAAATAATCTACCACTTAAGACAGGAATTAAGATGATGGTGAAAGGAGGTGGAAGAAATTAAAGAGTCATTTAGATTTTGAGATAATATTTTGGTGCAATAATGCCTCTTCTTGACTAAAACCTACCTAGCACTCTTTGTGTACAATATTGATTTAAGACACTTACTGTTGAATATTACTCTACAATCTTTCAATCCTACCTTTATACCTTATACTGAAATTGGAAATAAATTATTATATATTGCCTTGTTCTCTCTAGAATATTTATATCGGTTTTTACTTTTGCGGAAGAAAATTGATAAATATAGCATAGTTGATTAAAGACATTATTATTTTCATTATTGGAATCTAATTTCGTATATTATAATTCAACCTATCTTTGCTAACTGTTCATGGGCCTAATCCGGTGGATCGGGCCGGCATGATAATTTTTTTAAAAATTATTTAATTATTTAATTATTAAAATCATTCATTATTGTTACATAAATTTTTTTAAATTAATTAAAATATAGAAAATTAATAATAATAATGAATAATTTTATTATTTTTGAATTTGATTGAATTGTAATATATGCAATTTGATTAAAATATATACAATTTGATTAAAAAATTACTATTGTTGGCTCATCTGGTTCTTGGGTCGGACTGGATGGAAGTGGGCGGTTTTAGCGGCGAGTTTTTGGATTGGACGACTCAAAATCCAGCCCAGGACCCGTACACCAATTCCACGATTCGAGTAAGGCTGGATCGGGCTTTTTACAGGCTCGACCTACACGACTCAAAAGGTGGGATGGGCTGGACTAGTCCACATTATTGGCCATCCCTACTTAGGGCATAGATTTAGAGAACTATTTATATCAATGTTATTCTAACTTTGAAATCTTAACAATAAACATTGCTGCATTCAAATTTAAGTTACTCATAACTTTTATTTTATAATTCTATCACTATGATCTATAACTAAAACATGGATAATATTATATATAATCTTGTTAGAGCCACTATATATAGTGTGTGTATGTTTAAAATATAATATCTCCTAAATTGTAATGTCTACATCAAAAGTGGATTTTTTTTTTTGTTAAAGTAAAATATGGATTCTCTAAAAAGAACATGAACTCCCTCAAATAAATTTGAAAAAATGAATAAAAAAAGGAGGAAGATTGATGGAGCAAGCTGAATTTAGTAAGAATGGTGGAGAAAGAGGCCCACTCAATGTTCAAGTCCTTTCCTGCTATGGTATGCTGTTTTTTCTATAATGGAATATACTAGAATATTCCAGCAATCATATAGTGAGGGTTACAAAAGAAAAATACGAGATATCATGTACAAGTATTGAGAATAATTGTGTTAATCTGAGTAGGTTAATCTGACATTCAATATATATAGTATTTTATACAGGCCTATGACTAATTACAGACTATTCTATCCTTTTACATATAATGTTATCTAATAGGGATATATATTTGGACCATTTGGTTTCATACTTGCAAATTAAGAAAGCCTCCCCTTGCCATGAAGCTTAAACTGGAATTCAATGCAGTTATGTAGACTGTAGAGATGTAACATTTTCAAACCTGTAACCTATTGTTCACATTATCTCAATCTTAACCACTAGGTCAAGATATCCTTTATAGTATCTCTTTTATGATAGTATTAGTTTTTCGTAATTTTTAAGTATACTTGTCATTACTTCTTAATATATTCAACGTTCTCATCAAAAGTTTCTCCTATCAGCTTCTCAAAATCAGACTATTACTCATACAAAATTTCTTTGTTAACAAAAAAACAAGACTTTTTAATAGAGAATTTGATAAACAGTTCTCTAAAATGATTAAATTAAAACTCTTAATTTTATGTCAATTCTATGTTTGTGGAAGAGGGCCATAATATTTTTGTGCAAATAGTATTGGATTGCACTTGCACTTGCACCCAAAAGAAAAGGCACCTAATCAACTTACCCACAAAAAAAAAAAAAAAGTGGTCAACAAACAGTAACTATTGCATTGCATTCTCCAAAGGTCATTTGTTCATATGATATGAACTTTTTTGCTTTTCTAAAAAACCTGAGAATAAATGATTGCTTTAATAGAGTAAGAGTACTATCAATTATTACAACATAGACCTATGAATCTAGTTTCAAATATAGTTATTATAAATTCAATAGCTAACACTCATTGATCAATGTTCAGCAAGAAAGACCAAGGATCTTTGGGTCCTAACCAAGGATGTCTTAACTTAATGGTTAAGATTGAGGTGCTGTGAACAATAGGTCACATGTTCGGATCTCCCTCCCCTTCTTTGTACTTTGTATTGCCTTCGTGGCTCATATGGATAATAATAATAAAAAAGGATCCTTGGGTCCAATGGTATGGCTTCTTATTTTTTACGTTGGAGATCAAGGTTTAAATCTTGGTTGAAGCAAAATTTCAATATTGTTGGGGGTTGGGCTTGTTGAGCCTCTGGGTGAGTGGCCCTGTGCAAGGGCAGCCCAAAGGAAATTTATCTTACTACGAGTTTTTGAAAGGGGGATTTAAAAAAATTCAGCAAGCAAGAAAAAAAAACGTCGTCCCAAAAGAAACAACATATTTTTTTTGTAAAGTAGTACAATATTTATATATCTTTCACTTTTAAAACTTTATAAAAATAGTACATTAATATCTTTCACTATTAAAACTTTAACATTCAATCATAAGTAATACAAGGTACTATTGTAAATTGATTTGGGTTCGTATATACTACTCCATCAAAAATAGCTGAATTTAGAAATAGTTGGATATTGATGTAACATTTAGAAAATGGTGAGTCCAAATATGGAATAATTCGATTCTAAAATCTAGTAATTATTAAAAAAAAAAGGAGGCATTAACAAATTCAAAATCTTAAATTTTGAGGGGCACATAACTAGCCTATTACACGTACAGCTATACACAAATTAAACAATCATTTCATGACACAAGTTTCCAAATGAAAAATTAATATTATTAAAGGAGATTATTACACTATCTTCATATAATCATATTTTGATATACTAGTTAGGAGCAATTACTTTAAGAAAAACATATAAATAAAGTTGGACTTCAAAACATAAATTAAAAGATAGGGTACGTGTCACCCCGACATCTACCTAAATTTACCCCAAGTGATTCCCGCAATTCCTCACATGTTATTACCTTTTAAGCTAGAGGTAATCAATATGGCCACGATTTGTGGGCCTGACCCAACCCGAAAATGAGTGGGTTTTGGATATTGTAATTTTTGGGCAAAGAGATTTGGCCACGGAAAACCTAGATATGAAAATTAGGGTAAACTTTGACCTGGTCCGAAAAGCCAGTTTTTCCGTCATAAATAGCGGGGTTTGGCGCGGAAGTTTCAGCCCGAGGGCTTTACTCGAAATGGGTTTTTGCCAAATCCCAATCCGACCCGTGACCTCAATTCTAAGCGCTAATATTTGTGTTGCATTATCCTAGACTTGGGCATGAGCCGGGTCGAGCCTGTTCACGGAGTTTGTTAAGAGAGTGTAATCCACATGTGTCCCACATTGGAAGAATTGAAAGCATATGACTAATATATAAGCTAATGAGTTACTCCACCTATCACCATATGGTTTTAGGATGGAACCCCATTGAGCTTGTATGTGGTCATACTCTTCTCTTGTGTGGGCTTGTGCTGAGCCCACCGAGATCTGTCATGGTATCAGAGCGGACGATCCTGGCCCAAGGTATGTGGCCCATTGAATGCAAGATGGAATGTTTGATCTGTTTGGAGCACGTTGCCCAACAGAATTGTGTCCCAAGTAGGGGCGCCCCAAGTAGGGGCTTGTTGACCTCATGTTGGAAGCCCAAATAGGGCCAACGAGGTGTATGTGACCTATCCAATTGCAACTTTAAAAGTGGCACACATGTGAGGGGGAGTGTTGAGAGAGTGTAATCCACATGTGTCCCACATTGGAAGAATTGAAAGCATATGACTAATATATAAGCTAATGAGTTACTCCACCTATCACCATATGGTTTTAGGATGGAACCCCATTGGGCTTGTATGTGGTCATACTCTTCTCTTGTGTGGGCTTGTGCTGAGCCCACCGAGATCTGTCAGAGTTGGTCCACGGGCCTTGAACACTGGTGGGTCGTGGCCCGCCACATAGTGGACAACTAGTCGGGCCTTGAACAAGCTCTTGTCGAGCCGGGCCGCGTACGGCCCAACCCATACCCACCTCTACATTATCCTTTTCTTTAATACAAAACCCGATTCGATGTCGTCATCTGACAAAAATTATCATTACAAGTCTCCAACTCATGATCTTTGTTTGAAACATAACAAATTAGCCACCAGTTTAAAACAATCTCATGATTTATACTTCACCATAAAAGATAATAAAGTCATGATATATCCTCCCGAAAGTCTTGCAAGAGTCTTTACGAACGCATGTATCACTCTATGATAATAGCAAGAAACTGCTACATTATACTTCTTTACCTAGATTATTTATAGGTTTTATTTCAATATGTAGCGAATATGTCTTGAATCGGGTTGAAGACGCGAAGAAACAAGGAGTTCGAGTGCTCGCCCGATCAACCAGGTGGGGTCGCCCACCCAAGTGGCTTGGCCCGGAAGACCGGACGAGTGCAATACTCAAGGCCGTCTCTAGAGCCACAAACTAATTTTAAAGCTATTTTCCGTCAATAACCTTCAAATTCTTAAGACACTCACATGACTACTAAAAAAACTAAAAATATACCCAAAAGTGAAAATATATTATAGTAGTGGAAGACAAGAGAATATTAATTTCGCCGCATATAAGCAAAAAAATATAAGTGATCCTAGGCATGCATGATCAATTAGGGCCCCAAAACCATATTTCCATTATGCGACAATGATAGAACATCTAAATAAACATGAGTTGAAATAAGTAGGGAAAATAGACAAATAGTGATTCTTGTCGAGGGTCATATACATATGATACAGTGGTGAGTGGTAGTGGCACACATGATATTGAATAAGATGAGATAGTGTGAAAGATATAGTAAATTTAAGTTATTCTTGACTAAAATTTTAATTATATAAGATAATTTTTTTAATTGCAATCAATTTTTCAAGCTATTGACTTGTATTTAATAGTCACGCGAATTCAAATCTCATCCACCCCATCCATGTATCCACACTTCAAGTCCAATGGGTTCTCGCATGAGGGGCGTGATAGAGTATTAAACTATTCTTGGGACTCCAATCATCAGCTTAAGCTTTTGGTTGACCGTTGACAACGTAACCTTTTTCACTCTTCTCTCCGCCATTTACGAAGTTACTGTTGAGACTTTTCAGTACTTGGTTTGTCGATTATTTGGATAATCCCTTTATTTCGAATTCAAATTGTGTTGAATAAACTCAAGTGATTACTACGCAGAGTTAAAAACGGAGTTAGACGGTCAAATTTAACGAAAATCGTTATTTGGTGGTATTTTGATAGGGATTTGTTATAAAATTTAGTTTTAAAATATTAAAACATGATTTGTTGAAAAAGGTTTCTTATAAGAAGTAGGGATGGGCAAGGGTAGGGTCTGGGTTGGGTCTAAATATTTTTGCAGACCAAGACCCGGACCCTAAAGGTCTGAAAAAATTGGATCCGGACCCGGACCCTTAGGGCCTCGAGGGTCCAGAGGGTCTGGAGGGTCCAGCCCTAAAGTTTTTATTTTGCCAAATTTACAGCATTATTAATATCAATAATCATCTGAAATTTGCTTGAAACAAACACAAAAATTTGCATGAAACAAACACAAACATATAAATTGAAAAAAACGAAACAAACACAAACACAAACTTATAAACTGAAAAAGAAAAACGAAACAAAAACACAAACATACAAGTTGAAATAAACGAAACAAACACAACTTACATAAGAGTTCAGAATGGGTGTTTAGGTGTTTTAGTTTAGGTTTTAAACTTTTAGAAAATCAGTTTGTTTTGTTTTAAAAAAAAAGTTAAAAATGTATATATTAAATAAGTTTAGGGTCTAAGGGTCGGGTCTTGACTTAATATAATTCTCTGAGCTTTTCCCAGAGTTTGTTATCTTTGGCGGAGCTTGACTTAATATAATTCTCTGAGCTTTTCCCCTCAAAAAAAAAAAAAAAAAAGGGTCTAAGGGTCGGGTCTGGGTCCAAAATTTTAAGACCCGGTCCCTTAATAAATTTACTTGGACCCAGACCCGGACCCTTAGGGTCTGAAAAAGTTGGACCCAGACCCTTAAATTAGGGCCGGGTCCAACAGGGTCCGGGTAGGGTCTTGGACCCATGCACATCCCTAATTAAGAAGTAGGGATTGTTCTCCCCATCTTATTTTCAGTTCAGTTCAGTTCAATTCAGTTCAGTTTAATTCAGTTCAGTTCTTGACAATACTTTTACCCCCACATATCACTATTCATTTCAGTTCAATTCAGTTCAATTCAGTTCAGTTCAGTTCAAGTCAGTTCAGTTCAGTTTAGATCAGTTTAGTTCACTTCAGCTGTTTCATGCCGAAGAGAACATGACCGTAGTTTGATGATATACTTTCTTTACTATATTATAATTTATGACAAATGGATGTTGTTTAAATAGGCTTTGAACCAAGTCTAAAATAATTTTTAAGCTTTGTCGTAAAATTATGATAGATCTACACATGGGAAACAATAGTAGTTTACTAGTTTATCAAGTCTCAACCTATTCATCCTAATACTATTGTTATCACAAATTTACTTACATGGCAATCGGCATCATAATTTGCCTATTTGAAATCTTAGGTAACACGAAACATAACATTCAAAGGAAATGCCAAAATGCAGCTCAAGGAAGATACCAACCGACATAACTTTAATCATTGATATCTTTGACGATAAATAAGAAAAATTATAAATAATTGATATTTTTAAAAATCAATGAAACAAATCTAACAAAATCCAACATAATTTAAATAACTAAAGATAGGCAAACTAAAATATGTGAATAGTGTCATAAATCAAAATAAATTAAGTAAAAATAAACGGAAGAAGTATTAGATTAGACCAGATATGATTTTCATTTCTTACAGATGATATACTCCCTCTAGACTTCATTAGTTTACCCCTTTTTTTGGGGCATATTTGGCGAGACACTAATTTGAACCTTAATATCTCTATTCTTTATAAGCAAAAATTACAAATAATATTTGGATAATACACATTGAGACGAATTATCTCACATGACTATATTTTTTCTTAAATACAAATTACAAGAGATAGTCAAAGTCGTATATGTAAATAGTGTAAAAAATCAAAATGGATAAACTAATAAAAATCGGATGGAGTAATCAGATAAATAGGAGTATAACGTGTTTGAGTTAGAGTTTGGTGGGCACTTGATGTAGCTAAAGGATCTTGAGTCCATGGGGCGTATTGGTTAATGCATCAAGGCCCAAGCTTGGCCTCATACCGTGAAATGAAAGCTGAATTGCATATTTGCATGTGACCAAACATTGCAATAGGAGAAAAGAATAGGCTAAACTACTTCAAGTATTGAGTATCACGTCGAATTTCAGGATATGGCTCAGGATTCGAGTTCTCATTTTAATAATATGTTGGGTATTTAATTTTGGATTATTTAGTTTTGTATCTAGCATCTGAATTGGTGTGTCGGTGTGTCCTGCACAGCTAGTAGCCTAACAAAGGTTGATATTCGGACCAATTATCTTTCCTAATAAAAAAAAACATCAAGTAAAAACTCTATGTATGAGTTTAAGCCAACCACTACGCACACTACAAACAATAAACGGAAGCAATGACACATAGTTAACGGGCTAACGGCAAGTACCGTGCATTGGAAAATGTAAAATAATAATGCGAGATTGTTTAACAAAATTGGTTGATGAATAATGCCACAAAACCAAATAGTGCAATTAAAAAAGTACGAGTTCGTATAAAATAGTGTAAAAATCAAACCGTACCAACTGGTGACATGAACTATCAATTATCGTCAAGCACCACTCCCTCAGGCCTCAGCACTCTACTCTACCAACGCCCGCCGCAAAAATTAAGACAGCACCATGAACTTTCTGCGCAAAAACTTCATCAAAACTTGCAAAATTCACACTCATCTCAACCCATGTTCTCTTTCATCTCCATTCTCCACTAATTTCTCTTCTTCTCAACAAAAGTTTCAAGCTTTTTCTCCAATGGAGAAGAAAGAATTGGCAAGACCCAGTGAAATTCCCTTCCAACCGAAGGTGGCTAATTGGGTCAATTTTGTTGGTACTGTAAGAACCCCAGTTGAATTTTGTACTTCAGTTGATGGGAAATCATGGGCTAGCACTATTATTTCTCAACGGCAGCATTTTTCTGCTCTATCTTCTCTCTGGTATATTGTCAATTTGAAAATCCCATCTTCAAGTGTTGTTTTTTTCGGTTGTTTTCTTTTGTGGGTTGATTTTAATGGTGCTTAATTGAATTGGGTTGATGATTGATTTCAGTATTGTTGTGTTATATTGGTGTTTGTTTGAGATAGTTTTTTTTTGGTTGCTTTTTTTTGTGGGTGATTTTAATGGTGCTTAATTGAATTGGGTTGATGATTGATTTCAGTATTGTTGTGTTATATTGGTGTTTGTTTGAGATAGTTTTTTTTGGGTGTTTTCTTTTGTTGGTTGATTTTAAGTGTGCTTAATTGAATTGGGTTGATGATTGATTTCAGTATTGTTGTGTTATATTGGTGATTTGGTGTTTGTTTGAGATTTTTCTTTTGTTGGTTGATTTTAATTGTGCTTAATTGAATTGGGTTGATGATTGATTTCAGTATTTTACTTATTTTGGTGTTTGTTTGAGATATTTTTTTTTTTGACTTGACTAGTAGTCTTCATGGTTATTATCAACTAGTGTTGTTTAGAATGAATGTTTTATCATTGCTAATTTGAAACCCCATCTTCAAGTTTTGTTTTTTATTGGTTGTTTTCTTTTGTGGGTTGATTTTGATGGTGCTTAATTGAATTAGGTTGATGCTTGATTTCAGTATTGTTGTGTTATTTTGGTGTTTGTTTGAGATAGTTTTATTTTACTTGACTAATACTCCCTCCGTCCCATAATATAAGTCCTGTTTTCTTATAAGGTGTCCCAAAATATAAGTCTTATTTCTATTTTCAATCAATAATTATTCCCAAAATACCCTCATGAATATAGTTTAATTCCCAAAATATCATCATAATTTCAGCTTCCAATGCACCATTATTAATGACAAAATGGAATCTTTTACCTCATTGAACTCCTCTACACATTAAACCATGCAACATTAAATGACAGTTTTTATTTTTTGTTAAAAAAAAAACAATGCAAGTGTTTCTCAATAAAAATAATTTTTTTTATTCAAATAAAACAAGATTCCATTTAACCTTAATTCCCGCGTAAAAACAGAATCAGGACTTATATTATGGGACGGAGGGAGTAGATTTTATTGTTATTGTCAATTAGTGTTGATTAGAATGAATGATTTATCATTGTATTTGGGAAATGACCAGATGAGGTATCAATGTCGATTGGCGTTCATAGTTTTTTTTGGGTGTGCTTGGCTTACCCCTGGAAAGTGGGAAATAATGATGTAAAATTTGGTTGATAACATAATGCTTACAACTAGCCAAAATAGCTAATACAAGGCTAATACTACGAGCTTGTCAAGCAAACCAAGTTGGAGATATGACTTACTATAGTTGGGATCATAGTTCGAAAATGCGGTTTCAGTCACGATCGCAGTAATGGTCACGGTGATGCGAGAACGGGAATGATGTGATTGTTGTACCGCCAAATATCAGCTCATACCATGAGATATCCCTTGAACCCACCTAAAACGCATTTTTTTTGCACCTTTACTATGTGGGTAGTATGACTAGTATCGGTTCGGTAGATTCGAAAACCTTTATGATACTGGTGAAACGGTACGATGCGGCCTTGTTTTGACACCATGGTTGGGATACTGTAGTCTGTATGTTTGAGTTGTTAAAGGGTGGTGTATGTTGCCTACTTGCCTTTGCCTCATGCGTGACATCTTTGTTCCTTTCTCCTGTGATTTTGGATTGAGTTATCTGAGTACTTCATTATTCAAGTGATGGCATATTCGATACTAATTAACTTGTTATGGCACCCTGGTCCGCACTGATTTTGGATTGAGTGATGAATGATACTTAGGTTAGTGTATACCTGAAATAAAGGATCTATCAGGGAATTTGCACAATGGAAGAGGATGATTTATGTTAGACAGATGTTCTCTTTCTCTCTCTTGCCCTGTCTTTTATACTTGCACACACACACATGACGCATGTAGACTTCTCAAAATTGACTTGACTCGAACCCAACCAAAAACGACCTGGAAAAGTAGTTATTCAGTAACTCAAAACTTGAATCCATCCAAATTAGAGCAATTCGGAAGTTCTTGTGTCCATTTGACCCGACTGGGGTTTGACTCGACCAACCCCATTTCCATAACCATTTCATCTATCAATTATTTTAAGAGCCTGACCTGCCAAAACTACCTTTAATAATTAGAATGGTTGGTTCTAACATGGTTTTTGTTGGTTTTAAAATTATATGTGTATGGTTTGATTTTATTTTGAATAATTTGTAATTATGAATTGCCTTTTGCGTGTATACTGTGTATATTATGCTTATAGCAGAAAAAGGCTTGCAAATAGAAATGGCATCTTCATATATGGCCGAAATCCGAAATCCGAAATCCGAAATCCGAAATCAGCGACCCGAATACAACCCGGATGCCGAAAACATATGACTCTAACCTGATCTGACTAACCCATTTGACATGTTGTACGTCATTAAATATTTGAGGGGATTAGGTGGAGCTCATTGTATGTTTTCATGCATTTCGTGAGTAATTATATTGTGTGTAACTTGTCTTGAGTTGATGGGAGTTTGTTATATGATTTTCCTCCTCCTCTTGTAATGGTTACACTTGCTTTATCGCAGTGTCCAATGCACAGATTTTTACAATTCGAAATAGATATTATTTAGAAAATTCACCTTGAGCCGATCTTATAAGACCCCATATGATACTCTTCTGATATTTATATGAATGAGAATTAGGGGTCAAATTATTTCAACTTTGATCACAGAAAGTAAAGTGTCAGATCTATTGTATCGTGTAGCTATTGAAAAGAAATAGTGGTAGTATTAGTTTTGCTCCTCTCCACTCAAATATCAAATATGATTGTGGAACCTATGTCATTTATTCGGGATATGGTTGAACAAATATAAAAGTCCGTTTGCCATTAAACATGATACATGTGTATTGTAGACTGAGTTTTCTCTTCATTTTCTTACTTCAACTAGGATTTCCGTGGTATTTGAAGGTGAATTGGCTGAAACTGCTGCTACCCATGTGAAGGAAAACCATTATATATATGTAGGCGGACACCTGAGTGGACATCGCTTGCCAATCAATATGACTAATGACCAAGTAACTCTTCAGGTAGTGTTATGCTTCTCTCTATTGGTCTGCATTATTCCTTGGTAGGTAGGTCAAACTAAATGCTTTTATTGGATCTATCAGTCTTTAGAAATAGCCTAGGCCTATAGGAAGAAAATTAAAGAGGCCAGCCTTTGCTCATAAGACATAAACATGCTAACGTCTATGCCTCTATGGGAAGCATGTAATGCAACTACACTTTAGACAGTTAGATCTGATAAAAGTTGCAACATGTTCTTTTATTTCCATTCTGTTATGGATGGTTTGAAGCTTGTGAGCTGATTTAGTTTAATGTAAAAATCAAGTTTTGGATTATGAAACCAATAAAGTTTTCAGTGGTGAGTTGTGACTAACTAGGCTTGCCAGAAATCGTCCCGCTCTGAAAAAAATTGGTTTGTGATTGTATTCGAACAATGCAGTAATTCTTGGTTCAAAACCTTTATCCCGACTTTGCTATGAAGAAAACGAAACTTTCCTACCAATACCTTTAATGGAACTTTGCTACAAAAATTATTATTAGAAAGTTGATTTTAGCAGGAATTTTATTTTGTTGGACTTAGACATCATTTGTATGGTTAGATTTGATCATAAATGATTATACTCCTCATGACTTGCTATATGCAACTTATATTGTGCATATTTTGTCATACATACAGTGAAAGAAATGAAAAATAAAAGTAGTGTCTTCAATCCACCCCAACCTTTAATGCTTTGGATCTTGATCAAACATTGTATGACCCAGACCAAAATCGATCGACCTGAATATGAAACGAACTTGAAAACTTTTGTCTCTAACTCGACCTGATGGACCCATTTGAAAGGTTTACTTGTGACTCAAAAGTCAAAACTAAACAAGTGCTAACATGTAAAGTGATCTAATTTTTACTTTGTAGAGCTGTATGTGAGACCCTTTTCTCTCTCCCGCATAATGCTGCAAGGAATCGACAGGGAAACTCTAGACCATTGCTTACATATGTAAGAAAGGGCAAAAGAGGGAATTGAATCACATTTGCCACATCGCAGTTGCTTACAAGTTAAAACAGAAGGATTATTTCTGCTAAAATATCTGGAGGACTGACAAGTTAGCTATGAGCTGTAAATAGGACTATAACTAATAGCAATGAGGTGAGCAGAATTCATGTTGAATATTGTAGAGAGATACCTCACATCTCGAAGAGTGAGGCTTCTAATTGGTGATCTTACCCTGAGTTTATCAATACAACTTCTATCCCTTTTATGTTACCTATTTCTTATTGTGAATTTCTTGTTATCTCACTGGATTCCTTTCAAATGCCTTCACAATCCTGAAACTAGATCATGTTTTCGGAAACCTTGAATTGTTTTGTAACTCTTGACACACAATTTAATGGAACTAAATATATAACGTGGCAAGGAAACAATGGGCTGTGGACGAAGTGTTAGATAGCTCACGAATCGAGTGAACTTAGTGTTCTAGACTGAGTTTTCGAGTTCTCCAATTTCACCATTTTGGTAACTGCAATAAGAAACATGAAAAAAGGCAATCTTTAGAGAAATATTGTCATCTTTTTGTAAGTAGGGAGTATCTTTTTCCGCCTTTTCATTATCCTTTCTCCTTTTCTCGAGTAGGATCGTGGAGGGTATGTGAGGTGTTTGGTTTAGGTCTTAGATGTGTAAGCCTATGACAAGTTCTCAAGCTTCTAGATACTGGTCTTTAATAGGAGGTGAGGGAGAACCAAGTAGCAGAGGAGTTAGCCTTTTATTTCTTTCATTAATTGGGAGATGCAAAAGAACTTTGCTCAGCAGGAATTATTCTAGCTTAGGCAATGCTCTCGTTAAGTTCGACTATATGAATAACTCCGCGTTTGGTGATTATCACATATTCCATCCCTTTATGTATCAACGGAATACTATAATTTTACCGAAATGCTCTTTCTGATAGTCGTGTCTTGTGCCCTCTCCATCTTCTTTACACCACTAAAATCAGGTGAGGTAATGTGAGGAAATCTTGTTATAATCATAATCTCTTCTTTTGTTGTATCACTGATCTTCTATCTTTCAGTTGAGTAACTAACTTTGTTTTTTTGCTGAACGTCTAAACCAATTTGTGCTAGGTGATGGTTCATGATCTATATTTCGTTCGATTTCAGGATCATAGTGAAAAGCTGCATGTGCTTGATAAAGTATATAGGTGATTGTCTACAATTTGTTCACTTCCAGCATTATAGAGAAAAGATGTACATGCTTGATCAAGTATATAGGTTAACCTTGTTTAAACTACGCCTGCTTTTTTTTCTTTAAAATGTTTATTTTTTAAGAAATACTTCCTCCGTTTCATTTTAAATGCAACAAATGAATATTTTATATCTCAGAAATAATACCCCTTTGTTGTAATTAAAACGAAACGGAGGAAGTAATAATGATTAGGAGGGTATGAAGTTAACTGTGTTTAACTCATCGTTTTTTTTTTCTTGTTCTCCTCGAAGGTAAATCGACAGCTACTGAGATATGGAAAACCTCCTACATGTGAAGATATTCAACAAGTAGAGGATCACTGAACCAAGTAAGCCAGTGGATAGACAACGGTTCCAGAGTCGGGTGAACGATGAAATAATCGAGGAAACGCAAAACTGCTCCGCCATATTATCACAGAAAATCGACCTTTTGGTGTCGTAATCTATCATTATATTGTATTTAGGCATATATAGTGGTTTGATTAGTGACTAATCCAGCAGCCTAAACATCATGACAGTGATGGGAAATGTGGTAGTTTCACTTGTAAAAACCACATACAGAGAGGAACAATTCCTTCAACATGTACATAGAATAAGATGATGTAAATTTTTGGTGATTTTAAATGTTGGAGATTGAGAAAGTATCTACTTTTTTTTTTATTTCAAAGGCCCAAAATGCAGCTGTGATTCATGGACAAATATTGTCCAAGTCTTGTACAATTGAAATGTGTGGTCCAACTTGAGGGCAACTAACTTATTCTTTTATCAGAAAAATAGGTGTTAAATTGTTTTTTTAATCCATATGATACACGAAGACAATACAAAGTATAAAAAAAGAGGAGGGGGGTCTGAACCTGTGACCTATCGTTCAAAACACATCAATTTTATTTTAACCACTGGTTTAAGACATCTTTGGTTGTTAAATTGATGATTAAACATGTTTATTAGATAAACAAATAGTATATGAGACCAGGCGTGCGTTGTCCCGGGTTGGTATTGTTTTTCGAATTTGATACGCATTTTTGTCCATTTTCATTAAAATATATTAAAGAAAATTCAACTTTTAAAAGGTACAAATATGATAATTTGGACACTCAAAACAGAATTAAAAGTTGGTTGAATTGTGTCATCTATAATAGTAAAAGGTTACATGTTCAAATCTTGTTGCAAACTAATTTACTTTTGTTAATTGACATGACTTATATATACATTGGACAATTTTAATGGAGTAATAGAGATGTCTCGTGATATATATACATTGACACGCACGCCTTTTAATATATTTGATGTGAACACAATTGATCTTATGAGTGTCTTGGATGGGCAAGTTGAGAGTTTAGACAACGTCGGCTTCATTCATCATGTTAAATGAGTAATGTCCACATGGCCTAATCTTTGCAACATAATACTCATATTAGTGAGAATACATCACGTTTGTCTTGCTTAGGGCCCTGCATGACAAGTTATGTGTTAGATATTTAGGGTATGTTGTCGATGGATAGTGATTTTCTTATTTTTCCTTTTTAGTTTCTTGAAAATGAAGGGTTTTTCATTATTTGAATGTCACATCATATCAAAACTGATAATTATTTCGACTATTTTGGGTTGGGTGACGTTGATAAAAGACAAAAATTATAGGATGAAAAAGAATGAACGAGAGAATAGTGGTGGTTTTTATTTTCTACGGTTAATTTGAATTTTTAGATCAAGTAGCAAACAAAAAGTCACTGATGTATTATGCCTCAAAATAATCTTAGCTCAATAGTAACCTAATTTGAATAATTAAAATTAAAAGTACCTAGGAAAGAAGAATACACACTCAGTGCATACTTTAGTTGCTAAAGATAGATCGAGTAGTAATTTTAATAATTTAAAAATATATTATAATTTTAAACGACGCTGAATTCAATAACTTATCATAAGGATGAATCTATTTGAAACAAGGTAATTCATCAATATCCGAAGAAATAACTCACAACATTTTCTAATAAGACCCTCTTCTTTTGAACTGAATTAATCTGAACCGAACTAAACTAAATTGATCTGAATTGAACTAATCTGACCAAAACTAAACTAAACTAAAATGAATCTACATTTATTCTGTTCAAAAGAACAACAAAGCCTAAGTCCGCATAATTTCGCATAACCTAAAACTTACCTCCTACATTTCATAATACTCGCTACAAATCCCATTGTGGGAAGTTTTACATTACTTGCTACACTTCTTTTTTGGACAATAAATTCTCTCTATCTCCCTCCTCTCACACGGGTCCCTTTTCTTTTTACTCTTTACCTCTTTATTCTCCATCGCTTAGGAGTCCATGAATTGAGAAGTGTATCGAGTAATATATAACGGACGAAATATTTAGAATCTAACCGACTGATCCAATTAACAAGTAGATTCTAGAGCATACAATACGCAGTGCCAAGTTGACCCTTAACTTTAAAGATAATTTCATGGCAGATTCTCACCGGCGTTGAATACTTTTCATTTTTTCAACAAACATAAAAACAGAAAACCTAATTTTCTCATTCTGCCAAAACTTAGGAAGAAACATATTATAATCTTTTATGCTAAAGTATGAATTAAGGTCATTATGTGTGACATTATTGCAAGTCTTATACGTAACTTATTTATTTAATTCACCAAGTTGAGAAACTATATAATATTAGCCTCCCATTTCTCCAATCTCACGGTACAAAAAAAAAAAACTATCAACTTTTTTCTCAAAAAACTAACAAAATTATCAACTTTTTTCAAGAGAATTTTCCATTATTTCTAGATTCATATGAAAAAAGATTCATCAGTCAGAAATTAACGCAAAAGGAGGTAAAAGAATAGATTCTATTGCACGAAAGTTTCCTCATTTTTGCATTGTTTTTTCTGGCACAAAAAAAGTTTGAAGCTTTTTATTTATTGTTTTTGGTGGGATTATATAATACCCAGATCGTATATTTTTGTGGGTTGTTTTTATTTTGTTGGATTTGTGTTTTTTCATTATTGGGTATTATCGATCTGATCTTGCCAGTTGATTTTTTTTTTTTTTTTTTTTTTTTGTGTGTGTAGAAATGATTGGGAATTTTGTTTACTTTTAGGATGAACATTTTGTTTGATCTTAAATTTTGCATGGTGAATTTTGTTGGATGGTGAATGTGAATTAGTGAATGTTGTTGTTTAAATGTTTATTTTTGTTTGTTGCTTGAATTTTTGTTTATTGAATGATAATTTGTAAGAAGTAGATTTTGCTGATTTGATTGTAAATTTTTTGTGTAGGAGAAGATTTTCTGAAAGTTTTAGCTGTCATTTGGTTGAAAGTTTTGATTTTCTTTCATCAAATTGGCAGCTGTTTTCTCAATTTTTAAGTGGAAAATAATTTTGATTTAGAAGTTTTATTATTTTTGAAATTTGATTCTGGGTTATGTTGGAAATTTGAAGCTGATTATTAGTCATTCAGATTGCAATATCTTTTGCTCATTTCTTCTGCTGAATGTGATTTTTTTGTGTCAAGTTGAAGCAGAAATATTGTTATCTTTCTTTATTCTTCTGTCTTATTTGTGGGTTTTATTTACTTACTGAATCACTTCTAACTCACCTTGCACAATTTTCATCTATGGAGCATGAGTCTAGGCATATGGTTTTTGAGTTCTTCAACTATATGAAATTCAGAGATTATAGTGACACTTCATTTGTATAAATTGCTTGAAAAATCTTATAGGAATTTGTAATAGCTTTTGCTTTTCTAATTTAACATTTTTCGAGTATCGATTGTCCTCGTAGTCGTATTAGTTGATTATGTGATGTTCCCCTTTGTGGCAGAATATTGCATGGAGAGCAAACATGCAAATGCCACTAGATTATATCTTATTATAACAGTTCATGATACTATCTTATTAGTTTTTTTCGAGTTCTTGTATCCTGATTTAAACGATATATTGGTGTTGCAGTTTTGTTCCTTATTATCCAGTACACCCAGGGGTCCCGGGGGCATCTGGGTTTTGTTGCAATGGAATATGAAAGTCATAGTTGGATATGGGATGGAGTTTGCTACTATCCACATGTATTTGGTGGAATAATGATCACAGCAGCTCTACTCGGTCTGTCGACTAGCTACTTCGGTGGAATTGGAGTTCACTATTTGCCTTATTTGGGCCCTGGTTTTGGTATTTTGAAAAAGCAAGCACATGAAAAGAAGCGTGTCAGGGTATACATGGATGGATGTTTTGATTTGATGCATTACGGCCATGCTAATGCACTGAGGCAGGCTAAGGCCCTGGGAGATGAATTAGTAGTTGGAGTTGTTAGCGATGAAGAAATTTTGGCTAACAAAGGTCCTCCTGTGTTGTCAATGGAAGAGAGGTAATCATAAAAACTTTGTTAATTTTTAGTTCGATTTGGTTAATTGCTAATGATCGATATTAATTTATTATAGCTGTGAGTATAGTTTCTATATGGAAAGTAACAAAGAGTTTGGAAGAAATTCTCAATAAACTACGTGGTCTAACAAACTTATGAAAAAGTATATGATCTAACGAAGTAATGATTGGATAATGATCATATTTCCATGGACCATTTAGACCTAGATGGTAGCTCTCAATAAGTTTCAAGGGTCCTGTAATTTTGTTCGTTACACTAGTTTTTCTGGTGAAGTAAGGCATTGTTGGTATTTTTGTTTTTCAGTGGCTTCCTATACTGGTTCATCTTCCTTTAAGCTTTTAGTCCTTGTCTAAAAGCAGATGATGTTAGACAAGTTCTTTAGTGCAATTACTCTCTTGAAAATTATTGTGTTGACTGTTATACTCCCTCCACCCTGTATTAAGTTTCCCATTTTCCAAATTAAGAAGTTCTGAATGATCTTCACAATTCCATTTTTACGTAAAACTTGCATATTTTTGCTCCAATTTGTCTATCTTTTTACTCTCTTTATAGTCCTTGTCTAAAAGCAGGTGATGTTAGACAAGTTCTTTAGTGCAATTACTCTCTCGAAAATTATTGTATTGATTGTTATACTCCCTCCACCCTGTATTAAGTTTCCCATTTTCCAAATTAAGAAGTTCTGAATGATCTTCACAATTCCATTTTTACGTAAAATTTGCATATTCTTGCTCCAATTTGTCTATCTTTTTACTCTCTTTATAGCTTTTCATTTTCTTTTATTTCTTCTTTTAACAACTTTTCTTAATCTCTGTGCCGAAAGTGTATCGTGTTACAAGTTAAATCAAATTGTTTTGACTTTAACTGTCTCCTGATTTTGGTAAGTTATCTGATGTGTACTCGTTGTCCGTTGCTGCTACTATAACTTTTGATTGAGTCAATTTTCAGGCTAGCACTGGTTGGTGGTTTAAAGTGGGTCGATGAAGTCATTCCTAATGCCCCCTATGCAATCACAGAGCAGTTCATGAAAACTCTGTTTAAAGAATACAAAATTGACTACATCATACATGGTGATGATCCTTGCTTACTTCCAGATGGCTCCGACGCTTATGCACTGGCAAAGAAAGCAGGCCGCTACAAGCAGATCAAACGCACAGAAGGAGTTTCAAGCACAGACATTGTAGGTATAATTTCTTTGGTTTCCCTCTAAGTCGGAAGTAGAAATGCAATTATTGGCTGCAAAGAGAATCTATCTGCTGGTACAAATTACCGCCTAAAGGGTCTGGATCATCTTGTTTCTGGATGACATCTAGAATTGATCGTACATAGTTGGAGTATCAGGAACTGCTGTGTTTCTCTAGTCTTATTTTTGATACACTTTGAACTATTCACCATGAGCAATAAGGCAAAGTTGTCATAACTGATCTGCTCATTGTGAGAAAAAGGACAAAAATAGTTTGAATGTCTTTTGTATTGCTGTAATTAACTCATGGAACTTCTTATTTGTTTGCAGGAAGGATACTTCTGACTGGTGGTGATAAAAGCAAACACAAAGATTATGATGATCCAACTTCGCAGGAGGATTCTTGCGGCGGAGAGCAAGTCACTAAGAATAAGCAGCCTAGAGCTGGTCATTTATCTCATTTTCTGCCCACCTCCAGGCGCATCGTACAGTTTTCAAATGGCAAGGTATTTAACAATGGCTAGCATCGATTTTTCTTTCTTTTTCCATTTGGTTACAAAGGCCCCTCATTAAAACTATTATCCAAAGTATTGGAAAAGGAAGGAAAATAGTTAATTGGAAAAGACTTGAGGATCTTGAATGAAGAATGGTGTAGTATGAGCCAAAGTAGGAAAAAAGATCTGTATTTCTCCTTATACCATTAACGGCGCAAGTCTTGCCTAACTTCTAGGCCATGGATACTTTTCTGGTGCATTGTGAACTTCACCACTGAACAATGCGAGAATTCCCATAAGCCGATAGAGGGGTCAAGTAGAAGAGGGGCTTCTGCTAGCCATTGTATTATCTTGTTGGAGGAAGGAGAGAATACCCATAATCCCTATGATTGACATAGCTTTGTTTCCAATATATTCTTATTGACCTTTCCAAACTCCAGTGCTAACTTTATACTGCAGCCTCATAAGGGGAAGATAGATATCTATAACAGGATACCTTTCCATAACTTTAGCTAGCTATTACGTGTTAGCCGGCAAACACCTGGTGTATTTTAAGGGATATTTTATGGGAGTGATTTGTTATTTTGCTTATGTTTAAATTTTTTATATTTTCCGGTTAACTCCTGTGCATAGCTGTTTTTTATGGCCTTGATTATGTTGTTGCATTACCATCTGATTTGTCATTGCAGGGGCCTGGACCTAATGCTCGTGTTGTGTATATTGATGGAGCATTTGATCTCTTCCATGCTGGACATGTTGAGGTGAAATAGACAAAACCTTATTCTGCATAATTATGATGTTTCTCATCGTTTGAAGAAACTGGATTTACTTATGAACCATGTACTAAAAAGTTGATATCAATGTGAGAATGATGTAGTAATTTACTGCTTTAATTATGTGCGTTGATTCAGATACTAGATTATCTTGTGAACTTCTTTGCTTGTAGACTAAAACAAGCAGTTTTCTTGTCAAGTACCTCCTTTTTTTGCCTGATTGAAGAAACCTGAATATATTGTGTTCTGTGTGCAAATCTCGGACATCAAACAATATAGAAGTTAAATGTAGAAAAGGCAGTGATATCATAGAGCTTGTTGAGTTTGGGTGTCTTTGTTCAATTGTAGTTGCTGAGTTGTTTTGCCTTGCCACTTCTTTGGTATAGCCACATTTCTTCGTTATTGCTTTGGTCAATAATAATTGGGAGACAGATGCATGTTCTAGTGGTGTACTGGTGTTTGCTGATTTGTTAATATATATGGATACCTCATTTTATGTCTTTTCATGCTTAAATTACTATCTTAGTGTCTTATGATTGCAAGCACTTAGTGTTGGTTTTCATGCATTTACAGATACTTAGAGCTGCTCGACAGCTTGGAGATTTCCTACTTGTTGGCATTTACACAGACCAAGCTGTCAGGTATCTGGTTTCTTATTTCTGATTAAGATAATCCTTTTTGTTTCATTTCAATTGGATTTGAGTGCACTTCTGCTTCAATTACCTTGCATAAGCTAGAAATTAATTGAGTTTTGTCCTTGCAGTGATATTCGAGGTTTAGGGTATCCCTTGATGAATTTACATGAACGCAGTCTCAGTGTATTGGGTTGTCGTTATGTCGATGAAATCATTATGGGTGCACCATGGGAGGTCACAAAGGACATGGTTTGTGCTCACTCTTATCATTTAAGCTTTTGATAGAAGTTATTTAGACATGAATTTTGGAAGAACTTTGTTTCCTTATTTGCTGATTTGCTTAGCTGCTCTCTATAATTTGGTGTTTTGAAAAAACCTAGCTCATAGCTTCCAGGATCTTAAGGAAATTGCAAGTGTGTTCTCTCCGCAGAAACATTTAGGTATATCTGTAATTTCCATGTGGTATTCCTGGGAAAGTCGTTGAAGAATACTTTCCGATTTAAAGAACTACTTTCTTCAAGGCCTTTTTTTGAATTAATCATGAAGCGGTCATTATTACTGCCTTTTATCAGACTTTATTAGCAATTTAGCATTAGAAAGACTTAAAAGCTTAAAACAGGTGACAGAATCATGTGACTGTCATGAAGTGTCATCTACAAAAACTCATGTAATGTTACGAACTGTGTTAACTGCCGATTCATGTAAGTGAATTAGTCTATTGAAGCGAGTATTTTTGTTTACAGATAAATAATTCTTACAAGCTCTGAGATTCTCTAATTCAATTCAATTCAACTAGACATTTTGTGAGGTCAGGCATATTGCCGGGGGAGGGGGGGGGGGTGGGGGGGGGGTGGTGTCTAAGAGCGTGAGCTCAATGCTTTGGGCAGAGTTACGGACTTACCTCTTCTTAATTTGGCATTGCTATCCTCAGTATGTCTTAGCTCTGGGAAGAACATTCTAATAATTTGGTATGTTCCAAATCATCAAATTAGTGGTTCCGAATGTTTATGTTATGTTGTAAAGAATAGTTGTACGTGAATATACATGGTAACATGAAATTTTCCTTGCAAAACACACTAAATCCCATTATCAAGATCATCATTCAATTTTGTCTACCAAACGGGCTGTTTATTGGTTCTATGATCTTTCTCCATAGCTTGCATGTCTTTCCCTCCCCCCCCCCCCCTTCCTCACACAAAATATATAAAGTATGCTAATCGAGTCTCTTTGCTGGAACGGTAAACAGATAAAGACCTTCAACATTTGTTTAGTCGTGCATGGAACGGTATCGGAGGCTAATCCTCTAGTCAATGTAAGTTATTCTCAATTCATGACTTCTTATACACAACTTTCTTTGGAAGCAAAACGTGAACCAGAGCCTGATCTCTAGGAATCTTTTGTGTAATTCAGGGAGACACTGATCCCTATAGAGTACCCAAGAGTATGGGGATCTTCAGAATGATCGAAAGCCCCAAAAACATAACCACATCCTCAGTGGCTCATAGAATTATCACCAATCATGAAGTGTACAAGGTATGGTATTTTTAATACATCAAGAATCTTAAATTTCACCGACATTTTCGGATGTTCAAATGCCATTATATCTCTGTTGGTGCAGAAACGAAACGCTAAAAAGGTGGAAAGTGAGAAGAAATATTATGACCAGAAGACGTATGTATCAGGAGACTGATAATCCATAGAGTTCATTAGGCAGACCCGAATTGATGTGAGCCTCCATAGAACAGGCTTAGAGTTGCATATAGATTTTTGAAGATAGATACTCGTGGATAGTCAGCAACGCTTACATACAGCAAGGGAAAGAAAGCAAGCCCAGACATTGATCGACTCTGAGTCGCCTTGAGTTGTGCAACTTCCTCTTCCTGCCTCTTTTGTGTTGCCCTGGTCGTCATCTCATCAACAGTAATGCAGTACTTCCTCAATTATCAATTAGCAGAAACTGCAGCTCGTATTTTATATCAGAATTGTGAAATCCGCTCTGCAAGCGGGATTTTCGTCGTGGTTGTATCTCTATCCATTTTTTGTTATTATTTTTAGTCTTATTCACATATCTTTGGATTTAGGGAGATCATTTCTCATACTCGGTTTTTTTTTTTTTGTTTTTTTTTTTTGGTGGTGGTGGAGGGAGAGGGGGGAGGAGGAGGGATTTGTGTGGTCTTACACATCCTTTCAAGCCTTTATTTAGTTGTGTATTTGTATTAACTGTACTGTGAAATTCATTCTTTAATTTTCGTAAATTCAATTGAATAGAACACCTGAGTCACACCCATTTCATTGTACATCATACCTTATAATTTCTGAGTTGCTGTTAGTTGATAGTGGTTGAGTACATCGTACCGTTTGAAGAAAGGAAGGATCATTGCGTCTTTCATAAAATTCAATTCTATTTTAAACCGGATCACTGCGTCTTTCGTAAAATTCGATTCTATTCGATTCTATTTGAACGAGAAATAGTTATACTATTTGTTGATTATTACGTACATATTTTGATTTTTGCACCATCCATTATATTTCACGTTACGATCTACAGAAAATATAAAGGACCCTAAGTGGTTCCCTAAGTGGTTTTAAGCCGCTTGTTGCTTAATTAGGTCTTGGCTTTACACCATACATTAAGGCGCTGTCATTATTATTCTAAATTGACTTTCAATGTACAGCATGTTATAGATTTAGCATTTCTTCCCTTTCTCCCATCAAAGAGATGTGAAGCGATTCGTGAAGTTGATTATCTAGCAACTCTAGTATACTATACCATGTGGTCTTCTGATATTTGGTATCGATTTCACTAATTCTAAGAAAAATACTAATGTGCATTGCACTTATTTAGAAATTGAGGAAGTAATGATAAACGTAAAATGAGAAGGAACAAAAAAACGACAATCAAGAGCGATAATAATGCAATAACATGTATCGAGATTCCTGCTTAACACCCTCTAACTGTCTAACATGAATTATGAACTTGTCAGCTGCGTAGTGTAACAGTTCTACTATTTATGTTATAAGATACTAGTAGACAAGATGCCGCAAATACATCAGCTAATACTTCCTCAGACATAAGAGGAGATTTTACTCTCCCATTTCAAGCATTTTTTTTGCCATTTTGACAGGCAGTAACAAGATTTTGTCTTGTTCTTTTTTTTATGAGATACCGAAACGCTAACTAGATTAGTTGGACATTAATCCTTGTCACGACTAATCCACCCATACTTCCCCTCCTCCACTCTCTATGATCGACGCTACTTGATAGAAACAAAAGATTATCCGAATAGTCTGCACCTCCACCAAAACCTCCATTTACAACAGCGGAAGTACCATTCAATCATCCAAGAAGACCGGCAATATCTTCTCTGACATCAAATACTCAACCTACATTGCTAATTCACGGTATTTGTCACCTGTACCACACAAGTGGAGTTGTTGTGATATTCTGAGGGGGTTGCGGAATCATGCAATGATGTTGATGCCACTGATGCTGCAGGCCTTCGTTAAGTTTAGAAAAGTTGATGTACTCACTCGCTTGTTGTCCGGCATTTGCAGCATCTGCATCCTCAATTTCCATTGATGTTGCCTCCATTTCTTCAGCATCCATTGCTTCTGATATCTCTGACTGAGAAGCAACAGATTGTGGTACTGAGTTTGCTGTCTGAGATGGGACCCAAGGGATAACAGCCCTGCATGCATTCTCCTCGCTGTTATTTTCGTTTTCCATGGCTTCATCCTCTTCTCTAGGTCTACCAGAGTGTAGATGGGCTCCCCAAAAAGCTTTATCTGCAAACAGATCACATTAACTTCTGAGTCATTTGTGTACACAGGGTACTGTCATTGCAAATATTAGACAAATAAGGCAGGACGTTCAAGTGTTCTGCACGAAGGAAAAGAAACAAAAACAATCTGAATAGTATAAACAATGGTCAGCTGTCAACACTAAGACTCTGTTATCTTCCCCTAATTTTCACTCGTTTAGAAAAAAATAAGTCAAGGGAAAATTGATTGTTCAGGACTACTAAGTTCTAGATACGTTAAGTTTGGCTAATAAGGGCTTTTCAAGTTCAATTCACACTAAAATGAACTTCATAACTCAAAGTCAGGGCTAATTAGCTTAGATAAGGGAAATTCAAGTGAAGAGAAGGCGCCCTAAATGAACATTATGCACGCTAACATTCTTAGAGTCCTGAGAAAATAGAACTATCAACGGCTTCCATCTAGACTCAGAGAATCATAATAACAGCTAAAAAAAAAGATGTACGATGACAAAGACAATGATGGCCAGCAAAACCGGCGCATCAATATTTCCAACTTCCAAGGCAACAAGTGAACCACAAAAAAGGGTTTGGTTAATGTTATGCACAAACAAGAGAAACTGGGTAAAGTAACAAGCAGAAGCTTACTTCTAAAGCAAGATATCAAATTCGGATCAACAGAAAATTTTCCTTCAGAATAAACAAGAGGTTTGTTCACAGGATTAAATAGAACAATAGCCTTCTCTTCATTCTCGGGGGCAGATGGTAACTCCTCAACAACCAGCGGCTTCACTTGGCTCCCCACACCATTGGAGAGGGTGTTTTGAGGTACTGTTTGCTTGTAACCAAATTGATAATCTATCTCGTCCTCTTCAATTATTGGTGGCAATTCGGCATCCTAGTCAATCACAAATTCCAAAATAAGAAACTTTACAAAGAGGAAGATATTAATCAATCAAGTGAATTACAGAAATTCCCAAACCAAACACCATTGTCATAATCACAATCATCAAACCTTCAACTCAATTTGTTTATTTGCCTATTTACACCTTGATTTTATTCGACAAAGCTTCTCTCGATTACTTTCTTTCTCCTATTTAAACCTCGAATTATGCAGAACTACCGTATACCAACAAGCTCAATATTCCCCGTCTCTGCCCCATTCTCTAAAGCAATCTAGCTATTCACTCATGTAAGTAATAGCACTAACGAATCGATACATATGCACAAATAGCTAAATGACACACATTCTCAAACCGAACGGCGTCTTAATAATCACAATCATCTAATCTTCAACTAAATTCGTCGACTTCTCCCTTTCAAACCTCAAATTTCAAGAACTAACAAACTCTTGAAACGTAAACACAAAATTTTGTAATCATCATAACTTTCTCTTGATTTCTTAGTTCTTCCCGTTTAAACCTCAAATTTTGCACAATTAACCAAACTCACAACTTAACAAGCTAAAATTCAGACTCATACAAAGGTAACAACAACACAAAACTAATTGGATGTACACACACAAAAAGAAAAACATTATTTTAGGAGCAAATACAAATTGAAAAATCGATTAATTTCAACAAAATCAACACTACTCAAGAACGTAATTTACTATGTTACGAAATTCAGCAGATGAAAAATTGATTAATTTCAACAAAATCTTCATTAATTTAAGAACGTAATTTACTATGTTACGAATTTCAGCAGATGAAAAATTGATTGATTTCAACAAAATCTACACTACTCAAGAACGTAATTTACTATGTTCCGAATTTCAGCAGATGAAAATTTGATTAATTTCAACAAAATCTACACTACTCAATAACGTAATTTACTATGTTCCGAATTTCAGCAGATGAAAAATTGCTTAATTTCAACAAAATCTACACTAATTAAGAACGTAATTTGTAATGTTACGAATTTTAGCAGATGAAAAATTGATTCATTTCAACAAAATCTACACTAATCAAGAACGTAATTTACTATGTTACGAATTTCAGCAAAAGAAAATTTGATTAATTTCAACAAAATCTACACTAATTACGAACGTAATTAACTATATTACGAAATTTAGCAGATGAAAAATTAAAGAAGAGAGAGAGAAAATTACCAAGCGACGGATCTTACGAGCAGGAGAAGAGAGAGAAAAATCGGAGAAATCATCATTAACATCCTCGATATCCTTTCTTTTCAGCTTATATCCAATGTAATCTTCCATCTGATTATAAACCCTAATTTGCTGATCACGAAAAAAAATTGGAGAGAAAATTTATGAGCAAGAAAAATGTTCAGTGGTTTTATATTTTGGTGAAGTGTTAGTTTATTTATTAGGAGAGAGAAACTTCGGTTGAAGTCTAGATTTCTCTAGAGCTGTAAATTACCGGGAAATATATACTTCGGAATAGAGATGGGTAGTGGCCTAGTGGGTAGGATTTGGAGGAGATCCAGATTCAGATACGGTTTTTTAGGTAAGGATCTAAATCCTATCTGGAAATATTGGGTAATAAGAATGAGGATCCAAATTCATATTCGTATGGATCCTACGAATTTGGGTTTTAAATGGATCATTGTCAATTTTCTTCGAACTACACTAATTTTCACAATAATTAAAGATTTTAAATAATAAAGTTATTTAATAACAATCAAAAATTACATTTAATTTCTGAAAAATAACCATTGCAACCATTTACAACTATTTAATTATCAAACTGTAGATTAATCAACTGTTTCTAAAAGACTAATAATTATCAACCGATTTTTTGAACTCAATAATACAGTAAATTCGCACATTAATTAGAACAATAATTCAAAATTCAAGCCATAATTCGGTATTAAATGTAATAACTAATATTATAATATTAAATAAAAATATTGTTATAAAAATGGGTAAATGTATCTAAAAGGGTGACTTGTAGCTTTCAATTTTCACCGTTTTAGGACTCCTCCAGCCCAGTCATATTTTTCGACGAAAAACATCCTATGAGGTGCGGCACGACTTATAATGCATCCCGGGAGCTTCGCACCATCTGATAATGCCACCAAACCACCCATTTATTAGTATGTCGTGCAGCCACGGAATGACCCCGAAACGGTCGTAAAAGCTGTTCTTATATATTTTCAAAGTCGTGGGAGTCCTTAATATAACATCACATGTCCCCTCGAGCCATCTCACGACATTCGGTGCACAGGTCCCGTGGACGTCTAAAAGCGTGACTGATAGCCTTCAATTTTGACCTTTTAGGGCTCCTCCAGGCCGGATCATATTTTTCGCCGAAAACCTTCCTATGGGGTGTGGCAGGATTTATAATGCATCTCGGGTGCTTTGCACCATCTGAATTGCCCCATAATGCCACCAAATGACGCATTTATTATTTTGTCGTGCAACCACGGAATGACCCCGAAACGGTCGCAAAAGCTGTTCTTAAGTCCGTTCAAAGTCGTGGGAGTCGTTAATATAACATCTCATGTCCCGTCGAGGCATCTGACGGCATTTGGTGCACGGGACCCGTGGACGTCTAAAAGCGTGACTTATAGCCTTCAATTTTGACCATTTTATGGCTCATTCGGGACCGATCATACTTTTCACTGAAAACCTTTCTGTGGGGTGCGGCATGACTTCTAATGCATCCTGGGGGCTCCGCACCATCTCAATTGCCCCAGAATGCCAACAAACGACCCATTTATTACTTTGTCGTGCAGCCACGAAATGACCCTAAAACAGTCGTAAAAGTTGTTCTTATGTCCGTTCAAAGTCGTGGGAGTCCTTAATATACCATCTCATGTCCTCTCAAAGCATCTCACGGCATTCAGTTCATGGGTCCCGTGGACGTCTGAAAGCGCGACTTATAGCTTTCAATCTTGACCATTTTAGAGCTCCTTCGAGCCCGGTCATAATTTTCGCCGAAAACCCTCATATGTGGTGTGGCATGATTTTTAATGCATCCTCGGTGCTTTGCACCATATGAATTGCCCGAGAATGCCACCAAACGACCCATTTATTATTTTGTCGTGTAGCCACGAAATGACCCCGAAACGGACGTAAAAGCTGTTCTTATACCCGTTTAATGTCGTGGGAGTCCTTACTATACCATTCCATGTCCACTCGAGGCATCCCACGACGTTCGGTGCGCGGGTCCCGTGGAAGTCTAAAGCGTGATTTATAACCTTCAATTTTGACCATTTTAGAGCTCCTTCGTGACCGATCATGTTTTTCGCCGAAAACCTTCCAATGGGGTGCAGTAGGACTTATAATGCATCCCGGGTGCTTCGTATCATTTCTATTGCACCAGAATGCCAATAAACGACCCATTTATTATTTTGTCATGCAGCCACAAAATGTCCCCAAAAACGGTTCTAAAAGTTGTTCTTATGGCCGTTCAAAGCCGTGTGAGTCCTTAATATACCATCCCATGTCCCCTCGATGCATCTCACGACATTCAGTTCATGGGTCCCGTAGACGTCTAAAAGCCTGACTTATAGCCTTCAATTTTGACCGTTTAAGGACTCGTCTGGGCCCGGTCATATTTTTCGCTGAAAACCTTCCTATGGGGTGCGTCAGGACTTATAATGCATCATGGGTGTTTCGCACCATCTGAATTACCCCCGAATGCCACCAAACGACCCATTTATTATTTTGTCGTGCAGCCACGGAATGACCCCCGAAATGGTCGTAAAAGTTGTTCTTAATCCCGTTCAAATCTGTGGGAGCCCTTAATATACCATCCCACATCTAAAAGCGTGACTTACAGCCTTCAATTTTGACCGTTTTATGACTCATTCGGGTTCGATTATTTCTTTTATGCCGAAAATCTTCTTATGAGGTGTGGCACGAGTTTGGAACGTTGACTATTGAGTACTTAGTTTAACAAGCTAGTTCGTTATCGTTTTTTTATTATTATTAGGAAAGAAAATTTGTTAGAAGACCAACCCCTAGTAGGCTACTAGTTTGTAGGGTAGACTAGGTCAAACGTTGAGTATAAGGTTAAACAGTACAGAAGTAAATGCCCCGACATATTGTTGGGATGAGGATTCAAACTCTGGACAATGTTTTGAAATTCGGACTGAGCTACCACCTTTCACTCGAGTTCATTATCGTTTTTTATATCTAGTTTTTAGTTTCTTTGAAAACCAAAAACAAAAATATAGTGGTTTTTAGTTTTTTGTTGTTACTCTTAAAGTTGATTTGTTTAGTATTAAGTATGACTAGTTTTAAGTTGATTATAGTTGTTATATATATAATATGACTTTGTTTCTCATCACTTAGGTAAGCTAGTTCTTTTTGGTACCGAACAAATTTGGGATAACCACGTTTTGGAAGTGGAGCCCTACATACTCATGGACTCTTTGTCCCTGTCTTGAAACTAGCTTACTATTTTTCCCTCAGAAATATATATATATATATATATATATATATATATATATAATATAATATATATATATAATATATATATATATATATATATATATATATATATATATATATATATACGGGATGGATCCGCTGAAAACCAAGACAAAGCTGAAAACTGAAAACTTGAGATCTGGACCGTTGGATCAAACAAATCAAGATCTCGCGGCTGATATGTCTTGTTGTTAGTTTCTTGCACCATACTAAAACTTAGCTCTTTTTTTTCAAGAGTATAGGCACACTTCTCTCTCTCCCTTTCTCTCTCCCTGTCTCTCTCGTGAAATTTGGATTCGCCTCAAGAAAAATCTAAGAATTATGATTCAAAGTCATCCGATTCAATTAAATCGAGATTCAAAGGAGTTTATTTCACTTGCTAGCTTCAATTTTAGTTTTCGAAATCCCTAGCTATCGAAATCCCTAATTTTTCGATTGCTCTTGATTTCGAAATCTGTAATTGATTGAAGATTGTTGAAGATCTGAAGCTATTGATCCAGACTAAGATGGAAAAAAGGTATTTTCGATTTGTACTGGTGTCCGATTATTTTCTTCAGATTATTAACATTCGTCGATTAGTTGTTGCTTTTCATGGATTTGTTTTTGCTTTTTGTGGATTAATTTGAGTAGTTCGATTTCCTATAATTTCGAATCAAGCTTAGAATTTCGATTTTTCGAGAAACTTCATACTGCTTTAGTTTGAGTGCTTCAAAGTAGTGATTTTTGGTTTTTGTTATCAGTTTTTGTTATGTTTGTATTTATATGTGATGTGATTCTAAATGCTATGAGTTATAGTATGACTAATTTATTGAATTCATGAATTTGTATGTTAGATATAGCTAAACTATTGAGTTCTGGGTTTAATCAAATTGTAAAGATAACTATAGTTAGATTTCATCCTCTTGTATAAGAATATGTTCATTTTTCTGGTTATGAAATATATCAGCATATGCAAATTGCTCGCCTTTTTCAGTTTTGTAATTTGGGGAACTTATTCTTTTGGGTAATTTTCAGCTTGATATGGGTAACTTATACGAATAAATGCGCAACTGAGTATATGCCGTTAAAACTTATGTTGTAAAACTCTAATTTCGTTGATGATGATTCTCGTAAACTGGAAACTATGTATATTTATGTGTGATTTTTGGGGTCTCAACATGTAATCTTGTAATTCCAGTGAAGTAATCTATCTACTTTTAGACTAATTTTAGCATAGTTTGGGCTGACCTATATGATGTTGATAAGACATAAGACAACTAATCTCCAACGTTGTTTATATTAATGTCATGTCATATGAAGATGTAGTATCACATCGCATGACGTAGCCAAAGTATCAGCTTTTTTATATCTTCCTTCATTAACTCATGTACGGTCAAATTTAGGCCTAGAAAAATACCTTTTACGAAGTAGTTTGTAAGGTTGAATTAGCAGTGTTCATTAGAATTAGGTGCTTTATGTTTAACTTTTTATTACTAAAATGTCAACATTGTCCCATGATTATTCGATCGGTGTATGTGAAGCGTGTGTCTGGCCTAAGGCACAATGTGGTGCTGCTGCATCATAACGCAAGGTGGACTCCTCAAATGGTGGTTTTAAAGTCGATGTAGATCCACATGTGATATAAAATGGTGGTGTTGGTTTGGGTGTTGTGGCTAGAAATTCGCAAGGAGAAATTATGGGAATGGTCGTATGTAGGAAAAGCTCTTGTTGGAATCCTCTTGTGCTGCAGTTGCGGCTTTGAGATTTGGGGTTCTAGTGGCAGGAAGATTGGTTCTAAATAATGTCATCATGGAGACTGGAGAGTGATTCAGAGCAAGTGGTGAAACATGGTACAAGTAATGTTGTGGGATATGCACATATCTACTTATTCTATGAAGCGGTGAAGAGAGCTCGGACTTCTTTTAATTTGTATCTATTGTTCATGTTGAAAGAGTTGGGAATATTGTTGCTCATTTGATTGGTAAATGGAATATTTGTATGGACACTAAAAGTGTTTGGTTTGATTTGTTTCCCCTGTGTTAGCTTTGACGGAAATCGACTTGTTATAAAATTTTCTCCACTTTTCTTCTAAAAAAAAACATAAGATGAGCAACTAATGATATCAACTAATGTTGGGCAGGGTGGGTTGTTAGGCGAGGGGACTGTGTGCAAGGGGGTTGTCGTGGGTGGAATATACACATTTGTTTATTTGAAGACTAAACACCACCCTAATAATATCATACATTACTTGAATTGACCGATTACACAAAGGATAACTTATACTATGATAAGGGTAACTAATAAGATAATATGAGGAACTAACGATTTTATATACTTAACAAGTAATCAAGATACAAAAGTAAATTATTACAGAAATGAGGACAACTTAGAAGCTCATAAAGGGAATGAATGAACACAAATATATATTTGAACTTTCAAAACAATAACACACGTTAACTTGACGTTATTAGATAAAGGATGACTTAATGGTATGATAAGGGTAACTAATTCGATAATATGAGGAACCAACGATTTTATACACTTAATAAGTAATTAAGATACAAACGTAAACTATTAAAGAAATAGGGGCAACTTATAAGTTCCGAAAGGTAATAAATGAACACAAATATATATTTGAACTTTGAAAACAACAATACACGTCATTTTGACGTTGATTAGACAAAAGATAACTTATAGGTTGATAAGGGTAATTAATAAAATAATTTAAGCAACAAATGATTTTATACTTAATTAGTGATTAAAATACAAAAAAGTAAACTATTAAGAAAATACGGGTAACTTATAAGCTCGTAAAGGTGAAAAATGACCATAAAGATATATTTGAACTTTGAAAACAACCATACATTACATTGACATGATTAGATAATAGATAACTTAAGAATTATGTTTAATTACCCTTCTCTAGCTAAAAGTTGTATATTGAGTTTGTTTTGTTTTGTCAAAGTGTTACAAATTTAGTTTTTTAGACAAAATTGAAATATTTAGTAGTATTAGCAACAAAAATTTAGATGAAAAGTTAGTATTAAAAAGATAAAACTATTAAGGTCCACAAAATAGAGATTTCTTTAAATAATTACTCATTAATCATTTACAAAGTTACTCATATAGTATAAATTGATAAGGATAACTAATTACATAATATGAGCAACTATTAATTATTCAAACTTAACTAATAATTAAAATACAAAGGTAAACTTCCCCTCAAAAAAAAAATACAAAGGTAAACTATCAAGGCAATAGGGGTAACTTATAAGCTTATAAAGGTAACTATTATGAAAATAGGGGTAACTTATAAGCTCATAAAGATAAACTCGTTTTTTTTTCCTATCCTCTTCACTTTTTTTTTTTTACTTTCGTTCTCCAAATCAAGCATCTTCTTTCCTATTTGCCTTCTCTTAATTCACGTTCTCCTCCCCACATTAGCAGCAACCCTCTTCTTGTGGCTCTTACCTCAACATCAAACACATCTTTCTTTTTTTGTTAAAATCACCGAGTTTAGATAGGGTATTAATCCTTGATTCATTCGCATCTAATATAACAAGAGTGTTAACACCACAAAACAAAAAAAGAAAAGCAGGACTTTGAGAGCATAAAAATTTGCAATAACTAGACAAAGATACATGTGTAATGCAGACATAATTAGCTTATTGCTAGTAAAGTGTTAAGCTGAAATTTCCAGCCAAAATCAAATAGCACTAGACCTAAGTAACATGTAACAACACAAGCAACCACTCAACACATAAGGATAACTAAAAAGATGACAGGGGTAACTAGTAATAGAAGATGAGCAACTAATGATAATAGAAAATTAATCCAACACAATAGGCAAACAAATGTGCACAAGTGTAGCAAATAAGTGAGGAAGTGCAAATCACTCAAAACACAATCAGCAACACCGATTGAATACTTGTTGACAACAAGTTACAGCCTAAAAACATATTGAACATATACATGATTAATATACAAGAAAAGTAAATGCAGGAAAGTAGTGAGCAAATAAAGCCAATCGAGCAAAAAGGTTTAAGATACATATTATACAACAAAACTTAAATGTAACATGACATTCAATCAACAAAACAGAATAAAAAATAAACAAAAATTTTGAACACACAAGCAAACACTAGCAAGAAAAAGTATAAACCCTAACATTCATCAATTTGTTAAAATCAAAAATCTAACTAAAATAAAAACAGATGACTAACATCTGGACTGAAAAACATAAAACAAAATCATAAAAGAGAACCAACAACCACATTCAAAAAACAAAAATCACATCTAACAACATATAACAATAGATTTAGCAACTTACGTTCAAATTCAGGAGCATCTATAACTATAACAACAACTTCATCAACATTCAATTTCCTCACAGGTAGCTTTCTGAATGTTATCTTCCCAATTCATGATAAGAAAACAGAACACAAATACTTAGCTTCTTCGAAAAATATTTAATGAAAATTTAGTAAATCTTGCAAAAAATTAATGTGAACATACGAAATTTTCTCTTCTAGATCTAACAAAAGGTTCACAATAAATTTCCGAATAACAAGATCTAGATCTAGAGATTTTAAGAATTAAAGTCAAAAAAAAATTGTAACGAAAATAAACTAAATTCTAAAACCAAAAAACAAAGGAAAGCTTACTCAAATTATCAATGGAGGATGAAAAAGTTGCGCAAAACAAGAAGAAGATTGAGCCTAGTGTAGAGAAGAATGTTTCAGAAGATAAACGAAGGAGAAAGGAAAGAGGAGAGAGAAAGTTTTTGAGTTTCAGAAGATAAACGAAGGAGAGAGAGGAGAGAGAAAATTTTTGGTAAAAAAATGTTGTTTCATATTTGCCGCACGATCAAGGATGAACGACCAGATTATATTCATTGATTATGTCCGCGCGATGAAAGATCAACGGTCACGATTCAATGTTTTCAGTTTTCATATTAAGAATTGTTTTCACGAGATCTTGTTCATATATATATATATATATATATATATGTATATATATATATGTATATATATATATGTATATATATATATGTATATATATATATATATATATATAGAGGCAAGATCACATGAGAACGCTCCTTACATGAGAAATGAGAATGACTCTCAACCACACGATTGGTTTAGAGTTACAACACCTATTCATTAGAGTTATATCCCTCTAAAAAAATTTGAATTCATAAAAAAAATGTTTTTTTTTAATTTTTTTTTTCAAATATTTTGTTTTTGGAGTTACATTACTTTTTCATAAGAGTTACATCACTTATTCATAAGAGTTATAGCGTGTAAAATTCATTCTCATTTCTCATATAAGTATGCATTCTCATATGAACTCACTTCTATATATGTGTGTATATATATATATATATATATATATATATATATATGTATGTATGTATATATGTATATATATACATATATATATAGAGAGAAAGAAAGAGTTTTAGTTTTATATTCATAGAACCAAAAACTGAAAACTGACAGTAATATCAAATGGGCCCTTAATTATTATGGCTACTTAGGCAAAATTTAACTTGAGTTTGAGTTGAATTTGAAAATTAGTGAGTCGAGTTGGAACGTTTTTGGCTTGTTAAAATTGGTAGGATATGTGGCGGTGGCTTGTGGTTATGATGGTTGTGGTTGATGGAGGTGTGAAAGTGGTGGATTGGTGGAGGATATTGGATACTATGTAGTTAGGTTGTATAGTTATTTCATGTAGGTAGTGTGTCATGTGTTCAATATATATTGGACTCGAGCACACGTGTTTCTGTCTAGAAATTGAAGGTGATCATCAATCCTGATGTGTGCTGAGAGATTTGATGTAGGCCCCAAGAAGGTATGTCTGAGCTCCGTTATCCGTACATCGGAATCCTGCAAAACAAGGTTAGCCTACCCCCGGGGTGGTCCCGGGATCGCCCCTCCGACGCTCAAGTCAGTTGATGATTGAGGTAGAGAGAGAAAGGGATCAATGTAGAGAAAGGTGCTATCGTTTTTGTAGCTTAGAATTGCGTACCTTTGTCTGATGAGACAACCCCTATTTATAGAGGATAGGGCCCCAATAAATGAGGGTATTTTAGTCAACTCCAACTGGTGGAGGATTGGCTTCCCTAGATGCAGGGGTATTTTAGTAACTTTGCCATAGGTGGGCTGGTCCAGGAAATGAGCCCAAACAATACGTAAACCCTTTATATAATTCCTATACCTTTCTAATTAACTTAGCACTTTTGGGATGCAAGATTGATAAAATATAATGATTTTTCATTACACGATTTGTTGTGTCAATATCCTTAATTTTCATATTTTTATCATTTTCGTAATCGTGCAATCTAAGTGTGTAGGTGGTGACATGGTGAGGAAAATATTGACCTTTAATGTGGTTGGATGGTTAAGATTGCTCAAAAATTAACCATGTAGAGTTAACTTTCATCTAATATAAATCAAAGTCTTATATAGTAATATATATAAAATTTCATCTTTATCAATTAAAAAGATTCTAATGAAATATAAGACCTGTTTATGAAAAATGATTGTTATAGTAACTACTAACAGTTGCAATTGTACCAAGGATGTCTTGGCCTAGTGGTTAAGATTGAGGTGCTGTGAACAATAGGTCACAGGTTCGAATCCCCCCTCCCCTTCTTTGTACTGCCTTCGTGGCTCATATGGATTAAAAAAAAAAAACGAACAGTTGCAATTGTAGTTAACGGTTATAATAGTTGTTAACCATCAACTAGTAGCTAACTAGGTGTAAGAGGTTGTAAATCTTGTCTATCATGCCAAACAAAGGATTTATGAGCAAAAGTCTATCCATTTATGAAATGGATATATCTATTGGTAGTTGTCCAGGATAGTAGGGAGTCTTAATAACATGGCCTAATTGGATTAAATGGTAAGTTACCCTACCATCAAATCACTAGCATATTGATGATATGCACAATCAAATTTGCTTGGATGCAAGCTAAACCACGTATTCTTATCCATTTATCACCAAATACATAAACAACTTTATGTCATTGGAGAAATAACACACAAAAGCTCAAAAAAAGTTAAGAACTAACCATGGAAAGAAATGAAACACTAGTACGTTTTGGCATAATGGGATGTGCAAACATAGCTAGAAAAATATGTAGAGCCATCAAGCTATCTCCAAACTCTACCGTCCACGCCATTGCTAGCCGATCACTCGAAAAAGCCGAGGAATTTGCAACAGAAATTGGGTTATTAGATGAGAAAAAATTGATCAAGATTTATGGCAACTATATTGAGTTACTAGATGACCCAGAAGTGGATGCAATTTATATGCCATTACCCACAAGTTTACATGTTAAATGGGCAGTGTTAGCTGCCTCTAAGAAGAAACATGTGCTCCTTGAGAAGCCTACTGCCTTAGACTCATCTCAACTTGACCAAATATTAGAAGCTTGTGAGGTTAATGGGGTGCAGTTTATGGATGGGACTATGTGGTATCATCATCCGAGGACGGCGAAAATGAAGGAAATAATGTCTGATTCAGCCAAGTTTGGACATATATGTTTGGTAATCTACACTCATTCTTGTATGTTTTCTGTTAAAGAAAGTACTTATACTACATGAACTTACCCTTTTTTCTGTTTTTTCCACCCTGAAATCTTCAGATTAACTGTACATCGTCGTTTCGAGCAGACCCTGAATTCCTAGACAACAACATAAGAGTAAATCCAGAATGTGATGCACTTGGAGCACTTGGTGACTTAGGTTGGTATTGCATTGGACTCATTTTATGGGCAGTTAACTATGAACTACCTACCTTTGTTACAGCCTTACCTGAAGTTACCCTTAATTCAAAGGGCATTATATTGGCTTGTACTGCTTCCTTTCACTGGGAACAAGAACCCAAGACAAATGCAACATTCTATTGCTCCTTTCTATCTCACGTGTCGATGGACTTATCTGTGTACGGTTCAATAGGTTCAGTCCACTTACACGATCTGGCGATCCCATATCGAGAAAATTCAGCATCTTTTGTCCTTACAACTGGGGCAAAGTTGATGAATCTTCAGATTGGATGGAATGTTGAATCTGAAGAAACTGTAGTGAAGTCACAACTTCCTCAAGAAGCTCTCATGGTTCAAGAATTCGCGCAGCTTGTTGAGGGAATCAAGAACCGTAGGAGATGCTCTGATAAAATGTGGCCTGAGATCAGTAGAAAGACTCAGTTAGCACTAGATGCAGTTAGGAAATCTATTGAACTTGGTTACAGACCTGTGTATTTATAGTTAGATATGCACTAACAATTTGCTCAATAGAGTAGATATAGGACTTCTATCACAGGATATTGTCATCATTTAAATGATTTGAATAGAATTTGATCAGTCATTTTAATGGGAAACTGAATCAAGCATTCTCTTTCATTATCAAATCATATATCACTTGTTTTCTTTTTCTTAGTCGTTTCGGGATTATGGTGCAATTAAAATTCCTAAGTTGTACATTTGTCTGTTCATAAGAACATTTGACGTTTCTTAAAACTCGATCTCTCCGTCAAATCCACATTTTTTCTGAAGGACGAAAGAAAAGACGATAAAATGCTGAGACGAAATGCATGTCACTAACATTAGACCTCTCAGCTTCAAGATGACATTGTTCTGCTGCCAAATATATTCAGGAGAACGCCGGTATACAAAGGGGAAATACAAGAAAATGAACAAACTCATAATCTATGATTTATCTGTTAATAGAAGGGATAAGGTCATGATGTTCTTGAAGTACACAGGAGATCATATCTAATAACTAGAATAGTAACAAATATCCATTAAACTCATCCCCTTTACATTACTTGTATTGCAGCCTCTAAGCATTATTTGCTTCTCTAGATATAGAAATCTACAAGATCTAACCTATTATAATACATACCGAAGACTGTACATTTTATGTATGGTAACAGTGTATGCTCTATGCATTTTGGTCGATATCAGGCTTCAGCAACAGTATAACGGAAGAATAACTTAGCATTGGGTACATATTGGCATCGAGGAAATGCTGGAACTGCACAATTGCTGTCTCTCTCTCCGTAACATCATCAGACAGAAAGTCGAACGGTGTAGGCTTGCTGGTGTCTACCAGAGGCTCCCATCGGTATCCAGGACGATCAGGCAAAGTTACAGTGACTGGCAAATGGCTGGTGTTGAAAGCAACATATATTTCTCCCATTACCAAGTCTCTCTGCATTCATCAGTTGTAAATCACTTAAGAGAAGAGAGAGATATCAAGCAACATAACAATGGACTACTAGCATGCACAGATATTCACACAATTACTTAGGCTCCATCTGGCCTGGGGGTTGGGCTACGTTCTTTCAACGAAATATTTTAACTGCTCCCTCTCGTTTTTTGCTTGCTAGATCTGCTTTTCAACGGTCTCCAAAACCGAACTTTAACCATTATTATCTATATTTTACGTTTATATATTTAAAAAGTTGATATTGTAAATAGATGTTGAGACAAATTGAACAATATCACAAGTCACAACATTTTCTCTAATATATTAGTGAAAACCGAGAGTCCAAGTTTATGCAAACAAATGTAGCAAGTGAAAAAACACACACAGGGAGTATGAAATAATCTTACACTAATCACGAAGAAAATACTCTTTAAGAACTCACCAAAGTAAACGCCACAAAACGGCTTGTCTCGGACCAATCTGGAAGCCCAGGGATGTGGCCATGCCATTGCAGTCTCTCAGATGTTGGAAATTCATTTAAACCAAGTGACTCGCATTCACTTGAAGAGCAAGCATGCAAAACAATCTTTTAGTGGCTGATTGGAGCAAATAGCACTCACAGTAAGTTGCATGCCAGTTACTCACCTTCGGAACTTGGTCATCAGACGGCAAAATCTGAAGAAATCAGAAGTAGCCTCCTCCTTCTTATCCCACCTAAAATAGTTAATCTGCATCTTAAATAAAATTAGTGAAAGGTTCCATAGATGCACCTATTGACATTAGAATCAGAAGTGAACAGCTGTTACATAGTTATCATGGCAATATGAGTTGTTGTTTCCTCCTTTAGTGTGACCGTATTCATCACCCATGTAGATCATTGGAACACCCTGCCAAAAGAGAAAGGGGGGAGGAATGAAGAGGATTCTAGTGAGAATATCGAGGTGCCATTACTGAAAAGCTCCAGTTTCTGGTTGTATTTTGTACAATATGATACGGATGAATGGCTTCTAGTAACTTCACTCAAAAGTAACAAATCAATTCTTCTTAACAGCATTAGGAAAGCGAAATAACTTAAGTTTATCAATACCACCTACACATCAAGTAGCACTGCATTTAAAAATTTAATTTGACAGAACATTGCTCTTCAAAGGCTTTCTTGTAGCATAATTCATAATTAAGAGAGCTCGGTTAACTAATACGCAATATTTCATCGTTAATATGCTAATACTTCCTCTGTTTTTTCATAGTTGTACCATATTGACTTTTGACTATTCACATTCCCTAATTTGACCTCTCATATTTGTACTATGTAAGGAAAAAAAAGTCATGTGGGATCTTGTTAGATTCATCTCAACATGTATATTCATAAAATCAACTTTTTACAAAATTTACTAATGCATAATTAAAAATAGTAGTGCTCAAAGTTGTGCATTGGCAAACGTATCAAGTCTTATAGGTACAACTATAAAAAAAAACAAAAAAAAAAACAGATGAAGTATTAATTTAAATTAATGTTAAGAAGTATAACCTAAAAGATCAGAAAACTCCCAATAAGCCTTATATTGAGGGATGAAGAGAACAACGTTTTTTCTGTTCCATAGAGTTTCAATATTTTACTATAGCAATTAAAACAATGAAGTGTGTACAGCTGGTGACTATAAAGTCATCCATCAAGTTTGTATCACAATAGAGAAAAAATAAGACAGAAGATTATTCATTTATTATACATACCTGGGAAACCATGAGGCAAAGGAAGAAATTTCGCATCTGTCGCCTCCTCAATTGCTTCACAGAAATGCTGGCGAATTCACCCTCCTGATAATCAGCACGGCATAAATCAAGATCGGATAAATACAGGAATAAAAGGAGACATGTGAATACTGCAGATATGTTCAACAAATTCATTTATGCCTCCCTACACTGAACAACAACTGGTATTGATGCCATATTGATTCATATAAGGAAAATTTGAAAACTTCCCTTTTACTAAATAAAGTTGATGCAACTTCCCCAATGTTAATTATAGGGTAAAGGAACAACAAGAAGAGCAACCAAACAGATCAGGCCATTGGCATTGCACGGATGCTATATCATGTAACCACATGACCAGGAGAGTCAGAGACCACACAATAAGCATAATGCTGTGTATTTCAACAAACTATATCTTCATCTCGTAGAATCAAACTATTTGAAAGAAATCAGATGAACTCTCTAGCAGCCCAATATATAATGGAAATAGAGTGCACACGATTGCATACCTGCCCACAATTCCAGCTGTTGTTGTGATTCTCCCCATCCATATTGTTTTCCCCATTAGCCAAATTATGCTTTTCATTGTATGTTACTAAGTCAGCCAAGGTAAAACCATCATGTGCGCAGACAAAGTTGATACTATGCCATGGTCTCCTTCCACCCTCCTGAGCAGCAAAAAGAAAAAGTAATTAACATGTCACATTATGACTAAAGAGCTTTTTCTAAAAAAGCTCACAATTTATAGTTGACATGAGAATATTGCATAGGGGTAGGGATATAGAAACACAAATCTGAAACAGCCTTAGTGTTCACCAAAAATTTTAAGAGCAAGGAGTACCTTGTACAGATTAGGGCTACCACAAAGGCATTCAGCAAAAGCGCCAGCAAATCCATCCGTTCCTTTGATAAATAGCCGGACCATATCACGATACTGGGTAGATAGATATTTCCAATCAAAATCAAACTTCAACGAATTAGAAGATGACTAGCCCCCACTCCGCTGACACCATTATATTCAAAATGCTTTTCCCCCTTTGTGAACTACAGAAATTTCATATTCTTGTGATAATAGCTAAATCGTAAGTAGCAGAACTCTGCAAATACTGGACTCAAAGAATACAACAGACTAGTTTCAACAGTGATACACTGGAAGGAGAATCAAAATAATAACTAATTACTATTTACAAAGAATGTCTCAAATAAACTCACTTTTCCATTCCATTCCGACCAAATGCCCCAGTGAGGAAAACCGCCAACTTGATAAAGCCCTCCACAGTCCCATGCTTCTGCAATGAGCTGAAACAGGGGATCATCAAATATGTACTCAGTTTCACAGAATCAAGCCACTATGTAAATTTAGTACAACTTCTAATCAGCAAAAGCATATTCACATTTCACACACAACATGATTGACCTTGGTGATGGAGGTGTGAGGGATTAATAAATGAATTCTGCAGCTGCCAAAAATAATACTTTGTGTGCATAAGATCAGGTAACTAAACCAAGATGGTAAGATACTGCCAAATATGAAAGAGCTAGAAGATTCATCAATCTCATGGGCCCTCCTATGTAACTCAAGTCTCAAAACCCCAATCCTGCACACATTCTGAGATGGGTTTCAAGCAGGGGCAGCTGGTGCCATAAGCGTTGAAGCAGCACAGTTACAAGTAAAAGATTGACGCACTCCTAAAGCTTTTTCTAAAGTCAAGCAAAATGCTGGAGACAATTTATTTGATATTAATAGCAAATTGATTGCTAATGTCAACAGGGCTCAAAATATAATTTGCAATTGGTAATCTAACACCTTATCTCTTTAGGAATACTCAAGGCATAGTTAACTAATTGGTCTGTGTCCCTCTGAAAGGAATGTAAAACAGAGAACTCTGTTATGAGCATCTCCAATCGTTATAGATTAATAGCAAACAGTGCAGTGATCCAACAAACATAGAATCAATATGTCCTTATCAGTTAATAGTTGTTCAAGTATAAATAGTTCAAATCTACCTCTTTCTCTTAAAAGATAATGAAGAAAAGTTGAATCATAGTAAATTTTGCAGCTACTCTCGACTCATTCCCATCATATGTGTTGTATTAAAACAATCATGTTCGCCAAATCAGCACATTCAGGATATCCAGACAGGCTGGCGAAATGTATGCTACAGCTTGTGATTTTATCAACACATAATAAACTCAGAACCAACAATAATCATGAAAAGGTTCTTGGAACTGTATAACTGGACTATCATAATCATGTCATCCTGCTCTCTCTCTCATACAGAAGATATTACAAAGAAAATTCACCATGCATCATCACAATACTGAAGTCCCAAATTAAAAAGGGCTTCTCACTTGGTAGCAGGTAGAGTTTGTTTAGATCTGATAAGACCATCATGTTTTGATTCAAACAATGTTGATTCTAGCATATGAAGCTTGCTCACTGAAAGCAGAGCCCTGTTTTCACACATTTGGGTGCCACAATTCACCTGTTCCAGCGCATTTGTTGATCACATAACATAGCTATATATTTGGCAGGGACCAGGACATACATGGGACAAATTACAATAATGGTCTGGGCTTTTACTAAGAGTTGGTGCGTCGTTTTGGCGTTTTTGTGTGACTTGCTTGTATATGGTAGATTTATCAACAGGTGGTGTCTACTCTATAGACGTTGTCTAAGACTCATGTCCATATGATTGTTGATGATAACTTGGAGTTCTCAAAATGATCATATCACCAAAATTCTTCATGAGTTTCTTTGTACTATTTGCTGTTGATAATAACTTAATAACACAAGCAGGGATGAAGAGTTACTCCAGTTAAAAGATCATTTCTTTCTACTTTCCCTTGATTACTTACCATTAAATTTCAAACATCTATGTCTATGAGAACATAGGACTTGCCAATATAGCCTAGATCCTCTGACAGTCACAAGTGGATCTAAAAAATAAAACCCTTAATAAAACCCTTAGGCACCCAAGAAAACTATAAATGAAAGAATTTCATGCCAATGATAGCATAAAAAGGAGGTGCAACAACAGAAAGATGGAACTGGATAGGTTGTATTCACCTTTACTCTACACAGTACAGGGTCATTACTAATCATATCAAGCAGTGGAGGGCTGCTCAAAGGAGTTCCAGTTGTAAGCAAGTCACCTTCTGTTGCATTCCCGTAAACATTAACAGCATCCCAGAGACTTGAGAAGAAAAGACAACAGGAAGTGATGAGGGAATTTAGATGCGACTTTTATATTTCGTGAACCAGACAAGGAATTGCAGTCAGTATATTGAAGAATAACCTGCTGCCCCTAGTCATTATAGAAGCCAAATCAAAGCGAAAGCCATCCACATGCATTTCTGTGACCCAGTATCTGTTGCATCAAAAAGGATAATATCTTTTAATAGAAACAAATAGGAAGTTGCAAGGAAAAAGATGAAAGCCCAAGATGCCAAAGGTCGTGTAAAGGGTATCAGTTGCTCTGGGTTGAACAAAAGATAAAAAGAACTTTGCTTCACCAAAATCTAGCTAGTTTGTAACCTAACAACCATCACAGCGATTATAAGACAGCACAAGCACATTGTCAAAAAACTATCACCAATTACTAGAAAAACCCTTCGATTAGCACCATATATACTTCCCAGAATACAATCCACCCAATATATATTTCGAATATGAGCAAGGTACTGCAGATAACCTTAAGCAGTCCACAATGAACTGGCGTACAACAGGATGGTTGCAATTGAAAGTATTACCACAGCCTGAATAATTGTAAAATTCACCCTGCAAGTTATTCACTGAAAAAAGTTAGATCAAAACAATCAGTTAGCACCAAAGAAAGAAAAATCAGTCATTTTTGTGTTAGAATGAAGCTACGGTTTTCATCAGTGTTTTTTGTGATGTAATGGATGATCTAATGAAGCTAGTAGGTGAAGCACATTCCTTATCCATGCTTACCAAGATGCCTGCAGCAAAGGGTCACCTTTCCTAAGCAAGAAGGAAAGAACATGAATGGAGGAAAGAAAAGAGGGCTGCTATGCAGCGTTTTTCTACCCCTCTTTTCTTCTAATTTGGCCAGCAGCATTTCATGCTCCAATGAGGATGATTCACACATGGATGGAAGCTACTTCAAGTGTAGGTTTTCTTTTCATTGGCTTGCAGCCATTGTAAAGCATCCAATAGGAGTAGAAAGCTAGGAAACTAGAGTATGCTGATTTCAGCTAGTTTAGGAGATATTTTGTAATTTGCTTGCTTTGTTTTTTCTCCTTAGTGTATTAGACTTAGTTACTTTTGTATTAAGTCTTTTGGTCCATGTACTATATATATGTAAGCTGATTATCAATGAAAATCAGATTTTAAAGTTGAAAAACATTGTTATAAACCGAGTGTTTTTATTCTATCTTTGCACGAATCTCTTGGGAGGTAAAACTACAAGAATTCACCCCAATTATCAAAATTTGAGAGTGATTCTCTTATTTTGTTAGTTTAGGTTGAGAGTGATTCACTTCCTATTCTAAAATATCCGAATATCAAGCTTTAAGAGTTATTCTTCTTGCTTGAATGCATAACTTGAGTTAAGTGGTTTAAGAGCTAATCTTTTACTACTTATTCATCATTAGTATTTAGGTTTGTGAGCTAATCCTTCCTAAACACTAAAAAAACCAATTCTTTTAGTTTTAAGAGCTAATCTTTCAACTAAAAGTGTATATCCATTGTTCGATTGTTTCCGTTGTTTTGGGTCTTCAAAAAACAAGTGAGAGGGGTCCCAATTTCGCATCAGTTATCTAAGCAAATAACATATTCTGAAGTGAAAAATCAAATATATTTAGTTCAATATCTAGGAGCCAAACAATGAACCAATGAATTTTCACCAAACCTTGGGTGCAAGCATATAGAAAACGGAGTTATCAATGCCTCTGAAAGACAAAGTTGGACCTTTTTGATTTCCTTCAGCTGTGTGATTAAAGACTACATCCATGATTACCTGTTAAAGTAGAAAGAATAAGTAGACTTGCCAAAATTCTAAGAGAACAAAAAAGTATGTCAGCTAGAGGTTGCACCTCAATACCCCTTTTATGCGCTTCTCTAACAAGAAGTTTGAATTCATTTATGGCTTCACGGCCACAATTGCGTATTCCAGAAGACGAATATCTTGTCATGGGTGAAAAGTAATTGATAGTAGAATAACCCCAAAAGTTCATCCTGTATATAATATTATATTTTGTCATTCCAAGGTAGCATTTCAGTCCTAACCACATAAGCTAACTCATCCTCGGATTAGGACATCTGCACTTAAAAGTAAGTTAAATTTGACATAAACAGATGAAGAATTTCCAAGAAAGGAAAGAATAAGAGGTGTGACTGACAGGTAAACTTCAAGAAATAATTTCGACTGAAAAGAACTAAAAAATTGACAGGGAAAAGCAAGCATAAAGCTGGTAGATAACTGGTAGAGCTTCGCCATGAGAGCCTACTAACTATAAACAGTATTAATTAATTCCATATTCCATAGTATAAATTAGATATCAGGAATCAAAGTAAGAAACCTCAGATAAGCTACACAGCTTATGCCACTTCTACATGTATATACTTGTAAGTTGTATTGCACAAAAAGCATAACCTCAGAATTTTAAAATCAAAGTCAGCTCACAAGTGATAGATAGAAACCCAAGGAAAACAAGCCTGGCATGCATGAATCAGTCAGTTACAAGGTTCCACATGAATCCATTCTGCAAGCAAACATGTAAATCTTTAAAGTTGATAATACACATTAATTAAGGTTAACAAATAGATGCTCCCCTTCAATGTCTAAACAAGAATAAGAAGACTCGAGGATTTTTGTAAATATCATGTAGCCACTACTTCAGATTACAGTAAGCAGAAAACAACTCAACATCATATCATCAATGAAACCATCACAGCTTATTTCTGTCACGACAATAATATCCATGAGAGGGAAGAGCATCAATACTTGTAATCACCCATAGCAGAGTTGTAGCTGTAATACTCTAGCTCATTAAACTCGTGACATGGCATTAACTCTATGCAATTAATCCCAAGTTCCTGCACAAAAACAGCACATGATACAACTTAGGAATCCCGCTACCACATAAAGAAGCTGCAGCTCGGACGGATTGCACACTTCTTCTAGCACGTAAATTTCCACATTTGACAACTCAGGCCTAGCCCTTTCAAAACTTATTGCTTACAGAAGCAACAGAAAGATACAGTAGATAAGAAAGTTCTAATTGAACTCACAAACCAAATGTCATACTAAAGGACTTTCAATGAAGGATCTAGGACAATATATTATACTTTATACTCAATCATTATATTGACTGAAAGGATGGGAGGCCACATAGAGCTCTGAAACTAAAAACACAAACTTTAAAAGTGCACTTTGGAAGCAACCTTCCGGAGGAAATCATTTGCAGCGAGTAACAGATATGTTAGACGAACTGACTAACAATGATTAAATAACATAGTAAAATTCAAAAAAAGTACCTTTAAGTGGTCAAGTTTCTCTATCATGCCAGCATAAGTACCCGGGCAATTAGTCCTGCTTGATTCATGCTTCGTAAATCCACGCACATGCATTTCATATATAATCAGTTCTCTTTGTGGGTGCTTCAGAGGTAGATCTCCTTGCCAATCAAACTGAAATTATCAAAAGCATAGGTAAAAACATGAAAATATTCAAACATTTAGCTATGACAAAGATAGCATAATTTAACCATAATAGATTATTAAGAAAAAGACTATTTGCTTTCAGCAGGTTTTCTCAACTATATCAAATAGATAAGTATATGAAGCTAACAATTCAAATAAACTCACGCTCGGCCTCATCTGATATTTGCACAACATATCAAACAAAGAACAAAAACAAGATCAAGTGAAACTCAAACAGATGTTAATTTGGATCGAATGGTAAAACAGGAGGATAACTGTCTCCCAACAGATTCCCGGTAACACCACAGGTAAAACATGAATGAAGAATATAATTTTTTGTGCTGTGTATCAAAAACTGTAAATGGCGGCAACCTGCAAGACATTCTAGCTCACATTCTCATCTAGTAGATTTCAGCACAAGATAGAAACAACATTAAAACAATTCAAACATCAGTGATATATAATATGTCAGTTAAGCAGCTACCTCATCATTAGCAGATGGAATCATGCCAGCCATTAAAGGCCAACAATTATCTTCAGGTCCTAACTCACCATAGTCCCCCCTGCTGATAACTGCCTACACCAAATATAAAGAAAATTATTTGATAGTGTAAGAAGGCTCAAAGAATTAACCCATCATCAGATAAAAACTCCATATCTCTGACCAGGGAAATAGTAGGCCTTCCTGAAAATATAATCGCATGAATCAAAAGACTATCATAATAACTTAGCCACTAACCTTTGCGTAAGGGTCCAATATTATGCGAGAAGAATCATAGTAATGTCCTTCTTCTGGTAAGAATGGCCCATCAAATTTGTAACCATACAGCATATTATTAAAGTTCCCCTTCAGAAACACATGCCATACATCTCCTGTCTTATTGATCAATGGATCAAGAGAGATTTGCTCAGTTATTATGTTCTGCACCACACAGACACACACACACACACACACACACAAAAAGAAAAAAGGTATAGTGTCAGATACAAACAGTGCTAAAGCCTAAAACAGTATAGCATTAAACAAAAGATAAATGGAAAATTCAATCAACTTCCACCCTTGCACATTACAAAAGGCACAAACAGGAGAATGTAGGCTAACAAAAGGCAACAATAAGAAACAGCTAGTCTCTTAGTTAAAACAAAAAACAGGTATAGAATTCATTATCTCAAATGTTATCCATCACATCAAGAGTCTATACGATAATCTAAGTTCTAAAACTATGATTTCTACAGCTTGTATCAAATAATTCCACTTTACTATATTTACTAAAACAGCTTTAATATTAGTTGCATATAGGACAATGAACAAGGTAATCTCAGAAATGGAGACCATCCAGGTTTACATAGCTCGAAGCTTCCTTGTCAACTTGGTTGTTAACCTCACTTAATTGTTGCTTAAATGCCTCAAATCTTCCTTTTACTTCTTAAGGCCATGAGGGACTTGGGAACTCAATGTTGCTTACAACGATTAAAAGAATGAGACCGTGAGATGGCAGCTAAGAAGGGCAAAGATTACAACTCTTTCAGGATGACCCATCTACTATTATTCTGCAACTGATAGTCTTACATATATCCCCTTACTCATTTCCTCAAGGATTATTGTTGAAACTCAAAATATTCGGTTTGAATCATTGATAATCTTGCAATGTGGATTAAATCTTGAAAAATTAAACTGTCCACAAAGTAATCACCAACACCCATCAGAAGTTCAAAATCCAAAATGATTTGATTCCACGCTAATTTTCTACAGCTTCCTTAACAACATTTCATTCTCTCAATCTTCATAATTCACAACGTAAATGTAGTTTATGCAACAAATTTCACTCCAAAGTTTAAGCCTTCATTTTGTCTTTCCCCTTGACAAATTAAACACCTGCTAATCTTTTTTTCTTTTGCTCTTTTTGTAGTAATCCCACAAAAAACAAGTACATTACTAAAATTGTACCTACACTAATTCATTTCCCAATTCATACAACAACAAAGCCTTACGACCAAAATGATTTGGAATTGGCTAACACGAACCATCATAAGAAACCGTTTCCATGACAGATTATGAAACAATCAGGGGTGGGGCAAATATGGGCAAAAATGATGGGGCCCTGTAGAATTTCCTTAATAAGACCCTTCAATTGTAGTTCAAAAAAGATAGAAGTATAAGATTCGTATTTACAACTGGCTAATGGCGACTATCTTCAAAAGTTTAAATAACAAAACTTTGATGAATTTCATGTTCTCATTGTTCATTCCCTTACACTTTTACTACTAATCCAAATGCATTATTTTGTCCAATCTTCAAACAACTAAAAACAGATATATTTTGGCCCTATTCCATGGCAGTGATTGCATGAGCCAAGAACCACCCTAAAACAATAATCCTTTCCAATTTCCATTCATACAAATAAACAAAAATCATACTTAGATAAACACATTTGCAATACTACATTCAAAACTACCAAATTAACCCACAAAACACTACAAAAACAACAACATAAGAAAAAAAGATAAACAATTTATGAAAAATAAATACAACCCAGAAACTATTAACAAAAACCCAATACCTTCTGCAAGTCAGAAAGAGTGATCAAACAAAGAGTAGCAGAAACAGAATGCCCAGAAAATATAGCAAAATTAACTCCACCATCACGAACAATGGCTCCAAACGGTGCCGGATAACCCTCAGAGATCTCAAGAAGCGACGTTTCAGGGGATTTAGAGATCACAACAGTGTCAATTTCAGTACTTGTTTCTCTTGCAGTCACCATTAATCGATTAGTTCTTGAATTTGAAAGAGACCCAGTTGAGATTGAAGTCAAATGAGAGGAAATGTGGGTGAAATTTGAGGGACGAAGTTTGTGGGGATTGTAGAATTTGGGAGTGGAGGAGAGAGAAAATGGAGTGTAGTGAGAAAGCTCCATTTTTTAGCAGAGTTGTGAGAGTGAGGGAGTTCAATGTAGAGTGTTGTGGAGGTGTGTGTAATAATCTTGGGGTGTGTGGAGAGATTTTTCGTCTAGAAAAGAGACATTTGAGATTTTGAGTTGATGGCTCTTTTTTAATTTATGTCATAGTATTGTTGTGTAAGTAGGATCTAGTTTTAATATAAAATTCGATAAATTCAAGTGAGTAAGAGCATGTTCGGTAAAAGTAGTTGTTAGTCATTGGAGTAGCCGTCAACTTTTAGCTGTGAAAGTAGCAAAACTCTTCAGTTTGTTGTGGAAGTAGCCGTTGTACACGGTTTCAGCTAGAAAAAAAAAACTCCAAAATCCATGTACATTAACCAAAAAATTCTACTAGCTCCACCCTCTATAAAAGAAAGTAAAGTTTTACTTATCCATATCATATACATGAGATAACCTCCAAAATCATCAAGAGTCCACATAATAATTGATAAGCAGTAATAAATAACAGCGGAATGATTGATTTTACACGAAATTTATTATGGTACATAGAACATATCTTACAAATATCCATCGAATATGATTTTAATGCTTGTCCGCATTCAAATTCTAAGTATTTTCTCTCAAAATTAACACGTGATATTTTTTCCTTGTAAAAGATTATTACTGATAGTGTAACATATTACCATTTATTAATTAAACTAAGAATAGGAGATTGGAGTCTCCTCCCTTAAAAAAAAAAACTAAAAACTAAAAATTGGAGGATGAAAGGAAATTGTGTCCCTCCAACTTTCACAAGTGATATGATTCATTTGGTTAGTCAGCAAAAGTGCATGCATGTAAATCAAAAGGCCAATAGTCATGCATACTAGATTAAATTTTAACACACACATAAAGTATTCCATAAAAGTTCACAAAGTTGCTGTAATCTTTGACAATCTAATTAATATCATTACCCATTTATTAGGATGTCATCTATCTCTATTATATAAGCCAAGGGAGGAGGTGTGGTGTCCTCTTTTGAAGTGACTAAAATACCCTTAACGATCTAATTAATAGAATGAAAAAAATTACAAAAGCAAATCATTTAAAAATTCTCATTCCAACTTCCCATTTAAAACAAGTTTAAAATGGTATATGCATCAAATACTTCAATCAAAAATTAATTGGACAAAATATATATACCTTATAAAAAAAGATGGCATACATAACGTGCACATGAAAAGTCTGAACATTCACTACCTTTGATACTCTTTAATTCAGTTAAACCAACTCATTATTTTTGTTCTTTCTGTTCAATATTCATTCACAAAAACTTAATGTTAACAATCACTCACAACGTTTTTATTTTTTTTACATTAGCGAATTTATATACTTCATCTAACTGTTGAATTTTTCTCATTTAAGTTTAATCATAAATAAAGTACGAATGAAGTATCTAATAGAATAACAAATTTTGAAATTAACGCACGCATCGCGTGCATATGAAGGCTAGTACAAATATATTAAAAGGCGTGCGAAAGAACGTCTATGTGCCACGTGGCGCTCTCCTTAGGGAGTTTTAGTTCATGTAATCCATGTACATTAAAAAATTTAGAAATTGCATAGTATAGGATTTGATTCCAAGACCTCAAGTACATATACTAAAGTCTTAACCACTATACTAAGTTGTATTTAATGTTATTATCATAAAGTATTTTATTAATAAATGCAATTTTTTCTTTCTCGGGGCATAGCCCGGGCCTAATAACTAGTTAACCTCCTAAAATCAGTACTCCATCCGTTTCAAATTATAATACATGTAAACTACTTTTACGAATATTAAGAATTTAGTTAGTTTTAGTTAGATTTATATAGGTAATAAGAATTAACATCAAATATTATATAGAAAATAACTTATAAATCTTATCTTGATAGTATAAAATTGCATTTAATTTTACATCGATAATGTAAAACGGCTTATATTTTGAAACAAAAACTCTTATTTAAAATATCTTATAATTTGAAACAGATAACTCTCTTGACATCACTTTCACCCATAGCTTATGTATGGAGTAATATATTACGTGATGGAAACAACTCAACAAGATGTGTGTTTTCTTGTTACTTTTAGCAAATTTCTATTGGTGGAATCAAGTTTAATTACCAATTAATTACTCATCATCACTTTAACTTCATGGCTTGGAATCAACCAAATTGCCCAAGTAATACGCAACCCTATATGATTTATGATGCTAACTCCACCGTCATATTCCACGGCTTTAAGCACCACAAAGTTTTGCTTTTTTTCTTTACCTCAAGGTTAATTAGTATAGCTTTTTTAATTTGTCTTTGTAAGAGATCGCCTATTTTTAAATTAAAAGTAGGTAATAATAAGCCTAATATTAGCTATGGTAGTCTGGTAAATATAAATATTTATTTCTCTATTCTATAGCTATATATTGCAAATAAAAGTCTGTAAGATGTCTCTATGATATGCTTTTTAAATCTTTATGGATTATTTTATATGTTTTCACATCATGTTCCTTACACTTACCCCGTTATTCCTATCAGTACTTCGATTTTCAAGATCGACTCTTTCATCCGTCAGACATAAGTTTTATCTATATCATAATATATGGCTCCAAAGTCCAAACTCTCAACCAAATAAAAGTGCTTCATGTGGTGTTGTGTTCTTGCTTCTAAAAATGTGGCTCATGCGTATCCCGCAATTCACCGTATACAATATTGTTGTTTTATACATATTTTCTCCGTGCTAGGTCGTGTCTTATTTTGGACCAACATAACCCACATAAAATATCATATATAACACCAGTTGCAAATCTTATGTACGTGGTACAATCAAATCTTTCTCAATCAATCAAAATATTATAAAAATAAATTTGATATTTTTTATTAATCCTCGAAACCCTCACTTCAATTTTTCCAAAATTATGAAGATTATATTGCCACGTAACACAATGATTATATTATCATGTGACGCAATGGAGGTTAATCCATGCCATCTTTTTACTAAAACTTTCGAAACAAGACCTAAATTAAAACTAATTATTAACCAATTATTTTCATATCCCAAATTTTCAGTTTCACCTACCTACTACTTTGAACTAGTCACCTAAGAACAGGGCAACAGGCTGCTGACACTTGGTAAAATAAATCTAAATCTATCCTAACATAACATAAATTTATTACATAATCACTCAAATTCAGGCCACCATGCAGGTTGAATGTCAATAAGACAATTAAGGCACATAAAATCATGAACAGAGAAAGATATGGATCAAACTGAATGGAATTAATTATACTTTAATTATGGAAGGTTTAGAAGCCTTAATCAATCAATGACCCTACAACAACCACTAGTATACAATTATTAGCACATTATCAAAGAGATTTACAATATTATTAGTAGCACATTAACCGCATAATATTTTTATATATTTCTCCCTCCGTCTCACAATATATAGTGTTTTTTTATACGGTCTCTAAGACAAATATTTGACCTTAAATATCTTTAATTCCTTATTAATAAAAAATATAAAAAATTGATATTATAAAACTACAAATTGAGGCGAATTTAACAAGATCCCACATGAATAAATTGTTTATAGGTTATGCTATATGCAACCCTTAGGGTTGCATATAAGACATAGATACACTACTTAAAATGGAAATAAGTTGTGAATTTATGGAAAATTTTTGCATCAACCGATGTAATAAATGATCAACTAGAATTTTTTGCACGCGATGCGTGCTTGAATTTTTTTCGAAACGGAAACCCGATTTTCATCGGCATAAGAGTCGAAATTTGAACATTAGACATACGAAGTATAATTGTTTTTAGTTGTAAAATTTGATTGGTTTAGTTTCTGTCACTTAAGTCTCTCACCATTCTTTTTGTTTATTTTTTACTTTTCAAAGTTAAATTATATGAACAAAATATAAATTTAATTTATTTATGATTTCTAATATTATAATTTTTTAGTTGATTTTCGAGTTAAGTACATTACTTCATAAATTGTAAAGAAAGTGGACACTTTGATTTCAAGTCAATTTTTTCATAGGTTGTAGTTTGTAAGTGAATTTTTAAGTGTTTGTAAAGTTTTTCATTTTAGTGATTTGCATAACGTAAATTTTATGCAATTTTATGATGTTAGTTGACTTGTGAGTGATTGTTATAATTATATTTTTGGTATTTTTGTTTGAAGCCCCTTTGATTTGTGATGAATTTGTAATTTAGAATGGGAAGGGGGTACCATAGTCTCTTCATTCGGGGACATCATAGCTCCCCCCTTCCCTTATATAATAGAGATATGTTATACTTCAATTCTTGAATGATATTTTACATAAACCTTTTTACCTTGATAATTAATTGCTATTATATAATAGAAAAAGATAGGTCCAAATATATGTAAAAGTTTCATTATATATATGAAACACTATAAAAAAGTAAAATAATTTTTTTCTTTGTCTAACTTTTAAATAATGATTTCACTACACATACACCTCTATTTTTTATCATGACCCATCGTTAATTGTGAATGGTTCTTGAGAATAGTGATTTGTAAGTAAATTTAAGTAAATATTTTTGTATGTATTGACGTTCTAGATTATTAGTTTTAGTTTGTATGTTAATTTTAACTTTTAATAAAGTTTCCTGATTATTTGAGTGATTTGCGTGATTTTTATAATGTGATTTTGTCAATTGTATGAGTGATTTGTAAAGTTTTTTCTTTTAAGTGATTTGTGAGTGAGTGTTTTAAATTAATTTTTGGTAGTTTTCTTTGAATGTAGATTTTGATTTTGACATTCTTTTTGTAATTTAGAAAAGAAAGGGGGGCAAAATAGGCATTTCAAAAGAGGACACCGTTGCTCCCCCCTTCCCTTATATAATAGAGATTAATGCAACTTATTTCCATTTTTAGCTTCTCATATACAACCCTTAAGGCTGCATATAGCTTTTTCCATTTCTTATACTTCCTCCGTTTTTTATTAGATGTTACACTTTTCAAATCACGGACTCCTAGATGATTTTTGGAGAGGAGAGAGATAGAGAGAATGAAAAACAAAAGGGTCCCATGTGAACATGTGATAGGAGAGAGATAGAGATAAGTTATTACCCAAAATAAAAGTGTAACATCTAATTTAAAATTTCCTAAAATAGAAAGTGTAACATCTAAAAAAAAACAGAGGAAGTATATACAAATGAGAATATTTGGTTAAAGATGGTAAAGTTTGACCTAGAGAGAAACAAATACTATATTATGGGACAGATGGAGTACTATAAGGCAAAAGCTAATAAGCACCCCTAGAGCATTAAATAAGACGACTAAAAATGGAATATTAAATGTTAGCAAGATACTCCACATTACATAAACCCATACACCCTCCAGTTTTATTACTTTATCCATTTTGACTTTTGATATTATTCACATACATGACTTTTACTATCTCTTGTAATAGTTATTTAAGGAAATACATCGCCATGTGAGATCTTGTTGGATTCGACTCAATGTGTATCTTCCAAATATCAACCTTTTGTAGTATTTACTTATTAATAATTAAAATTATTAAGGTTTAAATTAGTGTCTCAAACAAATGTTCCCCAAATAAGCCTCTGTTCTTTTAGATTGAATTAATTAAAATTCAATTCATTTCGGTGTAGTTCAGACACATTCATTTTAGTTCAATTCACTTAATTTTATCTCACAGTTTTCATTCATTTCAGTTCAGTTCATGAGTTCGGTGCAAAAAAAACACAACCTAAATTAGTAAATTAATAATAATAAAATTAGAACTATATTATTTTATTTTATTTAAGCAAGAAAGAAAAAAAAAACTAGGAGGGATCTCAATAGACAGGCCATCCTAAAACATCCTTTTAGGTGATAAACTAGTTATTTGGCCGGGGTTATGCTTCGGGTAAGAAAAAATTTCATTTATTAATATAATACTTTATGATAATAATACTAAATACAACTTAGTCTAATGGTTAAGACTTTAGTTATGTATCGCGGGATCATGAATTGCATGAACTAAAACTCTTTAAGGAAACGCCACATGACACATTTTCTTTTTTATGCACGCCTTTTAATATATTGATACAGATAGATACATTTAAAGCTGTATTTATCTTACAAGAAATTTTTTATTTCATTTTTGAAAATAAGATAATATTCTTCCAATACTACCAAAAAAAAAGGTCACGAGTGACACAATGACAAATTCCATTATTTCTCTCTCTCTCTTCTGACTCACCAGTCACCCTATTCATAAATCAGAGCCATTCATGAATAAGCTGCTTTCAGTTGGTTCAAAGTTAGAGCCTTTTCATCTCTTCAATTATCTTCTTCCATTTTTTTCTCTGCAAAATTGTACACTTTTTTTTTATAAACACACACACAAAAAAATATGTTTTCCTTGAAATTAACTTTACTTTTAACACTCTCATATTTTTTCATTTTTTCTGATCTCAACTTTCATGGCTTCTCTGTTAATGCACTTAATGTTGGTGTTCAATCTTCAGGTGTTGCCCTAAAACTGGTAAATCTTCCTTCTGTTTCTTTCTTTTTTTTTTATTTTCCATAATTTTTATCTAAGAAAAATTACTCAGGAAAATGAAGATTATAAAGTATATATTATAATATTAGTCATATTGATATTACATAATTCTATTCCTTTATTATGTAAGTGGTGAAATTTGTAAAACTTTAACCAGTTTTTTAAGTTTTTCATATATGAGAAAATGGTATCTTGTTAGATTCGTTTCTACGCGTAAATCATGATACTAAATTGTTAATGATTAAAGATGCACATTAAAAATCATGTAATATGAAAGTGGGTATTAGAGCATAGCCTAAAATGGTTTATTAATTTTGGAATTTATGACAAAATCACACGTAGTTTAGTATTATTAATACTTAATTACTTAATGTTTCTAATTTTATCATTTTCTTATGTGTGTGTTAATTGGATAATTTTGTTTTTGCAGGGTAAAGAATGTAGTAGAAAATGTGAATCTGAATTTTGTTCAGGTAAAAAATATGTTGATTTTAATGGTAGAACAACTTAGATAGTTGATTTTCTTGAAAATGTACTAATCAATAAAATTATTTAATTTTGTGATGATTAATTTTTTTTTTTTTATAGTTCCTCCATTTTTGAGGTATGGCAAATATTGTGGACTTCTGTACAGTGGATGTCCTGGAGAAAGGCCTTGTGATGGGCTTGATGCTTGTTGTATGAAGCATGATATGTGTGTGTCAGCTAAAAATAGTAAGTTATTAGTGTTTTAATCTCTCTTTTTTCTTAAACATTTTTAATTCGACAAAAAAATTATTTCTTCCATTACGTTTTAAATTCAACAAAGGACTATTTTATATCTCACAAATCATTTGTTGCATTTAAAACGAAACGGAGAAAGACCTGTAGATCTGCACATCTATCTAATTATCTACATTGTGAGTAATGAAAATTGCCATATAAGACGAGTAATTTCAATATTTAGATATTTATGATCGTTGTCTCTATTCTATTGGAATTGTTTTTCTGACTCGGGGAAAGGAAAAAGTGAAAAAGGTAGATATAAAGAAAGTATAATTAAGAGAGAATTTATTAAAGTAAGATGGGAATAAAAATTGACCCACATGTTTTACTCAATAGTACAATTAGGTGGACCAACTTACCATTTAAAGAATAATAATTTCGATTAAATGTCTTTTTAAAAAATCCTCAAAATGCCAAAATATCTCTCGTTAAAAAACAAAGAGATCACATGTTAATCTAAATACAAAAGCATTGTGTTTTTATATTTTATCACTTCTTTTTTTTTTTTTGAAAGATTATATTTTATCACATGATAATTTAGGTACAAAAGCATAATTTACTACATGGTCATTTCAATATGCAAATTAATTTTAAAATAATGTTGATTAAAGTTTTAGGTTGAATTAGGCTGATATGAGTTAGTTTAATAAGCTCACATATAAGCTACAAAAGCATAATTAACATAGTTTTTAAAGAATCACTATTGCAAGTTTGCAACAAGTCCACCTTCCTAATAATGATCCACCAAGCAGCTCGACTATAGTTGTCATCCTCAACCACTCGAGGGGAAGGGTAGTAATGACTAATGAGAGTAGAAGAAAATTTGAAGGTAAAAGTACACTCAATGACATGAACTCAACTGTAATTATTGATACTTTTTCGTCCCATAATATAATGTTCACTAGATTTGGGCATGGGCCGGGTTAGGAGAAGTGACAGGCTGAGCTCGAACCTGAAATTTCCAACTTTTGTCCACGGTCCGGTCCAGGCTCGCGGGTCGGGCTTGTGCCTCATGCGGGCCTGACTCATGTTTTATGTTTTTTTTGTTTTTTTGGATTTTTGACAGTTTTAGGCTAAAAAACAAATAAAAGGAGCGTTCGGCCCACGAGCCATCTAGACGGGCTCGTGCCGGTGCGGGCTCGTGTCGGGCGGCCCATGCCCACCTCTAGTGCTCACTCCTCATTTTTCACTGAATTAAGGAAAATAAAAGGAGTAATAGGACTTCTAATATTTAATAAAGTGTTTATATGGTATTATGGTGTAAAATAATAAATAGTGGCACATATTTTGAAAGAAAAGTAGGGGTGTTTTGGAAAGTTTATGTGAAAATTGAGTATAATTTAGTCCAAAAAAATTAGTAAAAACAAAAAAAAAACAAACACACACAACATTTTGGAACACCCAAAAAAGAATCGGAGCACTATATTATGGGACGGAGGGAGTACTAAATTTACACTATTATATAAAGAATTAAAATTTGGTAACTTTAGAAAAGGAGTAGTAGTAGCACTATAATCACCAGAGTTTGGCAAAAAGCTATACTTCATCCGCTTCTAAATAAGTGTTACATTCACTTTTTTCACGTAACCTAATTATGCGCTTATTTGACCATTAATATCTTTAATTGCATTCAAGTAAAATTATAAAAAAATGATATTTTTAAAAGTATACATTAAGATGAATCTAACAAGATCGAACTTAACAAGTACTACTACACTAGCATTTTATGAGAACATGAATACCTAATTGTTTTGGTCTTAATTACTTGATTGGTGATTAATAAAATGAATGCAGATAACTATCTAAGCCAAGAGTGCAGCAAAAAGTTTATAAGTTGCATGGAAAGCTTTAGGTCGGCAGGAGCTCATAGTTTCAAGGGCAGTACATGTGATGCAAACGATGTTATTGATGTCCTCAAAGTTGTCATGGAAGCTGCTTTACTTGCTGGAGGTGTTTTTAAGAAGCCGTAATCATAGAGTTAGTCTTGTAAAAGATCGCCTACTTTTAAATTAAAAATAGGCAATGACAATTCCTATAGTAAAAACAGATTTAGCATAATAGCGATTAGTTTGATTTCATTCAGTAACTAGTTTAATCCATTTGGTGATTAAGTCTACTTATATATTAAAATTAGATCGTCTCTTTTAATAATTTGTGATAATCATATTCATTTTTCTTCTTTTAAGATTAATAAATGTAGGAAATGAAAAAGAAAAAAAAAGAGCAAAAGACATTTTATATGTTCTCCATAGTATGATTATTTCATAAATGCATTTGCTAATTCAAAATCTCTATCAATTCTTTCTTAATTAATTCTGTTGGAGTTTTTTTAAGTATTCACTAGTTGTTGCACTTGATGATGCCCCGATAATTTATTAGCACAAAAGGATATAGGGTTGATATCTTGCTACAAGCACAAGTAACAACTTAATGGCTGGATAATGACTTATAAAGTAAGAGATTAAGATTTCAAAACATCTTATAAGCATTTTCTTCAATTTCTTAGCAACAAACGAGAATTTGAAGAAATGACATGTCACCTAGCTATGGCGCAACATTTCACTAAGAAAGAGTCAACACGTGGTAAATTACAATTTCTTCCCAATACATTTTATTAATATATAGTATATAGATATAAATTTGAAAGTGATAATCATAATTGTGATTTGAAAGTGAAACATACATATGGTGATTGATCACTAACTAGCAAATTGCTTATAATTATACAATTAACATTACGAGATGGAGGGAGTATGCATTTTTGTTGTAACTAAAATTTTTTTTATCACATCAACGCGTTTAATAGTTCATTTACACCAAAAAAAGGGTTGAAAGAAGAGCATGATACTCTAATTATAAACTTTTGTCATTGAAAAATGTCAACTGCAATGCAATTTTATGTTTCTTTCTTACATATGGTGTAACAAATAATAGAAGTGTCAAAGAGAATATATATGTTGTTTCAATTTGTTCACTTCTTCATCATGGAACAAGAAAAAAATTGTATTCATAAGAAATAAGGTGGCACACCATATAGTAAAACTACAATTTATGATCCAGCTTCCCATAATGAACTCTCTATTGACTTTGCATCCATCGGACTCAGTTGACCTACAAAATTGGAAATACAAGATTATTTCATCTTCAACTAGAAAATACATCACCCTATCAAAAGAAAAAAAAATACATCACCAAATCATAAAGCCCGATAAATTTATTAAGTCTTATTATTAGGAAGTGTTAACGAACTGAACCGAGATCAAATTTAAGTAGGCACAATTGCACAATTTAACCACTTCGTATAATGGAGTTGTTTTATGATGTACATATAACATGTTGAATGTTGATTTTAGAAGTAAATATTTTTTAAAAAGTAAAATTAATATTTTATTTACTCAATTTTTGGTGAAGAATGTTCTCCATTATCAATTTTACCTTGGTGTAATGTTAGGAGATATATCTTGTTTAGGATGTTATTTATGTTCCTCTAATTTGAGTAGTATTAGGACTTTATCCTTTAATTAGGATGTATAAATTGATTTAATGATTAGTGTTATGAGAACTTTTGGCCAAATCTTAACAACCTATGACATCTCTTTAATCCATGAAATGCCAAATAACACATATATATTATGAAGAATTACTTGATATATACATGCAACAATAAATGTTTTTTAAAGTTATTTTTACATGAACGAGAAAAAGTTAATTACCTTCTACCCAATCCAACACCTGTTATTTAATTTTAAATTCTTTTAAGTCTTAAAAGGTTATCAACTTGCTCATTCTTTTTCCCTCAGCGTAACAATGTCTTTATCATTTGATCCAATAATCTTTCGTTAGATAGAAACAGATTTGATAAACACTGATTAATGAATTGAGTTGCGAAATTTCTCCAATCTATCTCCATCAAACATATTAAACATATATTCACCTGGAAGGTAGTAATGCTGGCTAAATCCATTCATTAGATGTTGTTGTGGAGGAACAACTGAGCCAACACTAGCATCTATATCTTGCCTCATTTTTTCTGCTCCATTCAAATCATCTTGAGATCCACAATTACCATACAAACCCGAACCAATAACCGGCCCACATTGGGCTCGAATACAATCCACCAAAGCAACATTATCACTAATTCCTCCACTATAATTCACCTTGTTGTTAATACCACCCGACCCGTTAGTGTTTACGCTCCACCCAAGCAACCCATTTCCCGATTTATAAACCGACCCGTTATTGTGCCCGTTTTGCGCCATATATTGACCCGCTTGATGATGGACTTGGGCTTGGGCCTGAGTTTGATAAGACTTGAGTTCATCATAGATTTTTCTATATTCTCCATATGGGCCTAAAATCGGGTCCTTTTGACGACATAAGGCCTCCCAAACAAGAGAATCTGTGGCCCGTTTTCTGTCCTCATCATTAAGGAGATTTCTTACCAATTTTTGGACATTACTAACACCAAATACTTTGTGAACTGCTTGAAATTCTCTCACTTTTTCAGCTGGAAAAAATGGAGCTAATATGCACTTATCAGTACATCTCTTCCTTTGATGTTTACAAGCAGCACAAGCTTGGTGTGTGCCAGAAATTCCATTGGTCCTATGCATGATAAAGAAAATAATCGATTCAAAGAACTATATATTATATGTAATACGCGCAATTTTTAGTAAATACGGGCTGTAAATAGTAGTGCGCAATCTAAATTAATAATTATTAACTAAAGTAAAAAAAAGAAGTGTACTTATGTTACTAAATATGGTATAACATATGATTATGTTATTATGATGTGTGAAACAATATAAAGAACATTGATTTGGATGGAAAAAGGAAAGAAATACTTTTATGGTGTATGGTTTTGTATATATAAAGTAGTTTAGGTTATTTAAGAAAGAACTTTGAGTATGTATTCAAGAAATTAAAAAATTGAGACAATGCAAGAAAACATCATTAGAAGTTGATGAACAATGTCAAATTATGAGCATGGAAAGATGGTTTAGTGTTAAAAAAAACAACTAAAGGTTTGTGATAGGTTAAATTTAAGATATGTAGGTTGCTCACAAGAATATTAAGAGTATTATTTAGTATTTTATGAACCAAAATAAATTTGAAGATTAATTACGAAAGTTAAGGAGGTGATAATATATCCTTTAACACTTTACATAGTTGATTGATTATAATTTATATCTTACCAACTCAATTGATTTGATAAATTAACAATTAATCACATTGATCATATGTGCATAGTACATATCATCACCATGGCAAAAGTTGTAATAAAATGCAGAAAGAGGATCGGGCCCACTTAAAGAATACTCTATTAAAGAAACACAAATTTTTGGGTGTTACTGTTACATCATGATTTATAGTTTAACAATTACACAAATTATTGTTTCTTTTGTAAAAAAAACTCAATTGACATGAAATTAATGAAAAAAATGACATGAGATTCATGTTATTATTTGTATAGTTTATGTCATTCTTGGTGGGTCTATGTCATTATGCATGTTACACAATAAGTTATGGTGTAACGATTACACGTACACTTACATTTAAGACACACTCTTAAAGAAATGAGAAAGGGGGAGATTAACCCAAGGATCTCTTGGCATAGTGGTTAAGATTGAGGTGCTGTGAATGATAGGTCACAGATTTGATTCCCCCTCCCTTCTTTGTACGTTGTACTGCCTTCGTGGCTCATATGGATCGAAAAGAGAAAGAAAGGGGGAGACTAACAACTAGATTTAAGCATTTTGATGTCATTAATGTGATCATTTATCTAATACTCCCTCTGTTTTTTTTTATCATTCCTACTTTGACTTTGCACGTTTGCCAATGCACGATTTAAAACTTAAATATCTTTCATTATATATTAGTAAAAATTATAACGATTGAATTTTAATAAAGTACTAATTGAGACGAATCAAACAAGACCCCACATGACTATGTTTTTTCTTATAAATTGAGAACATTTGAGAAGATTCTCTATATGCATGAATAGTGTCAAGATTCTAAGTGAGAAAGATAAAAAAAAACAGAGGGAGTATTACATAAGAAAGACAAATATTATTTGCTTTACAATTTTTCGAATGTGAATGATGGGCTACAATTTTTCTTCCCCATGCATTTTGATAATTATTGTGATTTGAAAGTCAAATATACATATGGTGATTTCTCATTAACTACCGCATATGATTATATATTTAACATTATGTAATGGAGGGAGTATAAATGATTTTAAGGGACATAATTTGTTCTATGAGTTAAATTGAAAGAGGACAAAACAATTATATAGTGTCAAAGGAATGTATGAAAGGATATGACTATTTGGCTGAACTTTTATTGGCTAAATTTATGTTCCATGAATTCAGAAAAGGAATTTTTTGTAACTACACTATGTCACACTATCAACATCTGATATATTGTTAAGAAGTTTGTCACTTGGACATTTTCTATATAAACTTAAGACCTCAGGTAGAATCGATAGTTTCTAACACGATACAACAATACAATTGAAACTGACACAACACAAAGATAAAGTTATTGAGAGATAACACAAAACTAACACGATATAAACATAAAGTTATTGATCAATATGTCATATTATGTTATTATACTACAATTTATTTAGTTTTTTATATAATTTAAGCACAATTCGAAGTCGACACGAGACCAAATATAGAAGTGAAAGTTCGATGTACAGTTGGGATTTTATCCAAACAAAATTTGGATTCCAATATTACAATCCGAATCTAAACCAATTAGAACTTGTGTCTAATCTGATCCAATCTGAATCTTCAAACTCTAGATTGGATTCGATCGGAGAATTCGAAACTATTTTTATGAAATAAATTAGGCGCGATAAGTCGACAACAACAACATAACGTAACATAATACGTGAGTTTTAGTCCAACAACACACAACACGTTCAGTTCAACAACAAATAATACGTCAACAACATTTAAGCACCTGCTTTTTATTAAAATAAAATCAGTTAAACACTTAAATCCAATTCACAAATTTACATAATACAAGGCATATTACCTATTCGATTATATTGGTTTTCAGATCCAATTAACCATAATCCAACCCAATCTAGAAATCCAATTTTTTTTTTCAAAAAATCTCAATCGAAATTCAATTTTTTCAAAAAATCTCAAGCAAAATATAATTCGAACACAATTCAAATCGGACTCGAATTACTAATTCAGATTATATCGAATTGGATTTTGATTTTTATGCTAATAACTTCAAACCTAAGTGCTAACCAAATACTCCAAAAACCCAAAACCCTTCTTACGTTCCAAGTTTCCAACCTTATTTGCAGCGTTCAACACTTGCTTAGTTGCTTCTCTCTCTCTCCTCTTATACACAACCATGGCGGCAAGACCGGAGCTTTTAGCACCGCCGGAGATATTCTACGATCAATCTGAAGCTCGAAAGTACACTTCTTCTTCTAGAATCATCGATATTCAGGTCCAAAATTTTCCCTTTTTTCTTCCCCTTTTTTAATTTCAATTCTGAATAATATCTTTAATTTTTGCTGTAAATTTGATTCTGAATTGTGCCCTGTAACTTTTTTTTGTCAATCTTGAAAACCCATATGATATTTGTGCATGATTTTTGAGGTTTACTTTGTAAATTCCAATCAATTACCCTGATAGAAACTTTGTGTATTACTTTTGAAGGATAGTTCATGTTGCAAGATTGTAATTTGTGATGATTTCTGTCGCAGTTAGATGGTGTGAGTAATTTGGTTGCTGTGTAGTTGTTTGTTTCTGCTGCTGGTTGTGATTTTTTGATTGTTTGTTTTGTTTGTGGTGGAAATAAACAAGCTTTATTTGGTTTTTGGATGTGTGTTGGTTCAAATTGATGGAAGTTGGGTTTTGAATTAGAGTATTTACAGGCTCAAGTGAGGTTTTGTAACCCCCACAAAGCGATTGGCACGGGTCGAAGTAGTTTAGTAGGCTTACAAACTTTGCCTATAGTTGTTCCAAATAATGTTTATATAGTCTCTTAAGATTTCGGAACATCGTGGACTCAGTGCTGGAGTGGTTAGTTTGAGCATGGATGTTTTGAGCATGAATATTTGTGCTTCTTGTAACCTTTTAAGTCATCCTTATTTTGTAAAAATAGCGTGATTGTTCGATCAATTTGCAATACCTGGGAGAATGGAAATTGGGTTTTATATACTCGAGTATTTACAGGCTCAAGTGAGTTTTTGTACCCCCACAAAACGATTGGCATGGGGAAGAGTAGTTTAGTAGGCTTACAAAGTTTGCCTATAGTTGTTCCAAATAATGTTTGTATAGTCTCCCAAGATTCCGAAACATTGTGGACTCATCGCTGGTGTGGTTAGTTCAAACATGGGTATTTGAGCTTGTTATAGCCTTTTAAGTCATCCTTGTTTTGTAAGGATAGCTTGATTGTTCGATCAATTTGCAATACTTGGGAGAATGTTGCGACAATCATGGAGAATGGAGAAAATGTCATATAAAGAGCTGCAATTTTTGTTTCTTTGGACTTAATATTGTATGATGTTTGAGTAATTATAAATGTGGTTTTGCTCCTTCTCATATGCCCTAATTTTTGGACTATTTCCTATAGGCAAAGTTGTCTGAAAGAGCGTTGGAGTTGCTTGCCTTGCCTGATGATGGAGAACCCAGATTGCTCCTTGACATTGGTAGTACAACTTTCTCTTTAATTTCTTTGTCATTGTTTTGCCATTTTATTTTGTCATCGGCTTTTAAATTAACTATGGTTTTTTGATGTTATTAAGTTACATTTTCTTAAGCGGGAAGAAGCGCGTGATTTATGGAACTTATGGTTCTATTAATTCAGCTTGTATAAATTTACTCTAAAAGTGTTCTGTCTGTAACAGCAGAAGAGCATGGATACAATGTGTCCTTATAAACTTAAATTTTCAGTTCCTTGTGTTTTTTTGTATACTTGGAAATCTTGACTTTCTACAAAAAAGACATTTAGCTGGACCACTAATACCTTTTCTGTTTTTAACTGTAACAAGCTCGCAAAGATGTGTATTAATTCCATAGTTGTATATGGTGTGGTAAAGTTTAAATTATGGGTACATGTCTTATGAGTTATGACAATCAACTCAAAGAGTTCAATTTATGACGTCTAGATGCATGTAAATTATGATTTTCATACAGCTGGAAACCCTATCTACAATAGTTATCAAAAGGAAATTAGCTGCGTGGAGGGATCCTCATCTATGTCACACATGTTATACATGCTTGGCCTTGGTGAATTTATCTTTTTTTCTTTGTTCCCCTCTATAGGTTGCGGATCAGGGCTGAGTGGAGAGACACTGTCCGAGAATGGGCATCATTGGATTGGTTTAGATATTTCTGACGCTATGCTGGGTATCTCAATTATTTTAATGTTTTCTTTTAATCTTTGTAGTATAAACGCTGCTTGAACCCTTTTTTTGTTTACTTATTTTTACACTTATTTCAGATGTTGCATTGGAGCGGGAGGTTGAGGGTGATCTTCTACTTGCAGACATGGGACAGGTAGCTCTGTTATCCATAATGTCACTATTTTTTCTTCGTTTTTGGTAGAGAGACTAAGTTCTTTGGGGGGGGGGGGGTTTGTATATTTCAGTGTCATCATTACTTATCTTCCTGCTTGTAGATTCTGAATTGCTCTGGTACGTGGGCAAAAATACGTTTTATTTTAGACTAACCTTTTTTGTCCAACTTTATTGTGTTGTGTTATGCCGGTAAGTTTTACCTTAGAAGTGTTTTACATCCCCCACTTTCCTGTTATATGTTTTTGTTGCCATTCATGATCACAAAATAACATGACAAAGTGTGAAGACACCTGCAGCCTGATAAAATGAATCTGTGAAGACAGTAAGAGAACAAACTGGCACTGGAGAGCAAAGACGTTCTTGTAGGATCATATAGCTGGCCTAAGGGATCCCCCCCCCCCCCAAAAAAAAAAAGGAGGGTCATGGATGTAAGATGAAGAAGAAACATATGTCTTGATAATATGTGTATGTGAGGATACATCTATGGACAAAATTTCCTTTCATATCTTAGGCTTTTTGGGTGGTTAAGGGTTTTCGGTTTTTCCTTTGTTATTGCAATTAAATAATTGAAGTTTAGCAATCTTTTCTGTCAAAGATGAAACTACTATAAGTTAATTGAAGTTAACTTGTGTAGATGATGTGAATGGCGCTTTTAATGTGATGAGGTGTGTGGCATTTTGCGCTGAGAGTTGTAGTGGTGTAGGTTTATTGTCAAATTGACTAAAGCCGGTACTTGATGATGGATGCATACGTAAAGCCACATTCTTTGTTGGATTGCAAGAATGTGATATTCAGTTGAACACATTACTTGCAATAATGATTAATGTCTCCTATAATTTATACCATTTTTTAATATCTGGTTTGCTGCAGGGGCTAGGTCTTCGTCCTGGAGTTATTGATGGTGCAATCAGTATCTCTGCCGTCCAGGTTCTTGCCTGCATCATTTTATATTTTGTATCATTTTATTTGTTTTGGATTTCAGTGAAATCAGCTACGTACTCAGGTCCTCATTTGGAAGTTCTTAATTGAGCTTATCATTTTGTTTATGTTGTTTTGATCAAACAGTGGTTATGCAATGCAGACAAGTCCTCTCACGAGCCTCGACTGAGATTGAAGTATGGGTTATTGGCTTATTGCATCACAAACTGTTGTTTGAGTAGCTCCTTTGTTCTCCTGATTTATTAGTTCAGTTATTCAGTACGCACACCTGTTAGTAAGTTAATATAGCTCAAGAAGTTTTCTCCATAAGCCCTCATTAAATATAAAAATTTAACAACGCACAAGAAACAAGTTTTCCCATGGGCCCTCCTGCTTATGACCCATAAATTTATGATTTATTGGTTGCAGGGCTTTCTTTGGATCATTGTATAGGTCCCTCGCAAGAGGAGCTAGAGCAGTACTTCAGGTGTATCCCCAAAATACAGCTCAGCGGGAGCTGATCCTTGGTTTTGCAATGCGTGCTGGATTTGCTGGCGGTGTGGTAGTAGACTTTCCTCATAGGTAAATTATATATTGGCCGCAATTGTTTTGGTTCACCTGATTTCCATTTTCTTGCTAGTTTTTATCATTTGATTGTTGTAGACTCATAGCTTGGTAACCTGAAAATAAACCCAGTGCAATCGGACAAAAAAAACTGAAATTTTAAGGCGTGCTATCGTCATCTCACAAAAAAAGGTTCATGATAAACTTAGATAAGTTTTAATAAGTTCAGATAGTTGAGTTCAGATTAGTTCAGCAAAATAAGGTGAATAGAATGAAACCTTAGTCTCTGACCCTATCTTATCTATGCTGAGGCAGTGAGGCTGGACCAATGGCTGATTCTAAGGTGTAACATCACCTAAAACATACTTTCACGCTAATATTTTTGCTTTGCTTGATGTTGCATTTAATTAGCTGTTTTCTACTTTTTTATGTATGACTTGTAAATTCCGAGGGAAACAAAGGAACTTGAGCTTAAGAATTTCAATTTTAAGCTAATATAACACGTGTTTCCCTATGACAGTACAAAAAGTCGAAAAGAATACCTTGTTCTCACCTGTGGTCCACCGTCCTTAAGTTCTGCTACTCCGAAAGCCAAAGGCGAAGATGGTGTAAGTTGCTCTGATGATGAAAGTAGCGGAGACGAAGAAAACAAAACGGTGAGTTTGAAGTTTTTGTGCTCTTTTCATGTTCCTCAACCACTTGCCATAGGTAGTGCTCCTGTTTTGTTCAGTCAATAGTCTCATGCCAATTTTATGTTGCTATACATACAGGTTTCAGTTTCAGACAGGCATAGACCCAGGAAAAGGCAGAAGCTTGGAAAGAAAATTAAAGGGAGAGAATGGGTTCTGCAGAAAAAGGATCAGATGAGAAGGAAAGGCGCCACGGTTCCTGCAGATACTAAATATACTGCTCGTAAACGAAAGTCTCGTTTCTAAGCTATCTTCCAGTTCGAGCATTTATGGTGTAAAATTTTTTTATTTGAAGAATTCATGAAGTTAAGTTGTGGTAGATTAGAACAACAATGAGGGAACATAAATTTTATTTGTACACCCACATTTTTCACTAATATTATACAATTAGACTCTAAATTTTGTGCAATGTGCATTGGTGCAATATCATGTTTCTCCCTAGGAGGGGTAGTTCTGTAGCTGTATATAGAAGTATAGAACAAGGTCATCTCAAAACCATCAATAGGAGTATCTTTAGAACTTCAATCACAAGCTTTTACTACTATCATACAATAAATTTCACTCTTTTTCAAATGCGTAGAAAATACTTACGCTTTTTTTTTCAAGTAAGTTTATTATAGTAAAATAATATTTCCTTCTTTTGATTCAAGTCCTTAATATACCATCCAATTAAAGTAAATAAACTATATAATACAAGTAGTAATTTGTAATATATTCCCAATTGAGATGGGGTTTTTATAAGCGGAGCTTGTATACTTCATTTTTTCGGTTGAGGCATCCCACGACATTCGATGCACGGGATTCGAGGACGTGTAAAAGCGTGACTTATAGCCTTCAATTTTGACCGTTTTATGGCTCATCCGAGTCCGATCATATTTTTCACCTAAAACCTTCCTATGGGGTGCAACACGACTTATAATGCATTCATGGTGCTTTGCACCATCTGAATTGCCCCATAATGCCACAAAAGACCCATTTATTATTTTGTCGTGCACACCACAGAATGACCCCGAAACGGTCGTAAAAGTTGTTCTCATGTCCGTTCAAACTAGTGGAAGTCCTAAATATAACCATCCCATGTCCCCTCGAGGCATACCACGACATTCGGTGCACGGGTCCCGTGGACGTCTAAAATCGTGACTTATAGCCTTCGATTTTGAGCGTTTTAAGGATCCTCCGGACCCGTCATATTTTTCGATGAAAACCTTCCTCTGGGGTGCGGCACGGCTTAAAATACATCCCGGCTATTTCGCACCATCAGAATTGCCCCGGAATGCCATCAAACCACCCATTTATGATTTTGTGGTGCAACCTGGAATGACCCCGAAACAGTTGTAAAAATTGTTCTTATTCCCGTTCAAAGCAGTGGGAGTTCTTAATATAGCATCCCATGTCCACTCGAGCCATTCCACGACATTTGATGCACCAGTCCTGTGGACGTCTAAAATCGAGACTTATAATTTTCAATTTTGACCGGTTTAGGGCTCCTCCGGGACCCGTCATATTTTTCGCCGAAAACCCTCCTATAGGGTGCGGCACGACTTATATTGCATCCCGGGTGCTTCACACCATCTGAATTGCCTCAAAATGCCACCAAATGACTATAAGTCACGCTTTTAGACGTCCACGGGACTCGTGCACCGAATGTCGTGAGATGCCTCGAGGAGACATAGGATGATATATTTAGGACTCCCACTATTTTGAAAGGGTATGAGAACAACTTTTATGACGGTTTCGAGGTTATTCCGTGGCTGCACGACAAAATATTAAATGGTTCGTTTGGTGGCATTATGGGCAGTTCAGATGGTGCAAAGCACCCGAGATGCATTATAAGTCGTGTCGCACCCCATAGGAAGGTTTTTGGCGAAAAATATGACCGGGTCCGGAGGAGCCCTAAAACAGTCAAAATTGAAGTCTATAAGTCACGTTTTTACAACGGGAAATGTGCATCGAATGTCGTGGGATGGATTGAGGGGATATGAGATGGTATATTAAGAACTCCTACGGCTTTGTACGGCCATAAGAACAACTTTTACGATCATTTCGGGCCATTCTGTGGCTGCAACACAAAATCATAAATGGGTGGTTTTATAGCATTTTGGGGCAATTCTGATGGTGCGAAGTACCCGAGGTGCATTATAAGTCGTGCCGCACCCCATAGGAAGGTTTTCGACGAAAAATATGACCGGGTCCGGAGGATCCCTAAAACGTTCAAAATTGAAGGCTATAAGTCACGATTTTAGACGTCCACGGGCCCCGTACACCCAATGTCGTGGGATGCCTCGAGGGACATGGGATGGTATATTTAGGACTCCTACTGGTTTGAACGGGAATGAGAACAACTTTTACGACCGTTTCGGGTCATTCCGTGGCTGCACGAGAAAATTAGAAATGGGTTGTTTGGTGGCATTCTGGGACAATTCAGATGGTGCAAAGCACCAGGGATGCATTATAAATCGTGTCGCACCCCATAGGAAGGTTTACAACGAAAAATAAGACTTGAGACGGAGGAGCCCTAAAACTGTCAAAATTGAAGGCTATAAGTCACGCTATTAGACGTCCCCAGGACCCGTGTACCAAATGTTGTGGTATGCCTCGAGGGGACATTGAAATATTGAATGGTATATTAAGGACTTCCATGACTTTGAACGGGCATAAGAGCAACTTTTACGACCATTTCGGGGTCATTTCGCGGGTGCACGCTAAAATAATAAATGGGTCGTTTGGTGGCATTCTGGGACAATTCAGATGGTGCGAAGCGCCTGGGATGCATTATAAGTTGTGACGCACCCCATTGGACGGTTTTCGACGAAAAATATGATCAGGCCCCGGATGAGCCCTAAAACGTTCAAAATTGAAGGCTATAAGTCACGCTTTTAGACGTCCACGGGACCCGTGCACCAAATGTCGTGGGATGGCTCAAGGGGACATGAAATGGTATATTAAGAACTCCCACGGCTTTGAACGGGCATAAGAACAAATTTAAAGTCCGTTTCGGGGCTATTTTGTGGCTGCATCACAAAATCATAAATGGGTAGTTTGATGGCATTCTGAGACATTTCAAATGGTGTGAAGCACCCAGGATGCATTATAAGCCGTGCCGCACCCCATAGGAAGGTTTTCGGTGAAAAACATGACCGGGCCCGAATGAACCCTAAAACGATCAAAATTGAAGGTTATAAGTCACGTTTTTAGACGTCAACGGGACCCGTGCATAGAATGTCGTGGGATGGATCCGGAGGACATGGGATGGTACATTAAGAACTCCCACGACTTTGAACGGGCATAAGAACAACTTTTACAACCGTTTCGGGACCATTCTATGGCTGCACCATAAAATCATAAATGGGCGGTTTGATGGCATTCTGAGAGAGTTCAGATGGTGCGAAGCACCCGATATGCATTATAAGTCGTGCCACACCAAATGGGTCATCGGCATTGAGCAACGCATAACCTTTTTTTTCTATCTTCATCAATGTATCTCTTACTTGTACTCATTCAATTGAAGGTATTGATCCAATAATCCAATAACATTCTCTTTATACACTTACAAAATTTTAATTCACAATTAACAAATCTTATAAATTCGAATACCAAGTCAAATATAAAGTTATCAGAACAGAGAAAGTATCCTTGGACATTTCACATTTGGTATATGAAACATGAAATCATGAATCTGTCCTGAAACATGTACATACTAAACAGTAAACACCCTAAGAGTTCATGCATGTTTCTCCTTCTCATGAGAATTCATCCTAGAAACCCCAAATACAATATCACTTGTCGATTTTCATTCACGCACTACCACTAGGTTCTACCTTAGGAATGCAATGGGAGTTACTTCACTGAAGGGTGGAGTGAAGAGTTTCGAACTCGTATTCGGCTTGTGGGAGGTAGTGAAAATTTTCCATTGACATGTCCTTTCTCTTCATTGTAAAAACGTAATTATACATATCTCGATTCATAGGCTACTGACACAATCCCGACATAACTTTACCAAATAAACTAGTTGACATTGCACTTTCTAATTTGTGCTCGAACGAGTATATAATTCTAAAGGGAGATTTGTTGTACTGTTTAACAATAACTTGCTGCGTGCTTCACACGTAAATTCGGAGAGACCAATCAGACCCACAAACAGCTCTCTTTAAATCTCCCCATGGAACTCTACTCTTATGACTTATTGTCAATCATGATAATCTCATCCTCCTATCATAACTCACTAGCCAAATCATACATGTGCTCAAATGACAGCAAGATTTTATTTGTGAACTATCTAATGTGACAACTGAGACATACTACTGTAAAAAAGAGAAGATTACAAGAAAAAAAGAAATGAGCTATTCCAATAGTTGATTGAATGTTCTTTAACCAAGCCCAGATGATTATCAGCTCCTGTAACTACACAAATTCTGTTGTATACACAAATTTACTAAACTTTACAGCATCCACCCTAAGAAGTTCTATGTAGAAGCGCTCGGGGAATGATAGAAGTACAATAAGCTGTCAGATGATATCTCGTCTTTCTCCAAATGTAAAAACCATCTTCTCGAGATCATTTCGTGCTTTGAAGGTGCTAACTCTTAGCCAGTTTGTTCCACAACCAATCAGGATCCTTGTGCTTGAAATTCTGCAACTCCAGCAGAAAGTTGCAATAGAAATATGTAAGTTAGAAATACTCAAGTGAACAAATATTCAATCCATGCATGTTTATGAAGATGCAAAGTAGAGTACACAATTTGGGTAACTAGGTCTTGTTTATTTTTAGTTTCGGGCTAGTCATGAGATATATCAAAAAATATAAACCATATAGGATAATTGCATGCATAAAAAAAATGATCATATTGGACCGGGTTCGATTGATTTCATGTTCGTGTCGTGTCAGTTCCCATTGTGTGGTCGTGTGACGTTAATCTCTATGGAAAAGTCAAAACCCACTCCATCTGAATATGCACTCATTACCCTGATCTCTTAATAGAATGAAGGATATTACGTGATACTTTTCTGGATAGCTTCAGAGTGTATGAAACTTCTTTTTGCCAGAGAGAGAGCAGAAATAAGAATATGAAATAAAAGATAGATAAATATAACATGAGCTTTCAGGTGATAAGGGATCACTGACCAGAGCAATGACAGTCACGGCTTTGAACTTAGACCATTTATAAATCTTCGCACATGTAAACTATAATAGAATAATAATGATGAAAGTACTTTGTAAGACGAATCAATGGTATAATTTTATTACTTTCATCTCAACATATTATGAGGGATATTAGCAGTCAAAGTAAAATTTCGGTAATTGTGTGTGCCTTCCAACAAACATCCTATGCAGATTTTAACACAGCCTAGATACAAGTATTTAGCACTCACCCAAGAAGTGCAAATTAAAAATGTCGCATAATGGTTAATTATAAAGTTAGGAAACAGACCTCCAAACAGCTGCTCGAAACGAGCCACAATATGCTTTCCGTAGGTGTATTTCTTCAATGCATTGAGATGCACTCTGATACGACCGAGAAGCAGATCTCGTTGATTTTCTGTACACTTCTCAAGAATCTTCTGGACCACATAATTAGCATATTGGTCCTTCATCATTACCTGTGAAAAGTTTCGTATAAAGCAAAGAGGTTTAATCAAATTATACTCTACAATGATGAAGGATTTATCTGCCATATATTAATCTCACTGTGATCAAATTTCTTTCTACTGCTGCATTGCTGCTTACATAACCATTATCTAATTTGCCTTAGCAATGAGGGCAGCTGCACAGCAAAGAAACATATAATGAATTTACAGTTCTTAATAAACTTACCAACAAGTTATCGTTTCCCTCATTTTGCCCAATGACTTCACTAATCAAGAGTTCCCTCGAAGCAGCATCACCATAATCGAGGCATTTCTCAACAACATTTGATGCAAACTTATGCTGGCTCATTTTTATAACCTGACCAGATAAATTTTTTATGATTTGGCTCCGCTCTTGAGGCTTTCCCCTCTCCAGAACATGCTGCAAGAACACAATTTAGATAAATCATATGAAGTAGGAAATACATTTTTTTACAGTCTCAGGGGAAAAATACTAGCAAATAACCATGAACTTCTAAAACCACAATCAAATGGAGTACTGATGAGGAAGGAGTTTAATTACAGCAAGGTGCAATCTTATATGCATTGATAGCAAAACCTTAAACCTTTCAGAATATTAGACATACATATTGTTGATACATTTTGCCTACCACAGATAATTCACTACCGACATCGTCATGAATGTGATATACGCTCCATCCATTGCAACTTGTCATTTATTTTTGAAATTCTTCGTTTCAATTCAAATTCCAGGAAATTTAGTATGCACAGATAGTTCTCCATGAATCACTTTTTGTTTTTCATTAAATCCCAACCCCCAGGTCTCTCTCGCTACTCTTCTCTAAAATACTGTGGAAACCAGGCAATATCAGTTATAAATTCTTTGATCGCATCTCCTAACATGAGAAACACCTATTTTCCATTTTTAGTATATTTCAGCAACTCATAATAATACAGCATCATTTCACGTGTGGACTTCTTCACCTACACAGAAAGTCTCTTCAAGTGTGCCATGTGCAACTAGACTATTACGTGTTGATACTGAGTGAATTTTGAATCTCTACCTAGTCCAAATCATCGAAGTTTCTAGTCCTTTCAAAAGGGCAAAATTTTTGGTGCAAGAAGGGATTAATCTATATCAAATTGACTTGCATCTGCTTCCTCTAATTTTGTTTCTTCCTGGCCTCATCAGCTCAAAACACCTACAAATATTCCAGGCCTCAGAAGCCCTGCACAGGAAAATGTCCAAGGCAGCTATACAGGTTGCAGCACCGAGCACCATGACAATCAGGATCTGTAACAATCAACTCCTTGTACACTATATTATAGGTCTTCATTTGTGTTAAGATCGTCTGACAAAGACCTGGCTAGTTCACTGTTCTTACTCTCAATGTCTAGATTGGAGAAATAATGCCTATCTTTTCATCATCAAAACAAAAGTAAATCCCTCCCCAGAGACAATGAACTCCATTCTTCGTATTCTCATCACTAATGACAATGTTTTTTAGAGTGCCTTATCCTGTTAATATATAGGCTAAAAAAAACATTTCATATGATATGTTGGAAAGAAGGTGCGGTGGGATCAATAGGTTGGAGGACGGAGAACCAACCTGGGTAACATAATTGCCATACTGGTCTTGGGCAAGGGTACAAACAGAATCCAGTATCTCATCCACGATAAATTGACTCTGCAACTCATCTGTACAATGCTCCAGGACTCTCTATCATAAGAATTCAACATCAGAAATGTCAATAAGAAATAAGGAGATTATATTGGTTGCAATACCCAGAACGTATATCACCTGTATAACCCGACACCCATAAGGATGCATTGACAAACTAGCAACTTGACCACGAAAAGCTGAAATAATGAAACCAATTCTTTCTGATGGAACACATTCAATACACTTTTGAATTACATGATTTCCATTCTGATCACGGACACATCTCATGACATGTCCATCCAACTCACGAACAAGTTCAATCTTCTGATCAACCTCAATAACATCAAGAGCCTGGAATAAATATTTAAAGCAATATCAATCCAACCATCTATATAAATGGGTAACTTTTCAAGAGCACAGAGAGCACCACAAGTTCATGCTATGTCATATAATATGATCGATACCTCTTAATATTAATAGATAATTAGGATTTTGGATGAACACAAATAAACGTATGTTTCCAAACCACAAGAAATTATCGGATTATATTAACTAACAGTAACTTTAGCTATATAATTCGAAAAATTACATGTTTGGTTACCAACTTACCATTGGATTCAGCAAGAAATATACTTAATAAATAAGACCATTTGTAGTATAGATTCATTACATTATCATACGCATACCTCTTATTCTTTACAGAATTATTTTTAGCCGATGCATTGCGACATCAAACAAGAAAATAACAAATGGAAGTGTTGACTTTCTAACTTCCATATGCTGATTGCATGTAAATACATCAAGGAAAACTATCTACTTCTAAAACATTAGCGTTCGCCCATCCCCACTCAGGTTTGGTAGCTAGTTAAAACCATATTCTGAATCATATCACACCACCAGATATACTCTGACAAGAATTTGTAAATCTTATGTTTCACAAGAGAACATCCTACATAATTTTACGCTGATGACTCAAATGGTGCAGGATAATAATACACAGGTTTAGTATTACTGATGCAATGGCAAAGTTGGAAACTAGGTTCCATATAGCCTTATTGCCAATATGTCGTTCTCTAGTAAACCCATGAACTGAAAAACAGAAGAATGGCCCTACCGTCCTCATGTCCTTAAAAAGTTGGTGGTGCCCAGTTTCTCCATTAAAATACCCATACTTTTTCCTTAACAAATTTTTTTATTCAAAACGTAGTGGTCTCCCACTTTCTCTCTCTACCTTTCTTATCCCCACTTTCTCTATCTAGCATCTAAATTGAAACGGAGGAAGTATATAATAAGTAAATGCAAAGTAGAATTTTGGCAGAAAACAAAACACAGTCCATTACAGATGAGAATGGCAATTATCAGATGGTTAAAAATAATGACTATTAATGAACTCCAACGCATAAAGCATTACAGAGGTAAACAGAAATTATCACAAGAATGAAAATATAGAGCTTGATGGCTACAAAGAAAGAAGACAGCCAATTCAGATGGTCAGCACATTTCTCCACCTTTAATGTGGGAAAAATCAAGATAGATCCTACCTTTAACTCGCATTGTCATGAATCTCGTAGAAAATAAGAGTTATCATATCTTCTTGCGACTTGCAAGGTAAAGGCAACTAAGAACCAGAGAAAGCTCTTGTTTCATTGTAAAAAGTAATAGCAGAACCGGCTACTGATTGCAGAGCAAAAAGCAATACATAATTGAAGGGAAAACCTCCAAACACATCCATCATACAGTACATTACAGGCTGTACAATATTAAAGACAACAACTCCATTAAGACACATGCCGGAAGTTTGTACATATTTGTCAGGAGTTGAATTTAACCAAGGACCAACCAACTATCAATTTCTATTCTTAATGCCCACATAGTATATCCTTTTTATGGACCAAAAGGTTAAGAGGAACTTTACACAGAAACAGTAATACACATGAGAATATCAATCATTTCAAATGATTTAAATCAAGGCAGAATAGCATACAGAAAGCTTTGTCAAGGCACAATGATCTATAGGGAAAGGGTCCCTAGCTCCTTAATAAGCCAAAAATAATAAATCTACCATGATAAGAAAGAGAAGACCTGATATGACCCACTCACTGCCTCGGCAAACCACCAAGTACAAACTTAGGAAGTGATCTGTTAAAACTCAAGGGTTTAGCCAAATATCATTGGACATAAACTAGATTTCCGCATACCATTGCATAAAAATTTTGAAAGGAACAACACCCAGCCAGCTACTTAAAAATGTCTAATTCTGCCTGAAAAGAATAAGAGATATCAGCCAGTTCACCTCATAAACTTATAACAAACCAATCATACAACATTGCTGCTCACTTGGTTTTGTGTGACACAAGTACAGATTAGTATTCAGAGATCTCTGATGTTAACATCATTCCATTTAACATTCACAGGTCAGTCATTTTTTGAAACCAGGAGATTTTCGGAAGAATACCCATAACAGATCAAAGGACGAACATATGAGAAGTGATAGCCAATCACGATAGAAAGTCAGAAACAATTGAAATTGTAGTACACAAAAACATAATCTGAAATGCATATACAGCAAGAAAAGAAAAACACCAAATGAAACAGTGGTAGATACAGACAGATGCACAAAAAGAATCGGTCCTCATAAATGTAAATACTGCATGAAGATCATTTTAGGCATATACCTTTTGGATGACACGACAACCATACATCTGCAGGCTCAGTGGCAAGATCTCACCTGCAAGTGCCTTAGCTAGGTCCCTCCTCTGATCAGGGGTTCCATACTCAAAGAACTGCAATATATTGAAGGTAAAGTATTATATTGATGCATACAAAACAAGCAAATTTCCTTAGTGCAATGAAAAAAGGTAACAACTACTACCTTTTGAATAACATAATTTCCAAAAACATCCGTCATCAATTTGGAAGCATGAGGGAGAACTTCTTGAAACACAGATGCCTTGTCCTCAATGCTACAATTTTCTAGTTTTTGTTGAATAAATCGACTCCCGTGTTGATCAACACTGAAAGAGGAGTACAAAATCACTTTTATCCTTTAAAAGGTGTTAAAATAATATTGAATTGACAGATTGCATACTGCAATGAACTTGCCTGAATTCAACCACATGACCTACAATATCAGATAACTCAAACCTTCTACCTTTACCAGATTTTAGCTCTTCAAGGAAGGAGTAAGGCTTTTGATAATTTAAGTTATCAAAACCTCTTTGACCTTGCCAACCAGTATAAAAACTCCCACTTCTACCAGAATTTGGAGAACTCACATCACTTCTTCCTCCAGGAAGACTAGTACCGGCAATTGGAGATCCAGGCAAAACGGGGCTGGCAAGAGATGAGTTTGGAATAGGCATGAAGAAACCCATATTAGCTGAGCTCCCAGCATAATCTGTACCCATAATTTGCTCCCTTCTCTGACTTATATTACTCTGTCCACCAAATCCCTGATGTTGAGGTCTATGATCAAGTGAAACAGATGAAAAATCAGGTCCAGACTTGGGACTAAAAGCACTCACCTGGTTCCCAACAACACCCCCTCGCAATGCCAAAGGATCAAGCTGACCAGGAACGTTGTATAGATCAGCGAAAGACTGGTGAAATTGAAGACGGGGATCCACAAAAGGCTGTGCAAATCCAAGTTGTCCATAAAACTGCTTTAGATGCTGCAAGTCAACTGCTTGTGAATTGCTTCCCCATGACCCAGAAACTTGGATATTAACGTCAGAGCCAACAGAAGCACCATCAAAGGCTAAAGGGACAGCACTAGGTGAGGGATATCCAGCCATAAAAGGAGGAATAACACTTGCATTGTAAGGATATCCACCCATGCCATACTGTGAAGGATATATTACTCCAGGTGGTTGTGCAGCAGTATAATATGGACTTGCCGAATGCATATATGTAGCGGCTGCAGTAGCATAAAGTGGAGGAGTAAATCCGGATGAGTGAAGAACAGGTTGAACTTCCGTTGAGGAAAACTTCCCACCATGCAAAAATTGGTTTGCAACACCATATGAGTTGTTTATTCCTTGAGAAACTATTTGAGGCATAGAGCCTTGAAACTGAAAGGTACCACTCTGGTGCATTTGTTGTTGCAATAAACTGGTTTGGAGGTTGTTCTGCCTTTCACTTCGACCTCCATGGCTTTCTAAGTGTGGTGTGCCAGATATTTTCAGAGCCCTAATCCCTGTTTGCAAGTTAGCTACTTCTGCATCACCACTAACCGAAGTCTTGTTTTCTGGAAGTAAAACTATATGATCTTCATTTTGAATGGATGACAATGACACTTGTCTAGAATCATAAGATAATGATCTCAATACAGGGCTTGCTGATGCTTTACCATCTGCAGAGATACCGGACGCTTCTGCTGTTGATGAACTTGTTAACTCTCCATGCAAGGAAGGGTTATTAGCATTAATGTTCTTAGCTCCGTCACCTGCTGCTCCAGTTGCAGGTGACGACATACATGTAAGTTCGTCCTGAAATATTTTTTTCCACTTCAAAAGATTAGTTGGAGAATGGAGATAGATGAACACAATACTAATAGAATATTTTGTTGAGGAAGTGATCTGAGAACCTAAAGTCATATATTAGGAAAGTATTAAACAGCAAACACATACACTCACAGCTGCAACTTATGCAACAAGCAAACAGTCTATTATCCCAAATTAGTAGTACGAAATTGTCACAGGTTTGAAATAAGATCTGATAATAGGCCAGAAATTCATATTCTCTCAAGTCGAATTACAACTCATCTAACAAACTAAGAAACGTGGAACATCTTGCAAGACGGAACATCTCAATTAAAAGTTAGACCAAAGATCATGTTACTCCATCTTAAACAGTGAAGACTGAAGAGTCAAAAACAAGAAGTACACCTTTGCGAGATCTGAGATAATTCTAGTTTCGCCAGTTGATGAGGATGATTCATGTCCTGACAACACAACAGAGTTCCTGTCTCTGACATCATCAGAAGACTTCTGTGGTGACCTATCATCCTCAGACTCCTCCTCATGTGTTGGGAGGACGCCACGAGATAAACGCAAGAAGTTATCACTGCTGCCTCTAAAAGAAGTCAATCCCACTTTATTGCCGACATGACTGGATGCCAAATGTTGATCAAAACCAGAGGCAGGAGAGTAATGAAACTGGGGATCGACACTGGAAGAGTAATTCGAACCAAGAGATGAATAAGAAACCAGCAGCCCTGTAGGCCCTCTGGAATCTTTGTCATAATTTAGATTTGCCAAATTAGCACTAAGACCTGAGTTTTGCATGAGACTTTCTATGGCTGCAAAGGAGCCTTCCATGTTTGGGGGTGCACTACCACTTCGATTGGGAACAGCAATCCTCCCACCGCAGTATTTGTGACCCTTAACAAGTAAAGCCTCTTCATCCAAAGCCATCTTAGTTGAAGAAAAATTTGCACCCTCCTTGCGAGAGGCCCATTGTCCACGTGCCTCAAGCATCCTAATAGGACTCTCAGTTGCCATCCTATCCAAAAGAATAATTTATTCTCTCCAAGAATACCAATAACTGAATATATTCATGTTCCTGCAAAACAGACAAAATGTTCGACAAAGATGAACAACATGTTTGTTTGGTTCATATTTATTTGGCTCCAAAATGGGGGAGAAGAACAAGATAGAGAAGGCAGGATGCTCAGTACCCAAAAGAAATGATATAGGCTCAACTAATCAGCTGGTTCCACTCCCTACGATATTCATTTACCACTGTCGCATAGATTCCCTCCATTCAGAAGCCCAAAAGTAATTGTGGACTCAAACCCTCACCTCCCCTCTATAAATAACATAACTCATGCTTTGCTCAAAGCACACAAATCACTTCTACAATCCCAAGATTTATTTCTTTCCCGATTAAACAACATGCTATATTTAGAATGGACATTTCTTTTAGGTAATCCTAGTATAGAAAGGACCCAAAAGATTCAGTTTCTAAACAAGGGTTTTGTCATATACTAAAGATTGAACTCTCTGGTCACTGAAAACCAAATAAAATGTGTTAGTTGAGACTCAATGTAGAAATTTGGCAACAAACCAAAAGGATTGCGAAGTCGAACTTTGGATAAAAGCATAAAAGCTACAAAATTGATAAGGGGAAACATTTAAACAAGTATATTATCATTGGCCACAAAAGAAAAGAATGAGAGAGAAATTACCCAAATAAATAAGTAAGCCAATAAATACACCAGGAGAAAATTTATATCACTCTTACCTCAAAATTTCTATTTCAAAGCTAAAGTCACCAACTTTTCTACTCCCCTCCCAAACCCCTAATTTTTCCCTTCAAAAACCAACCAAACAGAGCATCAAACTCATTCAACAATCATAAAAATCGACTAAAACAGAGTTTAACCAACTACCCACTTCAACTTCAGTGACCCAACAATCATTTCTAAGCAAATATTCCAAAAACAACAGCAAAAAACACATAATTTTTCATTCTGAACAAACAAAAAAAGGTCAAACAGAAGCAGAGCATAAAAACAAGCAAAACCCTAAACACAAATCAAAGCATCAATAATTTAAAACCCATAAACCAAAAAAAAAAACCATAACCTAAAATGATTAAAGAAACTCACCAAAGTAAAACCCAGATGTTCAAAGTTCACCAAAACCCTAGAAACCCCCCTTCCTCTGTAGTTTTTTTCCTGATGAAATGTGAAGAAGAAGTCCACTGAGAGAGAGAGAGTGTGAACTAGAGAGAGAAAAATATAAAATCAATAATTGGGCACCTAAAGTCTAAGAAAGAGCATTAATTTAACTTCATTTATATTTATATAAAGAACTATGAACAACTATAAACTAAACAAAAAACAAGGGTCCCCCAAAAATGGGAAAACAGACTAAATTTCAAGACAAGTTTTTTTTTTTTCCCCAATAAAAGTACCCAAGAAAAACAAAAAAAAAAGGGAGAAGATGAAGATTGAAGGGATAAATCTAGAATTTTTAGTAGTACTGTTTTCTGTTTGGTGTATTTCTGGGCATAAAAAGACAAGACAAAGTAAAGGGTATATAGCTAACTTAGAAAATTGGCATCAAATGTTGAAAGGATAGTGCATATGAGTATGAAATATGCAGGACACGTACTGTTGAATCTTTATCACACTTCTTTAGTTCTTTAGAAATGATTTTTATAATTGTTATTTTGATTTCTACTTTATCTTGTTTGTTTTTCTTTAATAATGAGTAGTTATATGTGAATATTATGTGATTAGTGCCAAAATCTAGGGGGCCAAATGTCCTATTTTGTCCTTGGATGTGGATAGTGTTTTTGGACTTTGGTCAAGGGAAGCTAAATGTCCATTCTTGTTCTTAGATTTGCTGACATATATTTTTGGAACTAATACTATGAAATGTAAAATAATAGATAGATGAATAATAATTTGAGTTTATTTAATGAATTAATATTTTATTTATTTTTAATAATTATTTTTATTATTTTATTTGGATACTAACAAGTAAGAGATTAGTTCCAGAATGTAAGAAAGAGGTTGAAAAAAGTGGATTTTGTTTGGTTTCTTCTCATATTCCCAGCAAGGATAGTAGTTTGAAATGTATTAATATCTTGTGAATTTGGGTTTGGTTAAGCTGAATATTTATGCAAGTGTGGTATATTATGTAAAAATATCTGGTGGGGTCATAAGAAAATTAGCAAGTTTTTACTAGATTTAAGTTATCAATCTTAATAAAATAATTTCAAATTACCTAATTTTAATTATAAAAATATTCATATTTCAATTGACCTCGTAGTGGTGAGGTGGCTCCATTATAATATAGTTGGTTTAAGCGCAACATTGGAAAGACATGGGATAACTCGTTGGCCATAGAGGATGAAGTGGAAGTACTGGTAAAAATGGCAGAGACGATACATATACTTTTGGCTAAGATAGGTTAAGGATTTTGGATTTGGGACAATGATTCTCAGTTGTGATGCTTTGAAGTTAAACTAACAAGCATATCTATTTCTCTTTCAAAAAAAAAACAAAAACAAACATATCTATTAGTAAGATCAAAAGCTATAAGTTGAGTGATTTTTTAGACATAATACTAGCTTAATAAAAAAAAATTAAAAAGGATTAGCAATATCCTTTTATAATTTAACTAGAAAATGCAGTTTTTTATTTTGTTGTCATTTATCATAAGAAGCATGATTGGTTTAGGCATGATTGATTTTAAATATATCATACAATATAGTATATAACATGACACTATTTATTATATGTTCAATATAAAAGTAATTTCAAAGTAATTAACATAGTCTGAATTAAGTTTTGATAAGTTCAATACCCTATTTAAAAACTTCAATAATAGGTCCAAATAAAGTAATGCCATTTAAAATTTTATTCTAAATGCATTTTTTATAAGTAAGTAGAGATAGATCAAAATTAGTTAAACATAACACATTTTTTTGAGGGGAAGTTAAACATAACACATTATTAAATAGGGGCATGTGAAAACACATGGAATCAAAAACAAGTTTAATTAATAATGACTTTCAATAAATCGAAGAAGTGTCGGTTCATGTTGGAGATGAATAAATTCTTACATCGATTGGCACTTTCGTAAATAACTTTTACTAATATTAAGCCGTGATTTTTCTTTTATATATTTTTTAAAATAAGAAAAAATCACAATCAATATTTGACCTCTATTACTAAACATCAATGACATTTTATTTACGAAACTTATATACTTACAAAGTTTGTACGTTTCCGAGATGAATGTGCATATTTTTTCATAAATCGAAAAAACCAAAAGAGGATTGTTAATCATAGTCCCAAAATTACTTAAAATCACCCAGGTTAAACATTTCCAACTTTACCCTTCTCTTTTTTTCGTTTCTTTTCCACAACCACCACTGAAACCATGCAACCACCACCGAGGCCATACACACCACCAACTAAACCATGCACAACCACCAACGAAATCCCAAAAAAAGAATCCAGCCGCGTCCATTGCGGAAATGTTTCCGCCGTTTAGATCGAACGTTTTCGCGGTGGACGCAGTTGTTGTTTTTTTTTTGGGTTTTTGTGGGTTGCTCGTGGTGACTTGCACGGGGGTGGGGGGCTGCTGGTGGGTGGTGGAGTTGGTGGTTTAGAAAAAAAGAAAAAGTTAAAAATGTAATTTCAAGTTTTTTTGGGGCCATTTTAAGGCGACAAATAGAAGTTCGTAAACCGAAAATATGAAAGATAATAAAAAAAAGTAGAAAGAAATTGAAGAACCGAAGCATCTGAAATTCTAAACCACCAAGAAACCCTGCCTTGTCTTCCCTTTCCCTAAGCCTCTCTTCCCCTTTCTATCAACATCTACTTCTAAGTTCTAAATTTCTAATAAATCTTAGTTTCATAACATTTCATTGCATTTTTATTGTGAGAAAATAATCTTGCTTTTACCCAGATTTTTGAAGAAAAATCAAGCTCATTTTAATGGAAGAATCAAGAGAGAGAAAACTGACTCTTGTTACAACAAAACCCTGTTTTGGGCTTCCCACTGGTTGCTCTAATTGTTTGCCTGTTTATTTTTATCTCAAATTTGCACGTCTTCCTTTTGATTTGTACTTTCATTCCACTTTTCCTGATTCAGGTATTGTTTTTTGAACTTTGAAGTTCCATCTTTTTTGCCCTCTTTCTTAATTTTATCTGGGTTCTTCATGATTTGTTTAAAATTTGTTTCTTTCTCTATGAATATTTATGGGTTTTTGTAAATTGTTAGTGTTATTGGTTTTCATGCTGTTATGATTTGTTTCTGCATTGTGATTTGCTTTAATTTGAGAGAAATGCTTTGTGGGTGATGTCACTTTGACTGCTTTTTGATGTTTAGATAGGTGGGTAGATCCCTAGAAATGCAAAAGAGGGTTTATTGGTTCAGAAATTGTATTTCTCTGCAGCTGAATTTGATGATGATTAATCTGGATTGATGGAAATTTGGAGTTATCCACGCTCAATGAGCGTCGTAACTAGAGAATTTAAGTGGTTCTGGTGGGATTAGGGGTGGTTAGGTGGTAGAAGGGGTATGAAGGAGGAAAGGGAAGGTGCGTAATGGGTTGGGGTTGGTTGTATAAGGACGGGGAAAGAAAAGTGGGGTATGGATGTATAGAATGCAAGACGATACTAAGAGTATTTAGGGTGAGAGTTATAGAGGAAGAACTATTGAACTGCTTGGAGGTATGAACTAGATTTTGTGGATTGCACAGCAATCAAGCATCAGGAAAACATTAAAAATTAAGTGCACATTAAAAATTCTAAGGTCACTTCATTGTGGTTTTTGAGATGAAGAAAAAAAGGTTTAGCTTGTTTTAATCTAGAAATGTTAGTATCTTACGCTATAGGAGTATATAAACACACACCTATATATAGATGTTTAGAGTAACAGGGCTTTTTGCAGCAACAGGACAATGCTTCTTTACATAGTACTTCATCCGTTCTATAATAATAGCAATATACCCCATTAACCCCTTTTTTAAGAAGCTTATGTGGAGAGGAGAGATATAGAGATAGATAAAAAGTGGAGGCAATGCGATAGGAGAGAGATAGAAAGAAGATTTTACTAAAGAAAAAACGCTGCAATTAATAAGAAACTTCTAAATAAGGGAAACGTTGCAATTAAAAAAGAAAGGAAGAAGTATTGTTTTGCTTTGTAGTCTATATAGTGTATGTAGTACGCTAGAGGGGGTATATATATAAAAGTCGAATGGATCTGAATTGGTGCATGAATTAGTGCATGTATGGACAGGATTAAACTTTGACATCAACACACATGCAACTACTCTATAGAGGCTTATGCCATGAGACCATGAGCGAGATAGGAGGGGGGGGGGGTTAAATGTATGCAACTTTATCCCTAAGTTAACTAAGAGGTTTGCAGTTAACAGTTGATCCCATATGCAATGACTGTCTTTTACTTCATATTAAAATGTACAGCCCTTCTCAGGTGGTGACAGCGCACTTTGGGAGGGATGTCATGAGATGACTCTAAAAATGAGAAGGATTCATACCATTTACTAAAAAAAAAAAGAGCTGCATGGTTAGGATACTTTCTCTTCACCCCAATTCCACATATTTGAACTTATTAGATTTAAACTTGAAAAAAGAACTTATTAGGTATCAAGTTAACTTGTCAGAATTTATCTGTTAAAGTAAAAGTGACACTTGTATACTCGATTTGAATAGTTTGAGAAACATAAATTTGAGTTTCTTAACTTTTTGTAGTCCTACATGTTACACTTGACACATCAAGTGTTGCCTACAAGCTACAACTTTGAAGGATACAAAAAGGGAACAAATTAATACCCGACTTGAGTATAATACAAGTATGTGAATGTTATAGGATACCTCAAAACCCTATAACTAGCAAACATTACCAGTCAAGGGAGAGGTAATAAGGAGAGGTAATAACATGATAAGACTTTGAACTTAATGTTAGCTATAAGATTGTAAGTTTTATGATTGTATCTCCCCCTTATCTTTTCACAAGCAAAATAGAATTAGTGTCTTTAGCAAAATTACTAGGTGTACCATTTTTGACTGAACTTTGTTTGAATCGAGCTGCTGAATTATGATAGATTTTGATTAGACCAAGCTGACTTCAATGCCACATTTATACGAGTTCCTCCCTTTTGCATTAGCTGGAATATACAGGGAGGCAAATGTTTAAAGGAGTGCATGTGAAGAGGAAAGATACAGAGAGAAATAGAAAGAGGGATCCATGTGATGAGGAGAGAGAGAAAGAGAACCTATTAACAAATAAAGTAACGTTGCAACTAATATGAAACCTCTTGGATAAGGGATGTGTTGCAACTAATTTGTAACGTAGGAAGAATATGCTTTTACTGATAATTTTAATATAATTCTATATTCTTTTCTACATTTTAGTTCCTAAGCAGGTTGTTGTTGTGCTGTTGGTGATTCGTAATAAACCCTTGTTGCAAATGTCAGTTATCATGTTAATGTGGTCTTACAGTGTGCTAGAGATTTAGCAATTTAGTCGTAAGCTATACCTATAGAAGTCATTGGTATACTATTTTGTCTGATAAATTATATTAGTTCAAAATGCCTCAATTTAAGTGATCTATATGACGTGGTCGTATGTTCTTCTCTTATTAGATCAAATTCCATTTGTTGAATCTGACTCTTATGTGGCGTACAACAACGAGAAAGGTGGAGTCATTGATTGCTTAAGAGAAGATGGTATTGTTGATTTGGACTCTGATTTTAGCACAATCCCTGAATGGATATCAATGAAGGCGATGGTTAGCAGCTGGCTTGTGGATGCTCTTGTATATGAGCTTTGGATAGCTTCAGATAAAACTTCTGTACAAAAGATCTACTTGTCTGACCTCCCATGGCCCATTGGAACTATTCTCTACTTAAAGAAAACTCTTTCTGTAAAGCGTCATTTTGGGATCACTGATGAAAATTCTGAGAGAATAGAAACTGAGGTTGAATGTTGCTCTGATCTTGTTATTCTTGTTTACTAATCGGCAATCTTTTTTATTGATTTGATCAGTTAATGGCTCTCTTTCCTGCCACGTTCACGAGACTTTGTCTTTCTGACTGCTTGCAATTTTCTGGAGTTTAAGCAGAAGAATAGTCCTTTTCCTACCTTGAAGCACTGTCACAAATTTTTATTGTCCAAATATTTGCTTCCAAACTATCCATCAAACTTTAAATTTCTCTGCTCCCTGAGCTCAGCTTTACTTAATCTGTAATCCTCTATTTTGTCTGTCATTTCTTACAGATCTATAGGAAGGCAAGCTTAGCATATGGAGCTCTTTCAACTCAGTTGGGGGACGGCTCTTTTCTCTTTGGAGACAGGTGCCTCTGCAATTGTTGACATAATTCTTTCTTTCAATGTGCAAAACACAGGATGAACATCACTGTTGATTCAGCTTGGTTTGATTTTGCCTTTTCCCCTCGTAGGCCCAGTAGTTTGGATGCTTTATTCCTTGGGCACGCGCTGATTGCCCTTCGAGCTTTACCTGTAAGTAATCACTGTATTTTAGTGAAAATTCATAACAGACTCAATGGTTATCGATATCTCATTTAAAGAAAAAATGCGCTGTGCGACCTATTTTTGGCTTTTATGAGCTTTCAGTTGGATCTGTAACGTGTCAAGTTTGATTTTTCTTGCTTATATAAAGCCTTCATTGGCTAATATGCTTATGAGGAACTGATAAATATCTCTCCAGACTAAACTTTCTCCTATATTAGTAGATGGAGATATCCCCTTTGTATAAGCTTAGTCTAATTAAGTCTATAAGAAAGAGTAACCTGATCAAGTCATGGGTTTTCTGTTCATGTAGGTTTATCATGCATTGTGTCTCTGTAACTTTATGCCATAATCATCGAATAGGGCTAGTTGTAGTAATATCTCACGAAAAAAACTTGTAGTTTTATATTTCTTCCTTTTAAAGATATTGAGAGTCCCCTTTTCCTTGTCATGCTTTTCTGATTTCATAATGACATTTGCAGTGCTCCCTTGAACTAGGCCATGCTTCTCCACGATGTCAGATTTTTTAATTCCCAGAACCATCCAATGTCTTATCATTTAGCCCAAGTGAACTTGACCATGGCTTTTCTGATTTCATAATACACGCTCTTTGGGACTTGCATTGATGGTCCATGGTCATTTCAGCCCTTGCCTTTTTGTTTCCTTTTTCTAAAATTTATCTAAACTGATTTGTAGTTTTTTTTTTTTTTTTTTTGCTATATCCGTAGGATGCATCAGTTTTGAAGAGCAAGCTTTTGGATTTCAGCAATCTTGTGAAATACGCTGAGCAGCTCCGAACTGAGCTCATAGACGGTTCAGCGCAATCAGCAGCTCCAGCTTGGTCAAAAGTTCCACCATCTGACGGACACCCGTCATCTTCAACAGACAAGTCAGGAGGCTTTTCGAATTGGAGTAAGATATTAGTTATTGAAGTAAATTTCACATATGGTGATGACCCATTTGATAGATCAAATGCTTTTATTTTCTTACTCTTTTACTGAAGTGGAGCATGTTACTCACTTGCTTGTTGGCATATTCATTTTATTGGTTGCGTGATTCTTTTAAATGTGTCGTGGAAGTTGAAGCGAGATGACAAGGGCAAGATCCAACAGTCCATCATTCACTATCTTTTAAAAGGTTTATAGGCATTTGAGAACCGTCAATCTCAAATACCCGCAAGAACATATCTTAGAAAGTAGCCTTCTTAAGTGCCCGGCAAGGTGGGACTTTATGGGGTTAATATGTTGAGCTGTAAGTGGATTGCAGACTTGCTGATGCAATATCAGGATTATTGGGAAATTTGACATGAAGTCATCGTGGAATTCTTGGTTGACCATGGGATGGCCATTGGGCTGCTCCGTTGGAACCTGGCCTCAATGTATAAAGAAGCACTCGAGTAGCAAATCTTAGTTTTGCCTTTAATGTGGTTGTACAATGTATGATGAAATACTGAGGTTCTGACCGTTCAACAAGCGCTTTTGTGCATGATCTAGGTGCACCATACATGTCCTTGGATTCTCTATTTTGTCGTGAAGTATCCCTTTTCGCTTATTCAATGATGACAAAGAAAATAAAGGATACCAAAACAGAGGAGAAAAATAGAAAAGGGGAAAGGCTTTATTTTAACAGAAGTATGTTGAGGCTTGGTCTTGAGATAAGAGTCAGAAGACTACCCTAATTTCATTTGTATCTTTCCATCAAAAAAATTTTTGGTCAGATATCTTTGATTCCATTATAATGATGATTTATGTTGGTCGCTTTTCTCTTTTGCTTGAACTTGCATGTCTTCCCAGTCGAAGACCTTTTGATTATTGATCTCTTTCCCTTTTGTCATCTTGGCTCATTTTCTCTTCATGCTTGACATTGTTTAAAATTTGTTTCCACGTGTGTAATTATATATATATCTTGACATTTGTGAAATTTTTTTTACTAGGTTCAAAGCCAAAAAGTAAACCTAAAAAGGAAAGGTCAGAGGAAGAGAAGAAGTTCAGACGTAGGGCCAAATACTTCCTAGGAGCTCAGTTAGTTTCTGTTCTCGTGTTCTTGTCACTTTTCAGTGGCTCTGATACAGGTGAAGTGGACTACGATGGAGACGATGATGGTGTAGATTACCTCGATTAAGTCCATAATAGCTTACTATATTGAGGCTCGGTTACTTCACAATCCAATTTGACCAGCTTTTCTCATCATTTTTGTAAGATGTCGACGTAATAACTCCCATCCCTTTTCTCATTGTTCTGCATGGGAAATTCTGGAATTTTGTTCACTGTAGGAGGGATTTGTTCCCATGTTTTTCTTCAAAACTTTTCTCCCTGAAAGATAAGAGTTGATTCAGTTGTCATAAGCAGGCTTTTCGGCTAATCATGTTTAGAACAAAGTATACATTTTTTTTTCTGAGTTTGTGGAGGCCTGTTATACTAAATTTGATTGCAAATATTGACTTGGGTGAACTAGAACAAGGTTTCTTTTGGATTTTGGCTGTACAAAATGTTGTAATTCTGGATTTTTTTTTGGAATTTTGAAGACGTTCCGCGGATTCCAAATGGAACATTATCTAGCAAAATAGAACTGTAAAAATGAATTTTGCTGAAAAGAATGTTTGCAATAATAAATTTTACTAATTTTACTGTAATTTCTGAAATATTTGGTCTCCTATTCTATGAACAGGTTTTGCTTACCTTGGTGGTATAGTATGTAATAGGCTTAGGCATTCCAAATTAGTACTTGAAAGTGAACCTTGTAAAGGGTAATCCATGAAAAAAAGGAAATGCCTTAGCATCCATCACCAAAATCTGTCATTTATTGGGCAACACCTTCTTTTCTATGAACACCCCACCGATAAGTTAGGGTCTGTTCGGTATTATTGTGTTATTGTGGTTTTCTGTTTTTTGGTTTTTTGATTTTCAAAGTCATGATATATGTCCTATAATGAATAAAAAATTAGTCAAAGAATATAATGATTTTGAAAATTGACAACTAAAAAGTGAAATCCACTTTTTTTGGTTTTCTGTTTTTGGTTTTTAGTTTTCAAAAAAACCGAAAACTGAAAACAAAAAACCATAACGAACGATCCCTAGTTTTGCGTGTTCGTGTACCTGTTGTATACAAGTTTTTGTGAACAATAATTGATTTTCAATTTTCCATTTATGGACTCTAATTCACATTTAGGTAAGGCAAGGCATGTGGGAACTTGAATGTACAACAATGGTTTAATAAATTCATCTTATCCAATTAAGGAAAGGCACACATCATAGACGTAAGGTTTGAAATTTGAAAAGATTATATAATATTTTCTCTATCTAAAATTTAATATCACATGTCTAACTTGTAAATAAATACTCTTTTTAAAATTACTCGAGTAAAAATTTCTACTAATATAGTAAAGTAGATGGTAATTTTTGATGACTTACGATTATGCGAATAAACTAATAAGAGTTAATTTGTTATGTCGATGCACACGTATATGAAGACATTAATTCAATTTCAATGTATCAAATTTCCTTTTGATGCTATAATTTGAACTAAATTTTATCATAAACATCATTTCCTGTTGATGCTATAATTCAAGGAAAAAGCTAAATACAGCCCTAGGCTGCATAATTCAAAGTGACAAGTTTCTGCAATCAAACCCTAAAAGTTTTTCCAACTCTTGATGATAAAGAGTTGTTTAATCAATCTTTGAAGCAAAAAAATTGTGCAATAAATATTTATCATTCCAAAAATTTCCCAAAATTCAAACACCATTTTCAAGAGTGTTCTTTGGGAACTCAGTTAATTCTCTCTTGTGACACAAAGAGTAAAACAGACAACAAGAGATTTTCACCATTTTTCCTAATGATCTTAACCTAAACTACAACTACAACAAAAGCCCGGCTTAGATCTTTACATGACCAAGCTATAATACTCCATTAATTTTGTAATTACATTGAAATCCATTTTTTTTCAACCTACCTAACAAATGAAGAAAAGAAGAGAAAAGAGTTTAAATTACTTGAGCATTAGAACTAGGGAGGAGGCCACTTAACATTTTCCCACTGTTTTACCAGTTCAGCATATCCATCAGCTGAACTAACAGCAAAATCTGCCAATGAGCTCATAGCAACTGACAATCCTGCACACAGAACTCTGACGGCAACTTCTGCCATTTTCTCCGGTGTCATAACATCTTCGACTTTCCCTATCTCCACCACCTCCATGCTTCCACCAGAGTCCTCAAATCTTCGAGATCCACCACTGTTTTGGGCTTGGGCTGCTTGGGTTTGGCTTTGGGCTTGGGCATAGATTGATCCCATTCCTGCAGAAAAGAAATCCAGCCCATCGAGCACTGCAGTCTCGCAGACTGCATCGAGAAGTCTAGTCCATTGGATACAGATTCCAAAGATTGGATGGACCCCAGCAGAGCGACGGGGAGAAAGAGGCAATTCTGACGCGTTGGGTTCACGCCTCATACATCTTAGGAGCCAGCTAGACATTGCATGAATGTAGGATCGCTGAGAAGCGATCCATGATGCAAAACAAGCCCTCCAGTTTCTCAACTCGGACTCTAGATTATGGGCCGAGCGAGCTAGTCGTTGTGGGTCAGTAGCAGAAAGTGTAGGATGATGTCGTTTTGATCTATTAAGCTTCGAAGGTGTACCAGCTAATAGAAGCTTAGCTTCATCTAAAGTATGCTTTTGCATTTGGTGACACTCTGCCATCACTTTCCACATTCTAGCTAACCTGCATGCGTCAATTATAAAAAAAAAAAATTGAAACAATCAGATCTCTATACTGTTTTTTTGACTAATATATATACCAGAATTTGGCATGCAAAATGTTGGAGTATCTCAGTATATATTTACAACCTTTCAACTTCTTCATAGTTTTTACTAGTAGATAAACAAAGATATAAATGATCAAAGTGTACTGACAAGTGTGAAAGTCAAAGTGTTGCAATTAATAAAATACACAAAAAGTATCTTTTAGAACGATTAGATGAAGAAAAATTTCCCCGAAAAGTAGAAAAAATTAAAGTGACAAGTGACATACCCCTGGACTAATTCTAAAAGTTGAGGTTGCAACTCTTCATCCCTTAAAGTCTCAATCCTCTTTGAAATAGCCTCAATTGAGTGTATTGAAACCTTTATTTGAGTATGAAAATCTCGAAGAGCTGTCCTAGTTTTTTCTAAAGTTGAAGGTTCATCTCCTTTTGCCGCTTGGTTCTTCAGTTGTGTACACTTCTTCTCGTAAGCTAATCGAACTCGTTCTCCTGACTGGAGAAAAAAAGAAAGAAAAGAAATGCACGTGTTATGTAAATCAGTATATGATGTAGAATTTTATGTTAAAAGTCATCATGTAAAGCATACCCTGACTTCCTCGTACAATCTCTTCTCCCAAGCATATAATCTGTCAAGTGTTGAGTGATGGCTGCCAGAAGACATGCACGATTCATCCGATAAGTAACTGCTGCTTTCAGATCCATCATCTCTTGAACTTTCTGAAGAGTTCACCAAAAATCTTGACGATGTGGAGCGTGATGAAGCCGACCGAAAAAGTGCTGCTGGATTCAACATTTTCATAGCTGTAAACAAGAACTAAGCATTTTAGATTTCAACAATCATCCTACCTTGAATTTGGCTTTAAACTCAACTTTAAAATAACTAACTACGAGTACACTACTACATGCAGTCAAAATAGCTGCAATGTATCTCTATTCAACAAGTGGCAGCTGACAACATTCTCTCTGGAAAAGCTTGGAAATAAATTTTAGGTTTCTTCCAAAACAAATACTTTGTACTAGTATGCATATGCACAGCTTATTTTGTGGTGCAAAACGATACTTTTTGCAAGTAAGGACTATATCTAATTGTAGAACTAGATCATTGTTGGAAATTTATTCTACATGTTCAATATTTCAGAAAGAAGCTCAATACTCCACTAAAAATGTTAGAATCATATGATTCAAGCTACTAACAGAAGTGAAAGTGTACACGGAAAATCCAACTAATCTCTGTCAAGGGGCACCCTGAAAACATGCAGATCGGCATAGGCTTTTGTAAAACTTATAGATGCAAGTCATGCAACAGGGTCATTTAGATATATAACATCAAAGACCAACCAATTTGATGTAGCCTTGTACTCGGGATTTCATTAATGAAGACGAGGAAATATAGTAGTGTGTACTATGTACCTGTTACCTCACTTGATGCTGGTAAGCAATGAGGTCGATTAGCTTCTAACATCGTAGAAACTTCATTAGCAGCACCACAGACAATCATAAACTGAGATTCCAGATCTTTGATAACTTCATCCATGCTTGTGGGCCTTCTGTTCACATAAACAGTGAATCCTGGTGCTTGTTCTTCCTTCTTTGCTCTTTCACTGACCATTGTCTCATGACGATTAACTTCAACATGTCCAGGATTTGGCACTTGAGACAATTCTATATTGTCATTGGCATGTTCCTGTAACCCATTTGCTTCATGTTGATTTTCTCCTTCAGTTTCTGTTTCATCATCATCCTCATCATCATCTTCATCCTCATCTACATCTTCAACAGTTACTTCCTCTCGTACGACATGTGAATCACTTTTAGGTATACTCTTAGGTATATCTTGTCTTCTATGCCTCCTTTCATCGACTTCTTCATGTTCGGTTTCCTCTTCTAAGTCTGGTATCCCTTCTTCTTCGCGAACCTGCCTTAATCCTGCTATATCATCATCAACTATTGATTGCTCAAGGCTACTTCTCACTGGATATCCATAATAATCCAGTGATGAAAAGGGGTTCCAGAAGAAATCCCATTGAGAAGAATTTTGAGGGGACGGAGGGGGTCTAGCAGGTCTGTTATATGGGGAGTATGAATTCGGGTAATAAGACGAATCCCTTTGTGGGGACTGCTGCATTGTGAAGAAACTATCATATCCATATTGGTTCATTGGCGAATAGGATTGAACACGATAACTATCAGGAGATTGGGGTCTCTCTTCAACTGAAACTGATCCTGTCCCACTTGGTCTATAGTAGTTGATTTTCTCATTCAAGTTTTCCCCATCAAACCCATATTGATACATTGGCGAAAAGGATTGAACACGATAAGTATCAGGAGATTGGGGTCTCTCTTCAACTGAAACTGATGCTGTCCCACTTGGTCTATAGTAGTTGATTTTCACATTTGAGTTTTCCCCAGTTTGAATAGCCGGTGCTGAGAAACACTTTGGAGAAATAGTGATGAACTTCGGGCTCAATTTCTTCACAGGTGTAATAAATGAATCTAATAAGAACTCACGAGGCTCATCCTCTTCGATATATTCACGAAGAGCAGCAGAAACTCGTTTTAAGGACTGAATATATGCAATATGACCTAAAGCGAATTTAGTTCTATGCTCAAGAGCTTGTTTGATAAACTTTTTCCGATCTTTGCAAATTTGAACAGCCTCTTCATCATCCAATTTTGATGTATTACATCCCATCCCTCTTTTCTTTTACCCTTTTTTTCTTCCTACGAAATCAAAGAGATTTCCGATACTGGATTCCAAATGGGTACCAGAATAATACAATTCTTCAATGACTTTTGCCAAATTCATAAGGTTCTCTAGGCTGTTGAATGAGGAAGCAAAGTCTTAGAACATGTTTACATAAAAAAAAACCCTAAAATTACCTTAAACTTTCATAAAATCGAACATAGAATTTGAAGTTTTGTGCTTTTCTTTCTTCCCAAGTTATTTGTAAAACCAGAACTGTAAAAATCAGATAAAGAGCTGTATATTCTCATCTCCAATATATCAAAAGAATAGAACCCAAAAAAGTATCTAATAAGAACAACACAACTGGTTAGAATTGTACAGAATAAATCCCACTGAAAAAAAGTGCTCAATTGCTCAAACCACACAAAAAAAAGGCATTATTGCACTTTCTAATTTTTTTTTTTCAAACTTTTTTTTTTGGGATAAACAAAAACCCATGTCAAAAAACTCAATTTTCAGGGTTTAACAATGACAAAAATTATGATTTAGGAATTTCTCTGAGCAGTCTAATATAAACATTAAAAAAACTAAAGCAAATTAATGTGATTCACTGAAAAAAAAAACATAAAAAAAATTTAGTGGGAATTAGATGCCATTTTTATAGAAAACCCAGTTCACATTTTGAAAAGTACAAACAATAAAACCCAGTACAAGTTTTAACCTTTATAAGTACACAAAAAAAACCCAACTCAAATTACTGAAACAAATTGATTAAGTAAGATAATGTGAATTACACAATCAATAAACATCAAAATTAGCAACAACCCATTTCATAAAATGTCATAATTGTGATCAATAGAACCTAAAATTGAAGTTGCAAGTTCACCCAAAAAAAAAAAAATACAACTCCCTAAAATTTCATATAATTATAAAAATGGGAAAAATCAATAGAACAATATGAAGACATAAAAAATAAATTGTTAGCATAAGTTCAGAGAAGTGTACCAGGAATGTTGTTGAACTGTGAACTAAACTCAGCACTGAGGAAGAGAAAAGTGTAGAGAGAGAAAGAAGAGTAGAGAGAGAAAGAGAGAGACGTTGTGATATGAAAAAAGGAAAGCAACGGTCAAAAGTAATGAAAGTGGAAAATTAACAAAAGAAAAATAATACTGAAAAAGTGGGAAGAAGGGGGCAATAAAGGAGGAAAAGTAGGGGGAATAAATGAAGATTTAAAGAAGAATATGACATGTGTTGTGTTATTAACCTTTAACTTCTATATTATTTCGGATTTGGCCAAGACTTTGTTTTAATGGCTACCTATCTCTTGTAGTCGTGTAAAAGCTTCATTTGTTCTTTTGTTATCGATACTTCGTTCATCGTCCTGAAATTACTTAAAATCGCCCTAACTGGTAACTACCATGTAAACGCACCATTATACCATTGGATGTTTTTACAATTCTCTCTCCACCACCACCTAAAATCACTGACCATCAATTGCTACCTCCAACCCACCGACGATCACCACTGACGACGTAATTTTTTCTCGGCAAGGTAATTTTTTTTTGACGAATTTCATGGGGCTAACGTCTGGCCTACACGTTGCATCCATGGACACAACGCATGCCAGACGTTGTGTCCATGGGTACAACGTGCAGGCCAGACGTTAGGCCCATGAAATTCGTTAAAAAAAGTTTAGCTCGTTGGAAATTTGTGCTCGTCAGTGGTGATAGCGAAGATGAGAGAAAATATGAATTAGAGGAGGAGTTAAGTTGGAGTAAAAATAAAATAAAATAGTTGGGTATAATGGTACTTTTAGAGGGGAGTTAGGGGCGATTTTAAGTAATTTGGGGGCGATGTTTAACAATCCCCTTGAAACACTTACTAGTAGTATTTTAGAACGTTTTAAAATAAGTGAAATATACTTTAAATGAAAAAACAAAGTGACTAAATGAAAAGAGTACCCATCACAAACTTGTGTGGTTTGCTTTTCTCCATCATTCTTTTGATAATGTAAAGGATATTTATGACTTTTTGGCTTTTGAAAGTGATGTTTATTAAATCTTGTGCCAAATTTCTATGTTTCACTTAACGGAGGAAGTATATGGTTTTGGTATGAATATTAAGGAAATTGATGAAGTAAAGATAAGTGTGAGATAAGTAGTCTCAATTTTCAGGTGAAGAAGTAGAATTCCTACGTTCTTTGTAGATCACTACATATTAGAGCTAATCAAAAAAGTCAGCCCGAATTTTGGGCGAGTTTGGGCAAATTTTTTTGGCCTGTGGTCTCGGTCAGTTTTTTTTTGCTTTGGAATGGGCTTCGGACAAACCAAAAATGACTTGTTAGTCTAATTTTTGATCCGGTCTGGTTTTGGCCCGAAAAAGCCCGCTCTTTTTTGGCTCGAATTGACGGGATTTGGATACAAAATTTTGACCTGACACAACTAATGTACAATATTTTTAAGGGTCGGCCCGGCTCGAACCCGGTCCAGACCATGATTACCTATACTATATATGGTTTGGGTATGAATATTAAGAAATTTGAAAGAGTGGAGATGGTGTGACTGTGTGAGATAAGCAGCCTCAAAGTTTAAGGTGGAGAAGTACAATTCTTCCATTCTTTGTTGATCATTACAGGTAGGATTTCACGTTTTCCTATGCATAATTTTGACAGTTGATATCTACAATTACTTATAACTAAATAATCATGAAAAGTCGATTTCTATTAAAATATTATATCAAGACAAATCTAATAAGATCTTATTTGACTATACTTATCCTTGTGTGCGTGATTGCGTGAAAAACATAAAAGTCCAAATTATGTTGATTATTAAATGAGGGAGGAAATATATGTTACCAAATGACTATACAGTGATTAATAGGAAACTTCTTCAAATGAAAAAATGTAATAATATTAAAAGAAATGGATGAATGATATATTTATTTATCCAAAAAAAATTGGTTTCAATTTTATTTTTGTTCCTTCAATGGAATAAAGAATAATTCCATGCCTTTGTGATGTCCTCAAAGCTTTTGCATGAAGCTCCATTCACACCAATTTTATGCTTTGTTATGGGAATCCTATTACTCCATCCACCGTCACAACCCCTCCCCCCATAAATAAATAAATAAATAAATGTCTAGAAAAACTTAATTAAATTTTAGTTGTTTCAAAATATTATATGAAAAATGAAATGTACATTTTATATAAAATTGTCTTTTTTGCGCTTTTACATTATCGACGGTCACAAGTAAGAATCTCACTTGCTTTTCGAACGTTAAAATCCGCCATATTAGTCGAGAAGGCAAAAAAAGCTACCAATTTCATGGCTCATAAGGTCACCTCTATCACTTCTCTATTTATTTCTTCCCTTTATGATATTGATTTTTTTTCTTCTTATTCATAAGGACATTTTAGGCTCACCTTCCCGATAAAATACCTGCCTAATTTTTCCTTTCTTGTTAAAAAACAAAAAATTGCAATATTTATCGAACCCCATTTCTACTTTTGAAAATTATAGTCTAAATTTTCATAAGCCATTGACAACTCAAATCACTTAATGGCCAATACTTTTTCTTAAAATTCTTAATCAAATTTACTTACATTAAATATAGAAAGTATTAACATAACTATAAAATCAGATTTTAAAGGCCAACCACTAAATTATTATTTGCAAAACTTGTTTTTTATAATATTGTTCTCCCAAAATATACCTCCCCTTTTTTCATTAACGTGAAAAATAATGAACTTCCTCTTTTTATTATTCTTATGTTTTACATTTAAGATTATTGATTGTTCATCATTGAATCAACAACATGAAGATCTTGCAACTATTTCCATTGATACAAAAGCTTCGATTGCTGAGACAGATGAGGATTATATTTGTGCTACAATGGACTTTTACATGTTTATCCCTGAACCAGCTTCTCTTTTAGATGTTGTAAGCACATTATTCTTGCATTATTTTCTCGGCATTTTTTTTTTATCTTTCCTACTTTAACCGTGCATATTCACTAATACCGTGCATGTTCGCAAATGCAGTTATCTATGATATATCATAATTTCGTATAATGAATCCAAAATATATGATGACACCCCATTAAAATGTCTAATAATTATCTTATATATGAAAATATTTTTTTTGAGATTATAAATCTGGTCACATATCAAGGATGTCTTGGTCTAGTGGTTAAGAATGAGGTGCTGTGAACGATAGGTCACAGGTTCGAATCCCCCCTCCCCTTATTTGTACTTTGTACTGCCTTCGTGACTCAAAGCTTAACCTGATGGTTGAGGCCCTAAGAATAGATTTACACTATATCACGCCCCCTCATGCAAGAGCCCTTTAGGCTTGAAGTGTGGATGCAACACATGCCTCCCTCATACTTTTTGTCATGCTGGCTCTTGATACCATGTCAAAGGACCAACTCAACCAAAAATTTAAACTGATGGTTGAGGTCCTAGGATTAGATTTACACCATCGATATGCATAAAAAAAAAATAATCTCGTCACATAATTTTTTGGACCATTAAATTTATGCATGTTTTTTGTCCTCTTCCTATTATGAATTATATCTAGTTTGTATAGTAGCTCACCTTATCGATTTAAGATATGTACATATGTTATGGTAAGTGTTGGCTTATAAAAGGAGACATGCATACATTATCTTTATTCTAGTCTTGGCAATGCTTATATGATTTTTGACATTAAAATAATTCATCATTTGATTTCACAAAATTTGGTGCATGCAGGATCTGAACAACAAAATCCTTATCAATGCAGTTAAAGGTATCAGTTAAAGTATACTCTTATAGTCTTATCTAGAGTGTCGGGGCGTATGTTAGCTTTTGCTATAGTGTGTATAATTCTTATCAATTAGTAATTTGTTTACGACTAATTTCATATAAGGCCGTCTTATCATAAATCCTTATCAATGCAGCATTCTCTCCCCTAATATTGAGATTAGGAGGAACACTTGAAGATAAACTGTCATATGAAGAGAAGGGACAAAAGCAATGTGTAGGTTTTGTTCCAGACCCTGCTGAGATGTTTGAGTTTAAACCAGCATGTTTACCTATGGCTAGATGGGATCAACTTAACAATTTCTTCGACCAAACGGGGTAATTTCTCGTAGATATCGTTAACTAATTATACGGTTAGCATTTAGGTCCAGTCGAAATAGGATTTTATTTGTTTATATATATTTATTTATATATTATATATATAATAATAATAATCATATGTATTTAATATAGAAATTCATTTTCTATTAAAAATATAGTAAATAATATATAATGAAAATTGTTTTGTCAGTAAGGCTAATCAAGAGACGTTCGGATCAATCTATTTGTTCTTTTTCTTTTGAAATTTGATGAAGTTTATGAAAGTATAAAGTTCGTTGAAATATATAAATTTGTTTAAACTGTTAGGTTCAATTTGTTTCTTTTTTAGTTTGTTTAAATCTATTATAATGTTTCTTGTTTTCGCAAAAAAAATTTAATTTTGGTTTGTTTTCGCAAAAAATGCTTTATAAGTTTTTTTTCGCAAAAATAAACTCATAAAAGATTTTTTTGGGCAAATTTTCCAATGTTTAATTTATAGAGTTTCACTAATAAGGGTTATTTTTTCCGCTTTTTTTTTACCATACTCATTCTTAAATTTTAACCCTATGTTACTCGAACTCTTCATTTCACCTCAAGTATCAATGTACCATTCTCGACACCCAGACATGGTAGGACACTTGGACACTCTAATTTAATCTAAAATCATGAAAAAGTTTTACAAAATAGCCGAGCTGAACATGCAAACACATACTTATATCGGACACTGAGTACCTGAGTTCGAGTAACATAGCCTTAAGTCCTTAACCTTATACTCTTTTAAGTGGAAGCAAGGTTTCACTAAATCCCATTTTTTCTTGTGTTTCAGGGTAAAGGTTGTTTTTGGCTTAAACGCTCTTTATGGGAAGAAGATAGTAAACGGTATAACTCAAGGGCTTTGGGACTCTAGTAATGCTGAGACCCTTATAAGGCATACAGTCAACAAAGGCTATAACAAGATTATTGGATGGGAGCTTGGTAAGAATTCATCTTTCTCAATATCATATACTTATATAGCTAGCTTCACTTAGCCTAATGGTACATTGTCACCTTGAGATTATAAGTTCTATTTACGAGATGGACACTCGGACAAAAATTTTATCATACACTCGGGTATATTATAAGCAAGGTACACCAGAGACTATTTTGTTGCTCATTTAGTCATTTGAAATCATCCAAATGAGCAAAATGTATTAAAAAGAAGAGTTGTTCCAAATGAGCAAATGAACAAAAATGTACACCTGGGTGTATGATGAATGAACTCAAACTTAGGAGCTCGCTGATAACGATCTTTTGGTTCGAACTCCGATTCGAGTTCGATCAAGACAATTTAATCCCTAATGGATTGTTTTTGTTATGTATGAACAGGGAATGAGTTGAATGGTGCAGGAGTTGGTGCAAGTGTTCCATCTGATCAATATGCAAAAGATGTAAATACCCTCCAAAATTTGGTGCAGAAGATATATAATAGCTCTCAGAATAAACCTATAGTGTTAGGTCCAGGAGGCTTTTTTAATTCACTTACTTGGTTTGAAGATTTCTTGAAGAAATCAACTAATACTCTTCAAGCAGTCACTCACCATGTCTACAATCTTGGCCCAGGTAAGTGATCTATACAATAGTGTAGCTAGAAATGTTTTAATAATTTAGTTCAATAGATCGAGGATAAACTGAACAAAACATTATATACGCACGTAACATTGCGTTGTTTCATTCCAAGGACCCTACGTTATAAAGTGATATGCACTTTTCATTATCTAAAGTAAGACGAAACCACATAAATTTAGCGGACCTAGTCATCTTAATATTGTTGGATTATTTGATTGTTTTTTTTATTATTATCCATATCAGCCACGAAAGCAGTACAAAGAAGGGTAGGGGGGATTTGAACCTGACCTCAGTCTTAACCACTAGGTCACAACATCCTTAGTGTTGGATTATTTGATTGTAACTGCAACTATGATTTCCCCATTTTGAAGGTGAGGATGAGCACATGATGAACAAGATTTTCGACCCGGTCTATTTGGATACCGGAGCTCAAGTATACCTAGACTTGCAGAATTTGCTAGGGAAATTAAAGAGCCCGATTGTAGCGTGGGTAGGGGAAGCTGGAGGTGCTTGGCATGGTGGCCATGATCTTGTCACAAATGTTTTTGCTTCAGGCTTTTGGTATGACATTTTTTTGATCCCTTCCTTGAATTTCTTCTTCAATAAACAATGAAATGTATGTTCATCAAAGTGTGGTTTGATTTACACTTGAATACAACTTTAATCATAGTGTCTTGTCAATTTCCCGCGTTCAACCAAACAAGTAGGTGCACTAATATTCGACGACATTGCTTTTGTAACATGAATAGGTTCTTGGATCAACTAGGAATGGCAGCTACTTTTAACACGAAAGCATTTTGTAGACAGGCTTTGATCGGAGGACATTATGGCTTGCTTAATACCACTACTTTCCTTCCAAATCCTGATTACTATAAGTAAGAATCGGAGAATTAAGACTATGATTTATACTTCCTCCGTTTCATAATACTCGCTACACTTTCTATTGGTAGAAGTTTCACATTACTTGCTACACTTCTTTTTGGGCAATAAACTCTCTCTATCTCTCTCCTCTCACATGAGTTCCTTTTCTTTTTACTCTCTACCTCGTTCTTCTCCATAAATTGCCTAAAAATCCGTGAATTGAGAAGTATAGCGAGTAATATGAAACAGAGAAAGTATAACCATTTTATCCTCACCTCTATAAAAATTAACATTATGTGTTTTTATGGTTGTTATAATATATCTACAATTGCATTGCTTGATCCAGTGCCTTGCTTTGGCATCGCTTGATGGGGAAACAAGTTCTAGCGACTAAAGTAATTGGGAATCCCAAAATTCGTGCTTACACTCATTGCTCAAAACAATCGGTAAGTATTTCAACATTCACTATGTTATTCCGACTTTTTACGTTGTATCCCAACCTTTTATAAATTCTATACAATATCCTTAAACTTAAAATTTTTAATACATAATACTCCTATCGCTATTTATACGTTGTTAATATCGTTTATTTTTTTAAATTTAGTGGAACTAATTTAACTTGTACATAGTTTAACCATTAAAGGGAATATTTACAAATTAGATTAGTTCTACTAGTTTTAAAAAAGTAAACGAAATAAATGACGTATAATTAGCAGTGGGGGCATTGTGCTTAAAAAAAGGTAAGTTTAAGGGGAACGTGTGGAATTTTAAAAAGGTTGAGGTACAACATAGAAATTGAATCGCCCGAGCCTGGTCACTTCGACCCTCTTTGTGAGGGTCACCCCTTCTCCCCCAGTTACGAGGCTATTTTGTCGAGTTCTTTAGAGAGAGTTGTCTCGCGCCCCTAGGTATTCTCTACCTACCTGTGTCGGCTTCCGATACAGTTACCCTTTTGTTGAAGGTCGTTCGAGCTTTTCCTGAAAATACAAGGATATAACGTAGAAAAACCCAATAATGTTAACGTAACTAATTTTGTTTTGCAGGAAGGAATTACATTGCTGATAATCAACTTAGATAATAAACCCTTCAAAATAAGTGTTGAAACACAAGATGGTCCTATCACTAATCCATCAAAACCAACTATTACAACAGAAGTGTACCAGTTGACAGCTCCAAATGCAGATTTGCGCAGCAAAACAGTATTATTAAATGGCCAAGCTTTATTACTAACTTCACTGGGTGAAATCCCACAATTGATACCTCAGAAAGTAAGCTATGGATCAACCATAGATGTTGCTGCTTACTCAATTGTGTTTGTGCATTTTCCAGAAATTTCTTCCCCTGCTTGTAAAATGTAAGAGATTTATTGCACTCGAAATTCGTTAGGCACACCCGGGTGTATGTACTTGATACTCTTATATATTTTTTTCGAACACTTTATATGTATATGTATATGTTTTTTTTCCTTGTGTAGAGAGATCAGAGATATAAGGGAAACTGATGTAGACGGGATCTTATCCCAAGTCTAGGGAGCGTTGCTTCCCTAAAGTTTAACCAGCATATGTAATTATGTATATGTGTTGTATACGTTTGTCCTTTTTTTTTTTTTATGATAAGGAGAGAAAACTTAGGAAGACCCTTCAATCAGGGGCCAACCTAAAACATACTTGCGGATGAAAAGAGAAAAATCAATATTATAAGGAGGATAATTATAGACGAGATCAGAGTGAGAGTGTCCACGATGCGCCATAAGGTCCGCTGTCTTGTTTGCTTTCCGAAAACAATGATGAACCTGAAAATTATCAAATTTAAGCAGATTAGCTGACATCTAAAATAATATTATTAATTTCCCAGGGGACTTTTCAGATTTTCCTAATAACATTAATAACAGCAGCGAGATTATCGCCTTCAATCCATGTATACATAAACACGTCCTAAGTCATTAAAAAATATCCAAAGAGTACCTAAACTTGCATGATTTAGGTTCTCACTTATGTTAGAGTTTAACTTCTTTCAAATACTCCCCATCTTTTAACAGACTTTTCATTGTTTCTTTCAAACTTTATAAACTTTAACGATGAATTCTCACCAATATATATATAATAAAAAAATATCACTAGATATGTTCTTATTAATCTTTTTGTTAAATACTCTCTCCATTCTCTTTTAAATAAAATATTTGCTTTTTCACGCAATCCAACGCGCTTCTTTAATTGTTAATATATATCTTTAGTTGTGTATACGTAAAAAATATAAAAAAGTTATAATTTGATAGTATGTATCGAGACGAATCTAACAAGATTCCACTTGACTATGTTTTTCTTTATATAATGACGATAAATTGGAGTCAAAATTGATCAATAAATAGTGTCGTTTCACCTAATATTTCATTTAAAATAGAACGGAGGAAGTATATTAATTGAATGAGAATGTCGTTCATTTGACTCGACTATTATTCACACATAATTCTTATTATGAACATTAGTAATTGAGAAGAATCAATTAAGATCGCATATGACTATATTTTTCCTTATAAATTGAAAAAAATTGAGAAGATTCTCTCTAAATATATATATTGCCAAGATTCAAAGTGAGAAAGAAAAGAAAAAGAAAGAGGGAGTACTACCTAAACAGAAGACAAACCACATTCAATATCGAAACAAATGTCATTAATTTTCTTATACTATCGAAAGGTAACACGGCAAAAGTACCTTTTAAATATTGAGTTTTCTTATAATATTTTAATGCGAATGGCAAACAAAAATACATATCAAGTTCGGACAAAAATATTATCCGTGGCAATGCTCGGGCCCAATTAATTTATTTTAAAATGAGTAGTTGGATGAGGGGTCAAGATTCAGGTAGCCAGGTAGGTGATTAAGCAATTATTCATTGAGATTCATTGAAGGTGACAATTATGGCTTTTTGGACAGTTCACTGGAAATTAGAGCGAAAAATGGACTTTTTAACTGATTTCCAGGGTTCACTTACACTCTCTTCTCTTTCCATTTTCGCATAAAATTACAATTATCAATTTATCTCTCTCTTTCACACTATAATTTCTTCCAATAAATGTATTTTAGATCTATGCAGTAAAAGGAGGAAAACCCAAAAAAAGAAAAAGGGATATTGTATATTGAAGAAAGTTGGGTTTTTTTTTTGGGTTTATTGTTTTCTTTTTAAATTTATTTTCTTTGTGGCAATTTTGGATATGGGTGGATTTTCATGGCCATTGGAGACAGAGGTGAGGATCCAATTTGTTGTCTTTTGTTCAAAAGATTGTTTCTTTTGTTGTTGATTTCTGGAATTGTTTATTTCATATGCATTTTATTTGAGTAATTCTTATTATGATCCTTTCATTTGTTTAGTTTTGTAGCTAGGATTTCAGTTTGATATGGGGGTTATGTTTGATGCTTTAGTTTTTGTAAACTTTGTTCTACAATATATAGTTAAGATTCACTGAAATTTGTTTAATGTAGCTGAACAAAATGAGATGGATTGTTTTACAAGGGTATTGGGATTCTGACTTTGTTTTGCATTTCTTTTTTTGATGTTCCTCAGTGTTTAGGCTGTTAAGCATCACTAATTTGTGTGATTTCTTTTGGGTAGGATCATTGTGTGTGAATTGGAGATAACTGCATTAACCCATTGGGTACAAAGCTTAGATGGTACACACGCTAGATAACAAGCCAAATGTACATAGATTACAAGTCAAATGAACACATGTACATGGATAACAAGCCAAATGAACATATGTACACCTCTATTGGTACATGCTCATTGGTATTGGTCTTTTTTTTTTTTTTTGACTTAAAGCGACGATTTCATTAGTGCATAATCAAGTTAGGGTTTACAACACAATTACTTGGGTCATTTAAGTTTGTACCCGAGTAGTAGTCTAGCAAAATAAGTTTATAACAATCCGGGGGGGGGGGGGGTTTCAAAATACATTCAAATTCAAAACAACTACGAATGTCTTCTCTTGCACGCTTTGCCAACTCGTCAGCAGGGGTGTTGGCTTCTCTTCTTTCATGGATAAGCTGACCTCCGTCCCGGTCTAGGAGTATCCTGCACATTTTAACTATTCTGGTTAGATCATCTTTTCTTTCTTCCCTGGAATTGATTTCCGACACAGCTTTGCTACAATCTGAGGCGATGGTGTAGTTTGTCCAAGCTTCTTCCCGGGCCCATTGTAGGCCGAGAAGTATAGCTTGAATTTCTGCCACTTTGCTGTTCTTACAAAAACACTTGGCCTTAAAGCCTTTTATCCATCCACCCGAACTATCTCTGCAAAGACCTCCTATACTTGTTACAAGGTTAGTGACCAAAAATGAAGCATCGACATTGGTATTGGTCTTTGTGTACATAATTTAGTGCTTCATGTTCATCGTGCATCTTCATACGGACGTGTGAATGTACTAATTTGGCCATTGGGTAGATTACACACTCATAATGGATAATTAAACAATGTTTGTTGGGGCTGAATTTGATCGCGTGTCTTGAATTCTATTAGTACTGGGTAAATTACCCACTGAGAAGACCAAGTTTTATCATGTGTAACTTGTAAGTGTAACTTTTGCAATGTTTGGCGATGACTCAAGATATTATTAATATTTGGAAAGAAACCTATGCAAATGAGTCAGTATTGTAGTTCGTAGTATAGTAATTGATGCATGAACACAATCAATTGATACATGAACACAATCGGCTACCTAGTTTTTTTAGATTACTCCAAATTTATACCATTTGAATGTACCAATTTTACCCTTTTTTGTTGTTTGCGGGGGTTAAGCAAATTAGGTAATACTTTGTGAATTATTATCATTATAATCTTTTAAGGTTTTCTTTGGAATAGTTCCTTTTTTTTACGACTTAAGGACTACTGAATCTTTTTTATTGTACTTTAAGCTTCAAAGTTTTTCCTGCAGTTGGATGACTTAAGGAAGGTAGTGGCTGCAATGGCTCGAAGAACTACAGAGGAAGTTAGGGTGGTTGTTTCTCCATACAGGATTTGTCCTTTGGGAGCGCACATTGATCATCAGGTAAACTCAAATTTGGTCTTTTTTTATTAAAAGGACTATATTGTTGCAATAGGAAGTAGAATTACTCGTTAACTCATATATATTATGTTTCCTGCTTCTGATTTACCTGATATTTTAACTATGACTAGCTGACTGTGCTAAAGAGTAAAGAATCCCTGTTCGGTAGTATTTTCAGAATCATGGAAGGGATAGTGCTTGTAGCGGTGTAGCCTTGTACCTTATTTAATGTTTTCAAATTCCTCTCCATCATGCATTTGTATTAAGCAGTGTACATGAAATTGATATTCACATATATGATGTTGAGAAGAACACAATGGTCTAATTTCTGATTACTTATTGCTTTTGTATGGCTGAGTAATGGATGCTGCTATTTCGATGTAGTGAACTCAGTACTGTCATTGATATATTCTTATTAGGGTGGAGCTGTTTCAGCTATGACGATAAACAAGGGAATTCTTCTAGCATTTGTTCCTTCTGGAAATCCTGAGGTATGTCGTCTGTTACTTTCATAAGAATGTCAGATATTTTGGAATGTCTTGTGCTCTTACAAATGTAAACTTCTACTTAGTTTAACTTGCGGGGGGGGGGGGGGGGTTGGGGGGGGGTTGGGTCTGGTTCTTAGAGCTCCGGAGTGATCAGGTTTAACTTATTGGAGACCGTAAAAAAAAATCTTTTAGACTGGAAGTGCAGATTGAGTGGATAGAAGAAAGAGCAGAGGAAATTCAATTGCCTAGTTTGCAATTTGGTATCATGAATTTACCAAATTGCTTGGCTGACAAATAGTGATTTGACGAGCTTTAATTAGTGAAAAAAATTATGGGATTGAGAATTAGTTGAAAGCTAATGAGGATCTGATGAACTTTAGATCTTAATGGATGATTATATAAAGAAGTATTACTTTGTGATGCAGTAATAAAATGAAATATGGATCTGGTCTTTTCCTATCAAACTCTGGGGTCTTCAAAGTTCTCTCAAGTCATGATTATATTACCAATTGTTGAACAGTGGATGCAAATTCTGTTGGCAATGTGGTGGTGCATGTGGAACGCTAGAAACCAGAGAGTTTTGAGGTCAAAGTTTGGCAGTGTCAGGATTCTGATTCTCTCTTCTTAGGTTGTTGTATTGCTCAAGAAAAATGCTTGACTGCCAGAGGAGCTAGTCTTTTCTTCTTTTGTGGATAAATTAGTACACAAGGAGTGTAAAGTATCACACAATACTCTAAGGGAGTGAATACTGATGGTTTTTGTTCTGTCCCTCCATTTTGCATGGGAAACAACTCCATGCTTCTGATGTTATCTTTTTTTTTTTTTTGTAATCCAGGGATAAAAACTTTTTTTGGTAGTCATGACAGCTAGTTGAGGCATCCGACTTCCTGTAGTTGATGCTTAATTGCACGTGTGGTAAGATGCATCCATGAGTCTAAGGGCATGCTTGGATTGGGGGTTTTTCCTTAAGGGGTCATAGGAGATAAACTAAGAAGAATGAAGGTTAGTGGAGGTGGTAGTAAAGGGAATAAGGTACTGGTGGTGTGGGAAGGAGGGAAAAATAGAGGAATTATTTCCCACATTTTAGGGTAATTGTTTCCTTAGGAGACCCACGGTTTAACAATTACAGGATGTCCTAGAAGGGGTTTGGAGATGTCCTATATTGAATGAGAATTGAGAAGGCTTATTCTTTTTCTTTTCGCTTTATTCATGGGTGTGTGATTTGGGAAGGCTAATTGTGTTGTCCATATGAGGTTTTGAGGTAACAATGCAAAGCCTTCGGAGACTCTGTTATAGTCATATTATTCTACGTGCTTCTGGAAGGTGGCTTGTATTCCTGTTCACTGCATTGACCTGAGGGACAATGAATGTCGGTAATCCTTTGGCCCTTCTGGAAGAAACTATTTATATAAGCCCTAGGTTTTGCTGTTTGCATAAAATGATGACTTGCAATCCTGTTATCCTTTTCTTTCTCTGTATTCTTTATAACACCCATGTGATTATTTAAGAGTGCCTGGAAGGAGAAAGTTACCTGCAAGAAGCTGCACCTTCCTTTTCCCATATGTTTAGATACTGAATTGGGTGTAGTATTAGATGGGCAACCTCCTATGAGTTTGGGTTCCCATGAATTATGAATGATGCGTTTATAAGACTTGTGTTAATTTGTGGACTAATCCTCAATCTCACAATTGATATCTAGTAGCTACCGTGATCTTTCTCTTTTGCCTTTTGTAATTCTGATCCTTACAAGAGTATGGTTCATAGGGGCTGCCTTCAGTCCTTTTCTTCAACTGTGGTTTCAAATGTTTGCATATTTCCGCAGAAGCATGACATGAGACATAATCCAAGGGTTTACATTACCTTTCCCCTGATACTGGTAGTGGTGCTCAGTATTGATGAATTTTATGTTTGCGTTTGGGTGGGGGCTTATAAAACAATGTCACAAACGACTGGAAATAGGCACTACATAAGCAATGTTGTCTTTTGTCTCACCTGTTACAAGCAATCTTGTCCTTTGTCTCATTGATGAGTATTTGTTTCATGTAGATGGTATTGCGTTCTGCACAGTTTGAAGGAGAAGTAAGGTTCAGGTAAGAACAAGAATATAATAATTTGTCACTCCTTTGTCTTTCAATCACCCTCATTGTAATTTTATTTTCTTTTATTATTTATTAGAAACTTAACCTGGGGGGTGGTGGTGGTTTTGAGAGGATTATGAAATGTTACAATACCATTTTTTAAGCTTTTGCTTTCCAAAGGGGAGCCATATCAAACTTTGTCATGACTCATGACTCCTTATAGAACTTAGTAATTTACCTTATCTCCATACGGAGTTTCAGTATAGACCATGTCATATGTTTTACCCAACGTATTCCATGTTTTATGCTTCTATCATATAAACATATCTAACTATATGTTATATATAGAAGCTGAACGCCACTTTTTTTGAATGCCAAACGTCTTTGTATTTTTATAGGAAGTAAAATATTTGATGTTACTAACCATTATAATCTTTTTTTAAATTTTTCATAATACTTAATTCGATTAATTATTGTATTGTTGATAACTACACTTCATACAAATAATTCTTTTAACGAAGAAATACATTATTTTCATAAACAAAAAATTTAGCCCGAGTATGAGTGAGCCACAAGTCTAATATAGATTGAATATGCTTTTATCTTGGGGACCTTTTCATCTTCTTCGCTCTCATTATTCCCATAATGCCTTGTGAGCAAGACGTTTTACCCTTTTATTGGATTCACATTCCAGAGTTGATGAAAGTCACCAACCTAAAAAGGCTGGAAAGGCAAATGAAAATATTAATGCCAATGGTTCAGAGAAATTGCAAGAGTGTTGTTGGGGAAGATATGCAAGAGGGGCTGTTTATGCGCTGAAATCTAAAGGGAACATTCTCAATCAGGTTAGAGATACAGCTTTTATGTTTACATGAGGCTTACATTTTACATGCTGTATGTCTTTAATTCCAATCCTCATGTGCTCCTTTTAGATTATAATTATTTCATTTTATCGAAAAAACTAAACCCTTTACCCTTTCCTTTTATCCTTGCAAATTTTTTCTTGAGTGTGTCCTTGACTTTGCTCCTGTATACTACCTGTGTTTTTTTTTCTAATCTATAAAGTTTGACTTATTGCTTGCCAACACAAAACTTTGTCCATTGATATATTTAATTATGAATAACTAAAGATCATAAAATGTTGATATTTCGAAAAATTATGTCGAGATGAGTATATTTTTCCTTGTGTATAAACCACGAATGACGGCCAAGTTGAAGTATGTGAATAGTGTCAAAGTGCAAAGTGTGTAGATTAGATTTAAAAGGAAGGAGTATAATATTATCCATGGACCAAACGTCACTATGAGTTAACTTTAAAATGGTACTTGGGGAATATGATAATATGGCGATGGTGACTTTTTTTCTTTTTTGATCTATACTCATGTAATGCCCAGTTATTTGATTTGGATTGATTAGCTGTTGAGTTTCTTATACCTATACTTGGCTTTCTTCATGGTATTGAATTATTGATTACTGAAGTAGTAAAAGAACTATAACAGCCTGGGTGGTGGAGGTGTGGCGAATTATATGCTATGTGGACTATGAATATCAGCTGGCTAATGTGAGCTAAATGTGTATGTTTCAGGGAATTATAGGGTTGATCAGCGGTTCTTCGGGGCTTGACAGCTCTGGCCTCAGCTCTTCAGCTGCTGTAAGTTGGAAGCTTATTGAGCTCTATGTGCTGACTGATTGACAGAATGATCGATTGTGGAATTTCACTCTGATATCAATAAGTTTTTCAGTTGTTGACTTGCTGGTAGTATTACTGGAGACCTAGGAGAATGATATTATCTTTCCCGTCTTTGGAAAACTTCTGCAACTATCTGATTAAATCTTGCTGACCCATCATATCTATGCCATTCCTTGGCATTTCAGATAGTTGTCCTGTGTTCATGGGTATTGTTTTAGTTGATCTATTTGACAACTGTGGTATATTCTTTATCCGATGATTTACTGGATACAGGATTCTAATAAGAGATATGAAAAATACAAGAATTTGCTGCACATGATTATTAAATTAAGGACATTTTGGACAAGGACCCTTTTTAGTTGTTGTAGGAGATATAGCCCTATAGTCATGAGTAAGTGTTCACAAAGTTGAGCTGACCCTTTGCCCAGGTGCTTGTTCATCTCTTCTCTCTCTGTCTCTCTCTGTGTGAGATAAAACTTTTTCGGGGAGCAGGGTTTTGGGGGGATCTATGAGGTGTTACACGGGCTCATAGAAGCAGATGAAGTTTAAATCCACGTCACAATTCCCATGGAAGCTTTACCTAAAGCTAGTTCATATTCTCCCTAATATCTTATTAAATATTATTGTGTAGGAAGATATTTGATGAAAATTGCTTAAAAAGTCTTGGAGGGAATTTATGACTCAAGCTTGCACACACATCCACATCCGGACACTCGTCTAGCTTTCAGCTGTCATATCTTTCATTTGCCCAGCAATCTCTGATTTTAACTATTTTTCGAATGATTGGCTTAGATATGAAAACTGCTTTTGGGTTGTCCGCGGTATTGATTGGGTAAATTAAGCTGTTTTCAGGTTGGAGTTGCTTATCTGTTGGCTCTGCAAAATGCAAATAGTATATCAGTATCTCCAACAGAAAACATTGAGTATGATCGGTAGGCTTCTGTGCTAATTATTCTACTCCCTCTGTCACAACAGGTTCATTATAATCAACTTTTATGGTCTTCAAGTGTCAATATTGACTATTGGTTCATTGGTGAATGTCTTAAAAAATTCAATAAAATAATAATATAATAGAAGAAACAGACTTTGTCCAAAATCTAAATCCATTACATATAGCTATAAATATACTCATCAAATCTGTCATCTGAAGTTAGAGAATGTCAATGCAGTCAAGGGTGTATTTAACTGTTCGTTTTCTGTTTTGGAAAAATTTGAATTCTAGTTTTGGTAGAGATTAGCGATATTGATAAGTAATGAGAGTCGAGCGATAATCCTTCCCTTGACTGTATGTTCTCATTGGTCTGGTGAATTAAATTGGATCTGATTTTGTGCGAAGTTGGAGGCTACTGGGGAACAGTGAGCTAAGAAGAGCTCCTTAGAGTAGGTGTAGGAGTAAGTGTAGCTGATAGGTCCTACAGGACCGTCGATACATGTGAAGCCTCGTACCTGCATTCCTTAGGCATACGGGAGAACAAGATGATTGTTGATGGGTAATAATACAAAAAGTTGGATAAATAATGTGGATATTACACTTTTTTTTTTTTGGAAAGGAAGGGGGTTGTGAGGGAAAGTAGCTTTTTTTGATTATTATTCATGATTTATATATATATATATATATATATATATATATATATATATATATATATATATATATATATATATATATATATATATATCGTGCATTACTATGCAGTTCTCCTGTGTTAAATTTTTCTGAACATCAGATTCATTCAAATGTAGGCTGATTGAAAACGAATATCTTGGCTTGAACAATGGCATATTGGATCAATCTGCAATACTGCTTTCAAAACAGGGCTGTCTAACCTTCATGGACTGCAAGGTACTTTCAGAGTTTTAGTTCTCCAGTCATTGGTTTGTTTTTTCAGAACTTTATGTTAGAACAAGTGTGCAGCAGTTCACCTGCGAGCTTAGAACCGATATTACTCAGGCTTGATTAAGTATCAGAAACAAGCACTTAGCAAAGTGTATAATTCATCCATTTTCTGTATTTTTTTTTTGGCATGTTATGGACTAATGGTCCACAAAAAGAAATGTCAAGTGTCCACAGGGTTGAGTGATTAATACAACTTAGAAGCTCTTTTTGCTCCTCTCTGGAGTGAGTTAATCTGTGAGACAATTCCTCTCCTTTAGCTTGAATAATGTCACTATTTATTCTGGTATTCTGCGTGCAATCGTTATATTATCCAATTTTTTTTAATGGGAAGAGACTGTCAAATAGCTTGAACTATATGAAGTTTTGGGCTAGTGACAACCACATCCATTGTACACTACACTCTATTTGCTACTCAATTGGTTACTAAGCTAATTCGATACGCCTTTTTAGCTGTCAGTTCTTTCTCCTAGCCTCCTAGATTTATACATATGTTTAGGGGAGCGAAATTGGATGAATCTGCAGTGACTCCTTCAGCCGGCGTCAATTATAAGTTATAATTTTTCTTGAACTTGACAGCCTCAATGATGTTGTGAGATATTTGCCAAAAAAAGGCGATTACAACTTGTGCAGCTTTTTCATATATGAATTTTAGATATACTAAGTACTTCAATAAAAAAAAAAATCCGCTTTTGTGAGGAGGCGGCTCTCCAAGGTGCCTCCACATACTTTACCTATTCACACTTCTCTAAGGGATGTATCATTGTTGCTCCTTTGACTACTAGTTCACTTGCATGACTGTAAGTGAGGGCCTTTGTCTTTTGTTATTCTTTTTGCTGGACAAGACGAAGTTGTTCTGGCTTCTGCAGCTGCTATTTAGCAGGAGGCAAGGTGGAGCAACAATGGAAGCCATTAACTCAGGCGCCAAACCCATACAAGGTCTGGCGAAGCAAGTGAGCTAGAATTTAGGATAGGAGATGTGATCTAAGTTTCAGAAGTTAGACCCTGATAACTAGTACTAGAGAAGTATTCGCTTAGGGAACAAATGCCAAGATAAGTTGAAATTACATAGGACCACAATACAACGCCAGATCCTCACAAATTCAAGTGCTACTAGAAAGGGACTACTCGATGTGAAGCTGGACTTTAATTGATTGATAATACCCCAGAAATAGTCTTAATTACAAGATAGCAAATAGTTAGATTGCGGTTTTTCCTAGTAGATGCTCCTGTGACGGAATACTATATGAGATCTAGGTTTGGCTTGGGGGATCACTCGCTGTAAGCACCCAAAAATCATGGCTTTGAGGCCTAGAAAGCATTAGAATACAGGCTAAAACATGGAAAGACATGGCGGATATGTACACTTTTTCCACTCTTTGAAAATTCCATCAGAGATCAAAATATTACAGCTTGCTGTTCTCTTGAATGGTGCATTTTTAAGAACCACTGGTGATATGTCATATGCAGTTTGATTTTACTTGGACTGTGAATCTACCTTTATTTATTGTATTAGTCTAGATTCTGGTGTGTCTGTTTCTCACTGAAACTATCTTATACTTCTTTGCATAGGTATCGTCGTGTTATATCTTCTACTCAAATTAGTTGATTTCACAACTTCATTACTATTCTCTGGGTTCAACATTTATTTTTACAGACCAAAGAATACAAGCTTGTAAAATCTTCAAATTTGAAAGAGAACACAAGTGGAGTGCATAAATCATACAAGATATTGTTGGCATGTTCTGGTTTGAAGCATGCTTTGACTAGTGGCGTTGGGTATAATCGCCGAGTTGCTGAATGTCGAGAGGCAGCAAGAGTTCTTCTTGAGTGAGCATTCATTCTTTCATGATATCATTCCCCTTTGTTACCTTTTATTCTTTTGCATTTTACCACAAATTCATTATTATTTAAACTAAGAGAATGTCACCTTCTGCATTAAGTTTAGTTCATTGGAGAAGAAAGTGATGACTAAACTGAGTCTGTTATTTCGTTTGGAGCACTCAAACTCAGTGGTAGATTATTATTTTCATCAGACAATGGAGACGTCTTTAATGTTGCCACTCAAATCAATGTTTTCTGTTATGCCTTTATCTGCAGCAGTAACCCTCATTAGTTTGCTGTCTGCTCTTTATACATTGCAGTGCTGTTGGGAAGCATGAATTAGAGGCTGTTCTATCCAATGGTCAGGATATGCTCATATTGTTCTTTTGAAGTATACTGGAATCTTTATTGTTGACGTTATCAGTAATTCTAATGCCCAGTTCTCTTGCTCGAACAGTTGAACGAGAAGTTTATGAAGCTCACAAGGTAGTCCGTCTCTCAGTCACACACCTACTCATGTACTGTTTATTTAGTCGTGGTAATCTGTTATGTGCAGTGCAAAGACAAGAAAGATATATAACAAAAAACATATGTGCTTAGCATAGATTTATAGATTGACTGTATTAGAAAGAGAATTGATTATCCAGGTACATTCCAGTTCGCTCTCGTAATGATGTTATTTACCCCTCTGTCCTATCAAGGCTTGTGAATACGTCTTGGGATATGACTGATCCCAAAAGTGTTTAGGACCAACGATTAAGGGCCACTGAGTATTTGGGAGAAGTTACAGAACATTGATTTTGTGGAAACTGCAAGAAGACCTGATTAGCGTTCTGCTACAGAACAGAATAACTTATAAAAAAGCAGTTGTATCTGTTGAGGAAAGGATAAGAAGCAGTCACAACCAACTGATATTATCTATAAATTAATTATGATATAACCAATAGAAAAATTTGAATGGACCCAAAGCACAATAGCTTATTATTGTGCACCCGGGTATCTTATGATATAATCTGTTTTTAATTGATATAGTCAGTTTTTGTATGATATGGAATAGTTATTTTTTTTAATATAGTCGGTTTTTGTACAATATAGTCGGTTTTCTATGATATTGTCAGTTCATGCTCACAGTAAATTATTGTGAACCTGGTCCACCCAAGACTTGCTGTAAAACCAAAAAATTGAGTAATTATATGCAGGTTTATCTCTTGATGCAGGTATCGAGAAATGGAAGGAAGCCTAACACAAGCTAAATATATTCAACATTCTAAGATTTCAAAACATATTCAGGCTGTTAAATTATCTTTTCGTAATGATTTGTAGGATAAGCTGGACCCTCTTCTTGCTCGGAGAGCAGAGCATTACTTCTCGGAGAACATGCGTGTAATGAAAGGTAGTCCTCCAATTGCAACTTGTGTTAGATCACAGCTGTTTAATTTTCTCTCCAGGCTTGTTCCATGCATGAACATTAATATATATTTTGCCTTTGTTTACCATTATTTGCTCTAGGAGTTGAAGCATGGACTTCAGGTCGGATGGATGATTTCGGAAAATTAATTACAGCCTCTGGTCGAAGTTCAATTCAGAATTATGAATGTGGTATGAATCATATCATTTGTTTTGCTCTATTCATTGATGATAATTGCTTTATGTTATGCATATTCAGAATTATTGCTACACAATTCTTCTTTAGAACTTTGAGTCGACTTGCTGATATCATACCATCATCATACCAATTTTGGTCTTCCTCAAGGATTTGTAGTTGATGATGTCATTAAGGTTAATGTAGGAAAGTTCAAATTATAATAATACTAAATTTAGAATGCGACCTGTTATTTTCGGACGACCTCAGAAATACCACCATTTTTTTTGAATTCTTAGTTTTATCCACCCATAGTTATCGTTGTTGTTATTGCTTGTTGAGAACTCCGTGTTGTAGTGTTAATAACACGAACTCCTGACTGCCGTTTCTAATAATGCATGGAAGTTGAGTACTCTTAACCTCACCTCAAATGGGTGATGTTTGTGTGATAATGTTTCAGGGTGCAAACCTCTGATAGAGCTTTATGAAGTTCTTGTGAAGGCTCCTGGTGTATTAGGAGCCAGGTTTAGTGGCGCTGGGTTCCGAGGCTGCTGCATTGCGTTGGTCGATGCGGATCTTGCATCAGAAGCCGCTTTGTTCGTAAAAGCCGAGTACAATAAGCTTGAGCCTGAGTTGGTTGGCAAGATAACTCAAGAAGGAGAAGCTGCAGTTTTGATTTGTGAATCTGGGGATGGTGCTCGTGTAATTACTGCCACATAACTTGCTACTTCTTCATTATCTTTTCTTTATTACATCCTTATTCACTCAATCTGCTTATTCTTTTATTATTGAGTGCATTCTATCAATTTACATGTAGCTGAATCATATCTTATATCATTTGTTTTAATTGTTTAGAAAACTCTGTTTTCTTCCCCTGCCCTGCTTGGGTGGTTTTTTTTTTTTTGACAGGTGCTTGGGTTGTTACTATGTCTACATTAATAAAATGTGATATTTCTTTCTTTAATATGTGGTTGCAACATGCTGTCAAAACTTTTACTTTGGCCAGAATTTTTTTATTTTTTTTTACAACGAAAAATCATGCATTAATGAAAAGATGATGTACAACCTAATGCTAATACAACAAAAATTAAAGCAAACAAACAAACGTAAAGGAGTTTTATGAGCTTGTACATTTCATCTAAAACAAAAACAAGCAAGAACGATAATAACTCGCGTAGGAAGAGATCTTGTGATGGTGGAGTCAAACCTCGGATGGATGACGGAAATGGTAGAAGAAGCAGATGAAGTTCACGATCCGGACAACGAACAACCAACGACGAGCGTCGCGGCTCGCCACATGAGCAATCCCAACAATATGCTATCGCTTGGGATTTTGGGCTCATGATCTTTGGAAGAGTCACGTTCCGGTGTGACTCATTACTCTCACTCGAAAGTATTTCAGGATTCTCCATAAAGAAGGAGAAACGTAGATGAGTGGGCGTGCTGAAAACCCCTAGATGCAACTGGGGTGCTGCCTTTAGATTTGCAGTTGACAAGGCAAAGATCATTAAGATCAATGCCAAGCTAGAAAGAGAGCTAAACAAGGTGAGTTCTCGAACACACTTCCGGTTTGGAAAACCGGGAAACATACGTCCCAACCATGAAATACTTTCATCGCCTCGTTCATACTCACAAACTTGAGTCACTTTTTCCCTCAGTTGAGATTCCAAAAAACCGACATATGTTACTATTACAACCTTGAACCACCAATCTCTATCTAACTTACAACAACTTATTAATGTCCACAACCAACCACAGACAATTTCATTACCAACTCGAAAACAACACACTCCTATTATTCAGAGATTTAACACACATTTTAAGGAAAAACCAAACATACTAACATCAAACTACTAGTTTGAAAGCTTAACAACCAAGGGGAGGGGGGGGGAGGGGGAGGGGGAGGGGGAGGGGAAGCCCGACACTAATAGGGGGAAGGAAAAAGGGGAGCCCGACACTAACTGGGGGAGGGGAATGGGGAACCCGATACTAAACTAAACACACGTAACTGGGGAAGGGGAAGGGAACTGCCTAAAACTAACACTACAGGAGAAAGGGGGAGGGGAATACTCGACACACAGGGGAACCGACCGGGGACTGGGGAGGAGGGACCGACGAAACCACGGCGACTGAGGACTGGGGAGGAGGGACCGACGAAACCACGACGACTGGGGATTGAAGAACCGACAGGGGAGGGGGGAAACGACAGAACAGGGGAGGGAGAACCAGGGGACTATGGTGGGGGACCTTGGAACAAAAAACAACGGCAGAGGAGGGGAAAGAACACGGGGAGGAGGAGAAGACCAGACAGATACAACGACGACCGGGGAGGGGGAAGAACGCGGGATGGAGGAGAGGGGACAAACCTCAGACACGACGACAAGGGAAGGGAGAGACTCGAAACTTAACTACGGCAAAGGAAGGGGAAGGCTAGTTTTTGGTTAGCGAGTATTGGCCAGAATATTTTGGGGGGAGTTATATGGAGGTACAAATCAACATATGTTGCTTCTTATTATTCTTTTCATAAAAAAACATAATCTACATGTTGAAAATGAAGTGCATACTTATATCAATGTGTGTATATTTTGTTTGAAAATCAGGTTAATTTCTTTTAAAGAGTCAAAGTCGAGTACGCTGGAAGGGGAAAATGGGGAATGCCATCTTAGGTTCCAAATTTGGCATGGATGTCATACATTTTTATAAAGTCTTTTTTTATGATTATAATTTATAGGTATGTTCACTTTGTTTGATATAAGGTGACCTAGTTTAAACTTATTATACTTATAATGTGGTTTATTTTGATTTTTTTGGTTTCATCTTGTAATGTGAGTGAACTTCCCACTCCATGATATGTTTTTCCCCGGGGTGGAGGAGAGGATTGTTTGATATGACGTCAATCTGGGCGTTGTTGATGTACAAACACAGCAAGTCAAGTATATGTTTTTATACTTTGTGTTCAGATGCGCCAACCCGGGGAAAACACTTTCCGACACTTGTTGGTTGGGGATTGACTTATGTTCGTTCGAGACTGCGGACTCCAAGTTCATGATGTACTTCATTGTTCTTGGAATGTTGACCCGCCGCCACTCAGGCTGAAGGAATATGTCCTTAGACATCCCGACAATTACTAAATATAAATAGGAATGTTATTATGAAGATAATAAAGTTAATTATTTTCTTAATGGGGTTATATTTTTTTTTTTTGAAATGATTGAAATATGGGTTGATGTTGTATATAATCTTGGATTTTTAGGTCGTTGGTTTTGGGTGATATGAGTTCTGCTATTTTTGCTGAATGGGTTATGGGTTATGGGTAATGAGTTTTTTTTTGGTGTTGGTTATGTTCAGCCCCTCAAACCTCAAGGTGAAGCTCAACAGCTTACCGGACGACTGTATCTGGTTAAGCTTGAAGAAGATGAAATAAAAGGTTGATCATTTGAGTGATTTGTATAACGTGAATTATACAATTCTATTGATTTCAGTTGACTTGTGATTAATTGTTATAATTGTATTTCCGGCAATTTTTTAAATTTGGAACCTCGCTTTGGTTGAAATTGGTTTTGTAATTTAGAAAGGGAAGGGGTAAAACAATCTATTCAAATGGGGACACCATAGCTTCATTTCCCTTATATAATAGAGATAAATAGTAGAAATCTACTTGCTATGAACTACTATTGAAATTGTGTACACCTTTATATTATTATATTTATTTATAATATCTTTTTATTTGATCGATTTTGCATGCTAATAGTGGAGGTGATGCAAAGACTATGAAGTTTGAAATCAACTCACCGTTGAGAAATATGTTGGTCATGGAGTGTATGAAGGGAGGAAGAGTTGTGGGTTTTTCAATAGTCCGAGATCCTTTATTGAGGCAGAGACATCACATTTTGATAATATTGAAGAACTGATACAACTTACGTCAAACAACATTTTTATTGTCACGGTTGAGGACGTGATTGAGAATCCTGATTATCTTCCATTGTTGATGGTAGAACACGTTCAACAATCACTTCTTTTCTCAATATGGAGTTAGCTTCATTTCTTAGTCGAAACAACTCGGATGACAGTACATCTAAATCAAGGTCTTTTTGGTGAAAATGAGATTAATAAAATTCTCTTAGGTCTTGACCTAGTTGAAAACCATGATTGGAGTGTAACAATCGATGATGAAGTGCATAAGAGAATCTTCAAGAAAGTCTTTGATCGATCATAATCACTAAATGTCAAAGCTTACTTCACTTCTATTCTTTACGAGATCGTCTGGTACATGACAAATTGATATAATCATGCCAATGATTATTATTATCGCACGCGAAATGATCCAAATGTTTGTCTATCCTTATTTTTTTATATTAATGAAGAAAGAGTTTCTTCTTCCCTACCTTTATTTGGTGTTTAATTATGCTTCTCATTAAAAGCACTCAGTGGAGATGAGATTGAAGTATCCCTTAGGCATTGTTTCTCATTTATCTATATCGAGTTGTATGGCGCACTCTGTTAATGTGCTACTACTGAGGCGTTAGAGTAAATAACTTGAAAGTAATTAGTTTACACCTTACCTCTAACATTATTAAAAAAAAAATTATTCCCTTGACTTGACATGATATTTCACTTTTCAGCAAAATACTCATTACCAGATCTTTTAAAAAATGGTCAAGTTCGTATTTTCTTTTTTGTTCCGAAAATTATTTTTGGTTCGACAATTATTTTTGGTCTGCAATTTTCTTTTGGTCCAAAAATTATTTTTGGTCCGAAATTTTTTATTTGGTACTACGTCAATCTGGGCGTTGTTGATGTACAAACACAACAAGCCAAGTATATGTTTTTATAGTTGGTGTTCAGAGGCGCCAACCCGGGGAAAACAGTTTCCGACACTTGTTGGTTGGGGATTGACTTATGTTCGTTTGAGACTGCGGACTCCAATCTGGGCGTTGTTGATGTACAAACACAGCAAGTCAAGTATATGTTTTTATACTTTGTGTTCAGAGGCGCCAACCCGGGGAAAATAGTTTCCGACACTTGTTGGTTAAGAATTGACTTATGTTCGTTCGAGACTGCGGACTCCAAGTTCATGCTGTACTCCATTGTTCTTGGAATGTTGACCCGCCGCGACTCAGGCTGAAGGAATATGTCCTTAGACATCCCGACAATTACTAAATATAAATAGGAATGTTATTATGAAGATAATAAAGTTAATTATTTTCTTAATGGGGTTATATTTTTTTTTTGAAATGATTGAAATATGGGTTGATGTTGTATATAATCTTGGATTTTTAGGTCGTTGGTTTTGGGTGATATGGGTTCTGCTATTTTTGCTGAATGGGTTATGGGTAATGAGTTTTTTTTGGTGTTGGTTATGTTCAGCCCCTCAAACCTCAAGGTGAAGCTCAACAGCTTACCAGACGACTGTATCTGGTTAAGCTTGAAGAAGATGAAATAAAAGGTTGATCATTTGAGTGATTTGTATAACGTGAATTATACAATTCTATTGATTTCAGTTGACTTGTGATTAATTGTTATAATTGTATTTCCGGCAATTTTTTTAATTTGGAACCTCGCTTTGGTTGAAATTGGTTTTGTAATTTAGAGATGGATTAGTGAGTACGATGTACTTGCAAACACTAACCTCTCAAGTCTCAACTAGGGTCTACTCTCTAAGGATTTGTGCAGCTCAAATTACTTGGTCTATGCTAACAGCAAGGATATAGTAGAATATTTTTTTTTGTAAAATGTGGGATGGGAACCTCGTGGTACTTAATAGTTATTACACAAGACATAAATTCTAATGGTTTTGAAATAATTTTTGTGTGGTGTGCACGAGACATGTAAGCATTTGTTATGATTTTCACGTGTTTGTATGATGCTACTGAATTTTAAATCTCTTTTGATTTAAAACACTTTATGTTTACGACTCCTTCAAGTTGAGACTTAATTTTCTTGATTCATCTTTGAATTTATTGTATTGGACTAGCTTGTGTCTGAATGCCCTCAGGGTTATAATTG